>NC_063219.1:22087867-22392688 GCF_020740725.1 Corvus hawaiiensis | reverse complement strand
CAGTGAGAGGAAAACACCTGTGTGAGTGCCTGTGTGCTGAGTAAACAACATTACTGACAGTTCCTTATCTAACCTTTGCTACCTGAGAAGTCCTACCACCAGCATCCATCCTGCATTATGCCAGACAAAACAGAAATCTAAGTCAGCTTTGCCTAAACATGTGTAAGGCTGAATGAAACAATTAGATGAATCAGTTGTGTTCCAAGTCGAATGCACTCGGCAACCAAACTTCAACAGTTAACAGTAGAAGAATAAAAATCCTTTCACTTGTTGGATAAGCTGAAGAGGGCAATAATGCAGATGCAGCCAGGCTTGCAGGACAGGACTGCCAGTAAAAGTTCGGTGCAAACAGGGTATCAATGTTGGCTAAAACACGAACATACTGCCTATGGCTGGTATATCCCACACAGGACACAATACTTGAGAATTTCACTTGGAGGCATTAATTATTATCTGGGTCTAAGGGCTGAAATATACAATTAATACTCACAGTAATAAAACATCTGATTTTTTTTTTTAGTCCTGCTGTTATCTTGTGGTTATTTTACATACAGTTTATCTAGTTAGCATTACCTTCCTTCTGGCTTTTACAGACTAAGCAGTAAATTTATCACTGTTGAAAAATCATATGGCTTTCCTTCAGGGAGTGACCAATGGAATTCAATACTACTGACCACAAGCAAGTGTCCAACATTTCAGATAACCTGAAAGGACAGAAAAGTTTTCCAATTCTACAAGTATGTACCTGGCCATTTTCCCTTCATCTGACAGAGGTTACTTTTACTTTTTCCCCAGTATCACTCAGCATAGACTATTAGTTTTTTGGGGGTTTGGGTTTTTGTGGTTTTGTTCTTGTTTTTTAGGCTCCCACAATACTTCTGGAAGGTAAAATAATAAGAATCTTAAAAGATGAGGAAGGAGGAGAACTTACACAAGGTATTAGGAAAAAAAAAAAAAAAACAACAAGCCACCATATAAGGGAACAGAATTTAAAAGTTTTGTTAGAATTTGGTTTAGAATTTTAAAGTACTTCTCATTTTTTCATAAAGCATCTACTTAAATTACAAATCCTGGCACTGCCTTGTAGCAAACACTTCCTAAAACTGAAACATCAACGTAATAGTATCAGCAATGAAAGGCAACGTATGAGAATGCACCATAAACTTGAATTTATTTTATAATTTCTTGTGTGTATATTTCAAAGAAGCAAAAGAATTCTATTTTTCTAAACAGAATGACACTATGGGGCTAAATACAAAACACTTCCTAAAGAGGTCCCTGTACAGGTCTCATTTCAGTACAGATCTTTCATGCTTTTTAATCCACAGAATTGTTTCCAAGACCAAAAAGATAAGACTTTTATGTACTAGTGAGGAAAATAAACCAAAACCTTTGCAGTATTCATTTTTAGATCTTTAGTACTTTCAGATTCACTTGTCAGTGATTACCCAGAGCATTTAGTACTTTTGCAATGGGGAGAAAAAAACCCCCAAACCACAATTCCAAATGCACTGTTAGAACTCAATGCTTGTGTATCAATAATCTGCATATGGAAAAGCTTCTCAGAATTATCTAGTATTTAATATCCCAAATAGGGATGTATCTGTGAAGCTGGGAACTCTTTGAACCTATTGTCTCTACTGTTATAAACAAAAGACTGTTTTTTAAAACTATCTGATACTTTATCTAACCCTGAAATAGTAATGATTATATTTTTTAAATTATATCCATGAGAAACGAAAGTCTGAAAGCAGCAAGAATAGCAGGAAATCCAGATTACCAGGGTAAGAATGGCATTCTTCCAGATTAAATTCTTGCTCTATTAAATACTCTGTTTCTTCAGTTGCTTTGTACCTACTGAGATGACATCTCATCTGTGATGGACCAACACAGTCAAGTCTCCAGGGAAAAGCAACTAGTTTTGTTATATCAAAAAGAATTGGAGAAGAGAGCATAGACAAGAGACTTCCAAATGCCTTGGAAACAGACCAAGAACTTGTTTTTCTTATGCAAGTCACACATCAACAAGGAAAGTTGATTTTAGATTGTATCATCACTCAACATTAAGCGGGACTTAATTATTTTACCATTAGTTAACATTTGGTTTAAGGATTTCATGCATCATCAACAGACAATGCTGTTGTATGTTCACTTTTCACTTACTTGGAACAGATAAAACATGACAAATTGGTACACGTAGAAAAGGTAAATGTAAGAACATGGTCTCTCAGCTCTCATGTCCCTTAAGCCATATCTCACCTTTGACCATCTCTCTTGATCCTCTCTGAACCTTAGGAGTCTCTTTACTACATCCCTTTGGCTATGAGAGAGACCAGAACCATGCACTGTATTGTCATTACAGATTTATACATGGACAAAATCCTGTTCTCCCTTTTGTTCCCTATTCCTTTGCTAATGCACACAGCAAACTGATTTGTAGTAAGTCTATCTAAAGTGAATTTAACCTCATTTCATTATCCATTTACTTTTGAAAAACCTTTCTGCAAGTCTTCACAGTCATATCTCCTCTTATTACAATGAAAAATAGCTTTTTACTGTCATCAAAGTGTCACTTCACTATTCAGCTGCTTTCCTACATTATTAACATGTTGAATTAAGAGTTCCAGCACAAATCCCTACAGAACTCCAAGGTGGCATGCCCTCACCTTCATAGCAGAACATTTACCATATCACTGTTCTTATTTTGGGGCAAATTATATAACCATGCAAGGTTTACTGTCTTATGTTTAGTTTCTTAAAAAGCTTTGGGCTGGAGACCAGAAAGAGCCTTTTGAAGGACGAGCACAACTGTGCCAGAGGGCTTTTCCTCAAACATTTGGTCAGCACAGCCCTTAGATTCTTTTCTGTTTTTACAGCTTAAGACACTTACATGGTAGATACACCACTATATTAGAGTTCCTGACTTTATTCTAACTGTGCTTGGTGCATGAGTCTGCAGAAAAACAGATTTTTATTGTTAAATTCAGCCACCAAATTTAGTTTGTCTTGAATAAGATAGTACTTAAGAGCCCTCAACAAAGCTGTCCTAGTTGCTGTGCAAATTCAGATCAAAAAAGAGAGTGCCTACTCAGAAAACATCTGTGGACCAAAGGACAGGCCTGTATTTTGGGCTACCTTTTGACAGTATGACTTCCCATAAATTGGTGCCTGACCCTTTCACTTCTCTACCTCAATTACAACCTTTTATCCTCATTTTCACATTATAGATCCAACCAACACAAAAATATGCAAACACTAGCACGTTTTTACCTGAGTCATTATTTCATCAATCTGCTGCAAAAGATCTGCCTCACTATCCCAAAATTGTTTCAGTATCTTCTTCTGTCCCAATTCCCTGTCCCACCACCCAAAGAACAATTTCTGTAACTTTTTCCATGGGATCACTATGCTCTTCTCACCTACAGCTTCACTTGCATTACACCTACAAATACCTGACAATTAAGAATCCGTATTATTTCTTGGTAAGTGCATGGTAGTACATGACAACTTCCCTCATGTTTAGGGTAAAAGAGAACCAGAAATCAAGGGACTTAGGATAGTTTGTGACAATTAAGCTCTACAGAGGAACACAAGGGTTAAGATAGAAGAGGCAAAAGCATTTGATGAGCAAAATGCTTCAATTCATGCTCACTAGGTCAGAGAACAAGAGCATACTAATAGATGTTATCCAGAAATTTTGTTCACTTAAAACCAAAAAGAACTGCAAGATAATCCTCAACTTCTGAATTTTGGTGATTCAGACATAGTTGAGAGAATATGACACTAAAGTTAAGAGGTCATTAATCACCCAGAAATTATCTGGGTGGTCAGCATCTCCTCCCCCCCAGGTATACAGGTTACAACACAGAAATGTCTAAGTGAACCAAATACAACATTTAAGGAATAAATGACACATTACTACATGGTGGTACATAGTATTGTCATGGGATTAATGGTTGCGAGGAATAAAATATAAGAAATAAGAGACAACCAGGGTTGTAAACTGGGTGATTTTTTTCCTGTATTTTTCATGTCAATTTGATACAGCTAGGTAACAGATGGTATATTATGTTTTTCCTGCCTTGACACAATTTAAAAACAAGTTACAGATGGCTATAATGAAATCCTCATTAACACACTTATATTTTCACAGTTCAGTATGGCACTAATGAAACTTTCAGGTCTGGAATTTCCTGTTGGTTAATTAGTGGTTAGGTTAATAGCCTGAGGAAGTGCACAACCCAAAAAGTTTCCTTATTGTTTAATCATATAATTACTATATTCATATTTCTGGGAAAGCTGTCAAGACAGATTTAATGTCACAGTAAAGCTACCTTTATAACCCTCCCTCGTTTTGTGAAACAACTGTATTATTATATTTAGCAGAGCATGTGGGCAGGAAAGCCACGAACAGGCCTAATTCAGCTGCCTCTGGGAAGTTTCAGCTTGTTTTTATTTTGAAGATACCAACTTAGAGAATTCTGCCAATACACATTACACCAAAAACACTCTACAGAAAAGCTAGGATCAACAACTATGCATCTCTTGCTCCAATGTTATCATATGATCATTGATTAATGCTTAAATAATTACTTTTTTAAAATCCCAGCTTATACTCATCTACCAAAGCTTGAAATATGACATATGGTTAATAGCATACTGAGATAGCCCTAAATCTTTGATCTAGAAAGAGGGGTAAAAAAATAGAATCACCACAAATCTTGCATTCAGATTATTCCCCCAAATTAAGCTGCTACCCGCTGTAAGTTGTGTTATTACACAACATGGTTAAAATAGTAGTGAAAGATGTGGAATTCAGCACTAAAAACTAAAAACCCTCTGGGGTTTAGTACCCATATACTAGTTACTACCTGATGACACTGTGCCCTCATTACTGCGCTCCTTACGTTGTAACGCAAAGGCTGAAGCCAAAGCCATGCCCTGGCCCAGCCATGCCTTCACCAGGTGGTGCAGCCACACTTCCAGGTAACCCACACCCACACGCAGTGCTATGGTACAAGGAAGCTGGTGGCTTGGCAGAACTAAGTCCCAAAACATTACTGAGTGCTGTTGTTGGACTTTTTTTCTTTTTTAAGTGCCATCACTGAAAAACTACATCGAGAAATTGTGATACCCTTGTTACCGAGCACAAATGGAAACAACCATACAGTTCTTTGAAGTGCTAGAGCTTCAAAAGAGGATAGCCACTGCCAAACCATCATGAAAGCAAATAATGTGGAAAACTTGACTTGTGACTGAAGTTACACAGTTAAAAAGAGACAGTATCCAAAAATTTAAAAGTTGTAATGCTAAAAATATCTTTTAGGCCCAGCAAGCTCATTTATGACAAAGAACTGCAAGGAAAGAGAATTTGCATTCTCTAACAAACATATTATTGTTACGACTATTCTGTACGATTTTACAGACCTCCCATATTTCACAATCTATTTTGACATTAAGGAGAATTGAAGCAGTATTATCTTCCTTAACCAGCAGAAGTGGGAGCCATGTACTGCAAAGACTTTCTGGAACACTAAATGTCACTACTGGATTCAACAGTCCAGTACATCGAGAAACAAATCGGAAAAACCCACAGTGTTTTTAG
The DNA here is from genome assembly GCF_020740725.1 of Corvus hawaiiensis. Classification (NCBI taxonomy): domain Eukaryota; kingdom Metazoa; phylum Chordata; class Aves; order Passeriformes; family Corvidae; genus Corvus; species Corvus hawaiiensis. The sequence goes on along the minus strand of NC_063219.1, from coordinate 22,387,083 downwards.
GGATCTGAGAACTCCAGCTCCAAACGGAGTTGCAGTGCTTACTTAAATCACTCCCAGAGGCCTAGAAAGCTAATTTAAAAGAATGACAGACAAAATAAAGCTCCTGCAATGATTTTCTTCTGGAAAAATCCCATCTTTTAATTCAGAAGCTTTCAGATCCACTTTCACATGCAAGTTTCCATAATAATATCCATTCCTTGACAGAACAGTCTGTACTGTGACAGATCTTTCTATGGCACTGCTGCAGTTAAGAAATTTAGATGTAGCTTTAGTTAGAAGTTAAACAAGTTTCTCGTTCTGAATATTTACACACAGTATAATGCAGTTTTAAAAAACCTGTACCTCTGGTCAAGTTCAGTAATACTCACTCTCCTTTCAAAACAAAACATTAAAAATAATTGCAATGTTTCAATGCTAAACAGCAGTTTGTGAAGCAGGGACACTTTGTTTTTGCTTCATCCAGCACTCCCTCACTTCATTCTTCAGAACAGTGCATCTGGTGCAACAGTTCTCTTAATCTTTTGAGTTTCTGTGCTTATCAGATGATAAACAGAGAAAATATAAAAGAACAAAATCTAATATTATATTATAGATATAAACTTTGTCATGCAAGTTTCAGGTACTTCCTCAAAGTGAAGTAAACACAAGACAATGGAAAAATTATACAGTTAATTGTACTACAAGGATAAATACTTGTAAATACTAAATCTGTACATACTATACTTGTAAATACTAAAATCTGTGTAGAAAGTCCTCCCCTTTTTAATAATGACATCAAACAACTCAAATGAGAGTTTTGCTTTACAGAAGGTGAAACTGATTTACAAGAGGGTATTCATCAGATAGAGGTAAGAAGTCATCTGGGGAGCAAAAGTCCACAGTTATAAAGATGGCACATGGGAAGGAATATGCCTCAGGTTCCCTGCTACCCACGAGACAGGAATGAGGAAGAACAATGCAGTGTTCGTTCTTTCTTAATACACACACACACATAACCTCCTTAATTAAGATAAGCATCTATCTTTGGAATCAGTACCACAGACAACTAAACTGGGAGTGTAACACACCAGTTTCTGGAAGGGGCAGCTAGTCATATTTGGGGATTCTCTCTATCATTCTGAAGAAGAAAGCTCAAATCAACAGAGCCAAAAAAATAAAAGATAAGGAAATATGCCTTCCAAAATACAGACTTTATTCTAGATAAAGCAGAGATGATACGGCACCATTACAAAACAGTATAAAATATCTTGAAGAAGATTGAATGTAACAGGTCAGCATGATGAAAATGTTATTTGTACCAAAAAAAAAATTTTTAAAGGCTCATTTAGTTTTCTCTGCTTCAAATCCCTAATTCTAAATTAACATTCAGAAATGCAAGTGAATTCAGTCTCTGTTACATGTGGTTTTGACCCAGCACAGAGTATGCCTATCGAAGCCATGAGCAGCCACAGATTCTCCAGTAGAATGCTGTGGGAAATGGTGTCACAGGCTTCACTAAGGCCCAGGTAAGCAACATCCACTAGACCTTGTTATAGGAGTACAATAGGTTGGTCAAGCAGAACCTGCCTTTGCCAAAACCATGCTGGCTGGGACAGATCCCCTGGTTGTCCTGTACATGCCACATGATATCACTCTAGATAATCAGCTCCATAACCTTCCCTAATTACCTGGGGTGTACAGCTCATCACACAGTGCCGTACTGCCTGTGCAGACTGTCTGCTCTGTACAAAGGCACAAAAATGCTTAACAAAATTTTGTATACTAATAAATCCCAAGTTCTTCAAAAGCTCTTCACATATTTGGACCATCACCTTGATTTTCCACCTACTCAGAAAAGATTAAAAGAGGATGTGATACAAATATTCAAACACTTCTATTTGTGCGGACTACAAACCATGAAATTCTACCAAATTAAAGAAAAAAAAAAAAAAGAGAGAGAGAGAGAAAAAGGAATATATTTACACATGCAGCAATAGGCCTCTAATACCACAGCAAGTTCACAAATGTTTCTAGGAGTCTTGTCTGGATGCGCTGCTAGAAAAGCATTATATTATTATGGTTACAGTCACGGAACATTTGGTCTGCTTTATCTGTATTATCTGCTTTTAAACTCAAGAATACAATACACCAAGTTTTTATGACTCAGTGTTTTACTGTAGCCCTGTAAACATTGCAAGCCTTCAACAGAAAGGCAAACAGTTACAGTAAGTGACTATTTCTGGCAATATTTTTTCCTATAAAATATCAAACAGCCCAAGTTAGACACAGCATATCCCAGAACTGAAGGAAAAGCATGTATCAAAACTGGGGTTTTTTTTCTTTGGGTTTTTTGCTGTTTTCCCCTCCCACTGTCAGCTGTTTGTGCAAACCAAAATGCATCTTTTCATAAAGGTTCCTAGAGACAGAAAGTTTTAGAGGTGAGATCTTGTGACAATTTTCTAAATTTTAATTTTAAAGAAAGACATAAACAAAAATACCTATCAAAAGGATATGGCAGGGCTTACAGCACAGTCATGAATTTCACTTCCACAACAGTGAGCAGCTATTTTCTTTCCCAGTGAAATAAAGTGCCATAAAACACACTAGCAGGCTTTTAATCACCATGCTGAAGACTTACTAGAATTTGATACATGGGATACAAGTTTTGAAATGTATTTTCTTAAAATAAAATTACAGTCCTTTTGTGATCTATGGTATTGAAGGAGACATTGTGCCAGGCAAAATTCTAATACAGGAAGGACTCAGGAGCTGTGATACAAAAGAACATACTTTTATGTGTACATTTCCATATTCTGTCTTCTGTTTGAAGAAGGAGTAATCAGAATTGTCTATGACTTATACTTGAGTCATTTTAAAAACAAAACCCAAAATCTAAAGGACCATTAACTTGTTCCTTCCTTTGCAATTCACAGCAGCCTGAAGGACTTCTGCAACAACTAACTTAAATCACGGACACTTTAGTTTACACACCCCCACTACTACAGAAGCCTGATGTGAACTAGAAAGACTAAACAAGCTTCCTAAATAAAGACAAGTAATCAGAAACTTCTCTGTCCCTTTTCCTCACACCCACTTCTGCCTTTGGTTGTTCCTACATGGAAATCTACACTTACCAAAACACATATTTAACTGCAAGTATTATAGCACTCCAAACTTTCACAAAAATAAAACTACAGTTTTGGACTGCTTCTTTGTAAGCTTTTTGTTCAACATTTTGCTTAGATACACACTGCATTTATAATAAAAATAATAAATAAAAAAAGTGCAACCCTTCTTGACAAAGAAAGGAATCATCCTGCCAACACTGCAAAAAGAAAACTGCATTTTTATTTCTCACTATTTAAGACTTTCCAACTTTACTACAAAACTTTCCAACAAACAGTACAAGTATGGACTGTAGTATCAGATATTTCCACTGCTGGTTTTAAGATTCTGCAGGAACTCAGACACCACATACATACAGCTCTATTTACAATTTACACACAAAATATATTAATTTGGAAAAAGAAACATCCACTTTCCAGAAAAGACCAAGTATAACTTTTGTAATTAGGAGACAAATGGAAATGTAAGCACCTGCTTATCAGAGAAAACCTAGACACATTAAGTATACAGCTTGATACTTACCATGCTCTCACATTTTTCGTTTCTATTACTGAAAAATACAAAGCCCTCAGTGACGACGCTGAAGCCCAGAGGTGTCTCAGTAAGGCACGCTGAGGCTTTGCTAGCCCAGACTTGATTTGTCCCCTTAGTCACTCGCCCTGCCTCCGCACAGCGTGAGCAGCTCTGGGGCAGGCACTGAAACCCAGGCAGTGCCATGGGCCAACAGCAGGGCACGCGTAGGAAGCGTCTTTCATTAAAATAAATACTTTGCAGCAAGAAAATACCGAAAGCATGTTCAAAGTGCTACATTAAAAACTCTTACAACACTAAAAGCACTGACTCAAATATGTATCTAAACGTGAGGGCCTGGGGAGTGGCAGGCCTAGGGGTGGTGGACTGTGGCAGTGAGCCCAGATGCGGGGATGTTACTGCTTCCACCCGGGTACAAGGGGCTCTTCTGTTGCTCCCTGCCAGAACGACGGTAAGAAAATACAGACAGGTAAACCCCTGCCTTTCATTCAGAGATGTTACCAAACCTAAGCTGGCTGTGAGGAAGGAAAGGTTCTCCTCACCAAGACATGCCAAGCAGGTGCAGTGCTGAAAAGTTCCTTCCTATGTGTTTGCTTGGTGTGAAATATCTTCCACATGATATTACTTTCTATATATGAAAACCAGTCTTAAACATCCAGGTACTTATCCCACCAAGATTTGAGCAACTCTGTAAAATGGTGCAAGGCAAAGCACTACTACTTCAAAGCATAACGCTGCTTTTAAAAACAAAGTCTCTCTGATATCCCTCAGTTTAAGTCAACAAAAATGCAGACTTCTTGAATACAAAATAAAATCAACTACCTCCATAAGCAATGTTGTGTCTACCTAGGCAACCTAATTTTCAAGTTAAACCATCTGCCTAGAAAACTGACTACCTGGAAATAAAATATTTGCATATGCAACATTGCTGGAACTGATGAGACAAATTATCATAGTACTTCAAGTTATTGCTGAGAAGTGACACATTTTGCTTTCCAGCTCCAGTGTGATCTTTCCTTTTCAATGACCAAACCAGGCACTGCTTAGTGATTTGATGCACTAGGTGAATGAACTGGTATTGCTCAGAAATTCTGTTTCTGGTTCTTCATCTAAGCAGGTTTCAGCAAGGACAAATAATGCTAAAGATAGGCTCCAAAAAAGTGCTGTACTATCCTGGTTAGACCAGGTCGGCAGCTAGGAGCACAGACATCTTGTAAGTTCACAAGTAACTTTCCCTCTGGGGATGAGGCAGCAGAAACCGGTTGCTTTAATAGAAGCCATGAAAAAAGAAAGCCACAGGGTGGCACTGCAAGTAGGCTGTATTTTGAAACTACTTTGCTGTTTATTCTTCTCCAGACAAATCAGAGCATATCTAATCCCATCTGCATAAAACAGGAGAGTGGTTCAGTAGTTTATCTTCAAACATTGCATTTTCCAGCAACAAATATGCCTAGAATATAAATCAAATCATAAAAGATGCACCTACTTCAGAATTGTCAGGGTATTTTATAAATTCATAAAATGCTATTTAAGAGCATTAACACAAGATTGCTATTGTAAAGACAGGCTAGGAATTGATACCTATTTCGAGGTTTTCAGTTCATTTTGAAACAATTTAAGAAAAAATCTTCCCAAAGCATGTGCATTTTCATACAAAAGCTAAAGAATTTTCTTCATACCATGACTTTTTATCCATGTTGAGATGGCAAAATCTCAAACAGGTCTCTCTCTTCCTCTGAAAGAAAGGACAGTATTAACTTTAAAAAAAGTATGTGAAAAAGTCTTAACACAGCATTCAATACTATCATATGTTTTTAAAACACTTTCCTTCTCATATATAAAGGAATCACACCTAATTTCATCCAATCTAGATGACTTAGTACAGTAGTATTCCAAAGCTAAACTTAGGAGTCTATTTAATCTGCTTTGTTGGCTTCTTCTCTCCCAAATTTCAAATCCCTGACGTTTGAGTTAAAGCAAAAATATTTGCAAAAACTGCCATTCCTGTTCATTTAGTGAAGAAATCGATTTTCAAAGGAAAATTGGAGGTCATCCAGGATTGTAAGCTACTTTCTACTTTATAAAACAAAAAGTCTCTTCAAGATATAAATTTGATATTTCACTAGATTCTGAACTAACAGACACTATATGACTATGCACAACCATTTTAGTTGCTGAAGTCCTAGATCAATTTAAGTTTTCAGTTTAAAAGTACCATCACTAACAAATGAAAATAAACAGAAAGTTGTGTTTTTGTTCAGTTGCACCATAATATAAATTAGAACACCAATTCATCTGCTATCATTTTTCTTACTCCAGAGGGCAAGAATTCTAAAAAACAGAAAGTTTTATTTTATTCCCTCAGACAGACGTTCAAGAGTGGACTTATTAATTATTCCAACTGCCAAGTAACTATAAACCGTTCTTTCTGCTACAAGATTGCTCCCTGTATTTTTAAAACTGTTTGTATATGGAGATTACTTTGCTATTAGATAGCATAACATTAATATATGGGCAAAGAAATATGCCAATATAGCTGTGACTTTAACATTAGATAAGGCAGATTATGTAACAGTATTGATTGCCAAAGCTATACAAATTTGATTTGAGCACATATTTGCCTACTTTGTGGACTCATACTAAAGCACTCTAATAAAGTGTTTCAGAACATACGCCTGACAAAGACTAAATTAAGAATTTAGTGGCCTAGAAAAATAAATTCATTTTAGTACCAAAACATCAGTGCCTGGTGTCAATATTGCTTAAAAATCATGTATTTAATAGAAAAGTAATTAAGGCACCTCCCTCTCAAAAAACCAAATCAAACCACCAGTCAAGCACAGAACTCAAAGAAAATTCTTACTACTATAAAGATTTGTCTGTTATTTTCTCTGCTTGGAATGGGAGAGCAGGGGCTTCTATTGACTTGTTGGTGTGTAGACACTGAGTAACTACACTTCCAACACTTCATACAAGAACTTCCCAGTTCATCAGTTCAACATCAGCTATGATACTGTTGACATGTAACACTGCAAGGTCATGTGCTAAATGCAACTACTGGAAGTGAACTCCATTAATTCTAAATAAAGTAACTATTTTAGCAAAAATAGACACACTGGATGCAATCTAATAGGCTTCCAGTATGCTTCCTAATATGCATCTCTGTTCCCCTCTACTGATACGTATGCCATTATTAATAGAAAGCTAAATGAAAGTGGACAAATTTGGGAAGTAGCTACACTGTTCATCAAGGCCATATCCTTAAAAGTATGGACGTTGAGGAAGCTGTGTCTAAGAAGAGATATGGAAGTAACTAGCATGTCTTTTGTTTGAATTGTAAGAATTTGTTTTCTTCTGCTTTTTAATTTCCTTATTTAAGACATATTAGTGCTCATAATTAATTTGTATGTATTTTTCACAGCTTTGAAATAAAATCTCTGGACAGCAGAAACTAGCCAATGCATTAGGCTTTCATAGTTGGACATTAGTAACTGGAATAGCAACTGGTCTATGATACACCATTACAGAATTTTCAGTTCTAGATAAGAGGTCACACACACACACACAACCCCAGCAAGGGGGAAAAAAAAAAAAATAGCCTAATTTAGACTCATAAAATCAAATACCAAAGAAAGGATTCTACCAATCCTAGTCCTGTCTCACCCAATGTGGAACAAAAATCCAAAACTAACAAATATAATCTATGTTTTCACATCTTAGGTATCTGAGAACTTCATAGTTATTTATTTATGCAGATGACTAAATACTTCCCTTCATTTTTCAAATATCCTTGAACAGAAGTATTTATTCAAGAACATAAATGACAGAAAATAAATGGCTGTATAGCTCTTGTCACTGCAACGCAAAAACATTTAAGTCCAGTTCTTAACAACTGCAGTATCACACAATTTAACACTTCCTCAAAAGTGCAATCAATATCTAGTCCAAATTTCTGCACAACCCACAAGAATTTAGATATAAAAAAAATTTTAAAAGCCAAACAAAACCCTTCACACAACTATTCCTAGCCAGCAGTGAGAGGCACATTCTTATATTCCCATGGAAAGTTAACTGCACGAGGAGCATGGCTGCATGTTCCCTTGAGGCCAGGCACAACTGAACTATTGGACAAAGAACAAGTTCTGGTCCCAATCACTTGCACATACACATAGATCATGGGAACTCATTTCCCCTGGGTCACTTGGTTACACAGCTGCACGTGTGCCATTTATTTTTAGAACACAAATTTTTTTTTTAAATGAACAATCAAGTTGATCATGAACTACATGATCAAAAAAAAAAAATCCAGAAGAGACAAAAATATCTGTCTGTATTGCTAGCATAGCATGCTTCACAGCATAAGCTAAACACACATGCAAAGCTAGTTTTGTACTGTTCAGCGAAACGATCTTATGAGCTGCCAAGTTAAAAACTTAAGACGGGTGACTACTATCCTATCACTCCCAGGAGTCCAAGATCCATGATGCAGAAGCCCCATCACGCTATGAGAATCTTGTCCCTGTCCCAGTTTCTACTCAGAAGTCTTGAAGACTTCTTTAACAATTTCAATAGGACAGAGGAGTGATGGTGGATGGAAAATTGATGTAATCATGTTACTGCCACTACCCTAATACATAAGTGGTTCTGTGCTGAAAGTTCTGGGACAGCCACAAATTAAGTTTTTTGGAGAAAGTTGGTCTAGTGTTGACTCAGACATATTGACAAGGAGCAGAAAAATAGAATACAGCTTTATTTGAGCCTTCATTTATGTAAAAAGTCTCAAACAAGCTGTGACCTGCTAGTAAGAGATGCCAGAATTCACTTGTCAAAATAGGAGTTACAGTAGGTAAAGACAGAGGAAACTGAGTGATTCTGGATGCCTCTTCGTAAGGTCCACCAACCTCTCACCCTGTTCTCAATCCAAGGACGAGCCACTGGCTACACAACCTCACTGGGTCCCACTGCTAATCATTATATGCATCACAAGACCACACCTTCTAAATAATCAGCAGCAGCCTGGCTGAATCTTTTTGCTAAACAAAAAAACCCCTAACTCAGCTAAAAAATGTTCATAAGACGCACTATTTCTGTGCATAAGGTCACATTATGTGCTCAAGCTCACCATCATTTATATTCTCATAATTCCATTTTCTGCATATTTGCTGATGTGAAACAGGGTTGAATGGGGGATATTTCTGCCATGGCAACATTTCAGACTGTGTAAAACATTTTTTCAGACTGCAAGTATGACCCAACAGCCTTTAAAAATATTCTATATCATTAGCTTTCTGGTGTCAGAGGTGGCAAATAAGGATACCAGGTGACTGTCAAAAGCAAAGAATCACCAAGCAAAGAATCAAACAATGACAAAAACTTCTGAGAAAATTGCAAGACAAATTTTACAGCTAGGCCAAGCAATCATTTCTCTATCGTTTTACAATTACATGACCACATAACTTTATCACAATTCATGTTAAGTGATGCAGCTAAGTGACTGGGGTGAAAGAAACAACAGAAACAGAATAATTTGGAAAAGACCCTTAAGATCATCAAGTCCAGCCATAAACTTAACAATGCCAGGTTCTTACCTCCTCCAGTGGAGGGATGAAACTGCCTTTTCAGGTTGCCCACCCCGATCATATTCTTTTAATTTTTTTAAATAATGAAAATATTAAAGTAATCATCCCTTCCATTTTGGCCAAGTTACATACAAGCTTAGTTGCCAAAGCAACCAGTTGCAGGCCTTGGCACCCCACCCTCTTTTATCATGTAGCTCTTTCTGAAAAATCTCAATATTTTATTGCCAAACTCAAATCTGAAACTCCCACTCATGGAAGCTTAAGAGATGTAAATCATCTGCTTCCTTTCTTGGCATCCTGTGTCTCCAAACATGACACTGTTACATTCAAATCAGACTAAATTAGCAAGCCTAGACATTTAAAATGACATTAAGCAGACAACATTGTGGTCAACCCTTTCAATTCTTTGATATGGCAGTTTTATCTCTCACCAGTCTTGTTTATTTCTAACAAAATTATAATAACAATACAATTTAAATAAACCAACAAAGCAGAGCTCTCACTGTTATTTCACTGGATTTGCTGTATATAATTAAGCTTAAAAGCAAACTGAATGATCTCTTATACTTACTATTATTTCAGTATTGCACTAATTGCAGAAGGAGTCCTTACATCAGCTGACCAAATTAAAATAGAAGTTGGGGTGTATCAGCTGAGACTATGAAATGTTATGGTGCAATGCAACTGTTCTACCGAAAAGTTAGTTGGTCAAAACAGCTCAGAACAATAAAAATTGATTCGGGTCAGGTTAGAGTACCTTCCAGAAAATACTGACATTTTTCTGATGGCAAAGCCAACATTTAACAATAGGAACTGGTGACATCCCTCACTCTTGCAGTTTAAAGCCTTAAGTGAAGCATCAGAGGTTCTATGAAAAACATGCTCCTTATAGGTTTTTTAAATCTTTTTATTTATTTTTACTTCTGACGATCTTAGCATGACAAAACAGAAGTTTGGTCAGTGAAAGTATCCATCAGAATTTATGGGCTCCTTGTACTTAATGTCTTCTTGATTTAATTCCCAGGATATCAGTTATTTTTCTGTTAATTGTAAGGTCAAAGAGGACCCCATGGAAGCAATAAGCAGCAGGAACTAAATAAACAGAAGACCGGATCTTTAATGCAAATGTGTTTCCTGGAGGAAAGGAGTAAATCAGTGCAGATAATGTAGTACAGAAGCAGGAAAAAAAGTTTAAAAAAAAATAAAAATCACATGTTCTAAAACAATCTGTTCAAAACTTTTCTCCCTGGAACATAAGTAGCTCTTCAAAACCAGTGCCCTGCTGAGGAATTTACGTACTTGCCAAGGTTTGAGTTACTAATCAAAAGCAACAGCTATTTGCTTTGTGGATGAAAAGTTGTAGCACTTGCTCCAAATTAAAAATAAACCAAACAAGCAAACAAATCACAATTATTTTAAGGTACAATGCAAGTGCACAGTGAGAACCGCCTGTGTGAGTGCGTAACTGAGACAAGCACCCCAGAATACATCCCCCTTCATTAGAAGTTTCAAGAAAAAGAATACTGGTAGTACAATTAAGAGGCCTTCAGAGTACTGAACCAGTTCACATAATGCTTAATGCTTTCCAAATCCATCAGTTACAAGGTCACACTAGGGTAATTCCACAGCATGTCTCCCGATAACCATGCTTCTGGCCTGTTAAAGAACTATGCATTTATATGAACAGCTAGAATTTAAAATTTATCTTTAATAACCAGAGAGCATGACTACTTAGATATTATGTGCATTTTCCAAAATCACTGTTCAACCCTAAATCCTTATCCTGATTTAATAAACCACCACTACAGACACTAGGACATCTGATAACTGACAAATATGTTTTCAAAAATTAAGCTTCTGGCCCCAGAAAAGGTTCCCCTTCCCAGAATTTTATCTCTATATGTAATATGGTATCCTCCCAAGTACATCCAATATAACTTGATCTGTACTACAGAAACTCCTTGTGGTTCAAGAAAGACTTCACACCTGATAGTTCCTACAACTACTTAGTAATGAAATGAAACATTTTCAAGATTTTGAACCTTCTTCCTTCTATTCCACCGCTGTGAAAAAGCAGAAAGAAGTAGATTAGAAAGGCCTCACTTCTTCAAGAACACATCCATTACTTGTTATTGGAATACAATCAAATCCTAGTTTTAAATATAAAGTTATTTTACCAACATGTTTGATTAAAAAATACTGAAAAAAGGGTACCATAAGGAATCATAAATTATGAAAAGGAGGTACCAATAGGTACCTTGAGAGCCTAAACACAGCTGCCTACATAAGCCTGCAAAGTTCCTGCAACATCCTTCCCTCACAGAACTTCAGTTAAATGTAGGTAAGTGATGGTAAACAATGGAGTAGTCATTATAAGTATCAAACTTCATGACAACTATGCATTTGAAAGATGAATTTATGTTTCAGTATAAAGCATAATTGATACTAAAACTATATTAAGTTTGTGCCATGTGAAGATTTTTTCAGGAACGAATTATATCTGCTTTCCCTTACAGTACTGCACAACTGACTCACCATTGCTGCCTTTTCCCTTTCTTTCTCTGTTCCTCTGCTTCCATCAGCAGCATGGTTTCCCATCTGATTCATGGTCAGGATTCTTACTGCAGGGAGGCTAACTGTGCATTTGAGTACAAATGCTAAGAGGATGACAACACTCTACTCAGTGCAAACTGTTATGCTAAAATCACTCTACCAAAATAGTTCCGGCTTTGAGGACTTTTCCAAAAAAATTTCTATAAGGACGTTAAGTATATCACAGGAATACCAATTCAGCCTTTATCCAGGTACTTACTGTTGTTCCAGATTCAGCTAATTCTGCCTGAGAAAAACTTACTTATATTTCCTAAATAATGATCTAGGCCATCCTACAGTGCCCTACAGATCTGCCATGGGGGTTGCCCTAGAAGATCTTCAAAGGTCGCTTCCAAGCCAAGTAATTCTATGATGCCCCTGAAGACAAAAATAAACTGGTAGAAATCAAAGGAAGGAAAATATTTTGGCAAACCTTCTTCTTGAGGAGAGTAAGTATATGCGGATGTAGTGCTTAGAAGCATAAAAACTATTAAATTAATTTTAAAAACAAAGGCAACAGCATTCTAGTTGGCATTAAGAAACAGTAGAACATTACAAACAGGGCAAAGAAGTCTTTTAAAAGAGAGTACGAGAACAAACCAAAACCAGCTTAGGCTATCAAACAAAAATTTAAAGAAGCTATAAGTGAATGCAAAAAAAACCAGCAAGGACACCGGCACAGGGAGAAAGCCAACTGGCCATTTCCAGATGCCACAACTGACTGGATACAGCTTGAACCAGCAGGGTTTAACAGGCACTGGGGAAATATTTCACATCCTCTTCAGTAAAATCACCTTTGACTTAAGTATAGCAAAGGGGTTGTTCTAAGCAATAATAAACAGATAAAAATAACCCCATTCTGTTTGTTCTATTGAATAGGGGATTAAAATAACTGGCAAGGCTTTAAGTCATGAGCTAGAGGTGGATTCACCAGGTCACAATTGGAAAAGGAGAACTGCCAGTCCTTGATAAGCACAGCAATTACCATTCTTTTATATACAGAACTACTCTAAGGGAGTACAGCTTCCTTAAACAGCAATAACAGCATATCCTTTAATTTATACAGCAGTCCTGCAGCAATACAACCAACATCCTGTTTTCATCTTACAGTACAGCTGGGCACTTTGTCTACATGCTTTATTTATCAGAGTCCCCATAACTGAGTGCCTTGTCATTATAAGAAACAGCACCCTTCAACATACAGCATTTTACCTTCCTGGTTCTTTCCTTACGAACATTCTTACATGGTACCTACCTGATCTACAGAGTACATAGATGTTTACTGTGAGTTTTGGCACAATGTGACTTCAGTTTATAAACGTTAACCAAATAAAGTAACACACTTCTCCCACTCAAGAAGTCATTAAAAAACCACCCAAGAAAATTCAGACAAAAAGGGTTTTCTTACTTCCTGGATTCCAAAGGAAAGGACAAAAATATCTAAGCTGCCAGATCTCCTAAAGCCTGTAAAACACACAAATTCCTGATATCTGAAACCATCTCTAAGTTCTTCCTGGATTTAGACGTTTTCCCTGAATATAACACCAAACCTCTGTAAAATGCCTAAAAGAATATATGTCTAAAACATTTGATCAGACGTAACACAGATTACTTATTAATTCTGTATCCTGTGTTATCACAACAGTCGGAATCCTGTCAGAAATGCAGTACTTTCCACATTCTTGCCCATGAAAGTAACCAGCCAAATAGCATTTTGAATGATTTACATGCTCATACTCTGTAACCATGCAGTAACTCATGTACATGCCATTCACATGTTGTCACACTTTAGAAATAGAAAGATCAAGAGTGCTTAACTCTTAACCACTTTATTTGTTCTAAAGTGTTAGAAGAAATTCTTGCTTATTGAATACATTAAACCACTAAAACTTATAAAATGAGGAAACTTTTGCTAGCTACATCTGTAACACATCCACATTTTTTATCCATTTATCCTCAAGAAAGTGGTAAACTGCGTGTCAGCACAATCTCAGTGGAAACAAAAAGACAATTACTAATACCAATACAGGGAAAACTTCTTATTTAGAAGTTAATGACACTGATTCAAGAGCAACAGAGAACCTTGGATTTGTCTGGTCAGAAAAAACCCTGTGGTAGGGGCAAAGAACAGGCAAAATTACTGCCAACACCATACAGCAGAAGAAGCCAAAGTGACAAGGATGCAGATCAGAATACCACCTTGACCAGAGTGTCCTTAGCGGCAGGAGCTAGGTCTGGGGCAAGTTGCAGAGAGTTTATTTGCTAAAATCTCCAAAATTTGTCATGATTTCCCCACACTTAACTGCAGCAGATCAGTACTTTACAGAATGTAAACTGAAGCTAAGAAGTGGAAAACCAGAGCAGTCAATGTGGACAAAAAGTTCATGAACAGCTATCTATACAGATCATAGAAGCAGAACAAGACGTAAACAAGGGAGCACTAAAACTCAGTTGCAAATCTGTGAACTTTTCAAAAGTTCACCCTCACTCTGCAGAGTAAAACTCTAAGTGTCAGTTACTTAAAGCGCATCGACCTCCCCCAAGTACCACATTTTCTCTCTCCCAGTAAATACGGGTTGGGTTTTGAACGCCTCCCAAAGGAGGAAATCCCTGGAAAGAACTCTGGCTTCATATCAGAGAAGAGACTGAAATTGTGGCTAATGGCCATCCCACTGTTTTTTTGACACACATAAAATGACAATTATCAGAATATTTTAAATTTTTATTACATGGATACAAAGTCACTTGCATAATGCCATTAGGTTAAAGCAGAAAGGCTCTCCTTGGATACAAAAATTGAAAGCTGACACTTCAAAAACATCCCAAACTACAGTATCCTAAGATGAATACAAAGAAAAGCCTTATCTAACATTAAAAACACAAAAAGGAACTACCCCAGATTTCCATGATTTGATTACCAGTAACCTATCACTGGCTTCTTCTGATTAAAGAAGAGGACATGAAGTTGCAACAACCTGAATCCACCACCTCAACAGCAGCAGCAAACCTACTCAATTTAGAACAAGCAACACAAACTTCCTTCTACCTAGAGAGTCCCTAAGGGAGGGAGAGAGATATGCAACCTCTGTTAATTATTCAATGACTATCAAAACCCAAACAAACAAAAAAAAATGGGGGGAAGAGGAAGAATCTGAATCCATGTCCAGTGTCAGATCTTTGAAAGAATCACTTTCTCATAAAGAGTCACTTCTTTCTCACTGTCACTTAAATATTTAAGTGAAAATATTTGTTAATCAAAGTCACTGGTAAACACAATGGTACACAATACTGGTGCACAATACTGGCACACCTACGACAGTTTGAAAATGTGACTCCCATTTTTTGATGGATCTCATTTTCTCATCAGAATCCAAAAGTTTTTTAATGAGTTGAGTTAAATGACTGTTCACAATTGCAACTAATGCTATGCCATGTTTAGCTGTACCCTCTTGTCTTTGATAAAGGATCATGTGGTCTTTTGCAGACAAGACAGGAGATCTTTTGACCACGTTGAGCATATATTCACATGATACCACAAACTCACTCAAGGAAACAGTCAGTGTATGACTGAGATGTGAAATATGATGTGACAGGATGTGGGAAAGGCCTGTAAGTATAGACAGAGTTTTCCAGATCTCATTAGGCTTTTAAAATTATTTTTAAATGAAAGTTAAAACATTATAAAATACTTCTAAACTTGGAGCTTTTGTTTTCCTGTAACAGAAGAACTCTTTACACACTCAACTATTTTTCCTTTCTGAGAGTACATTATTGGCAAATTAATTGCACACTTCTCAATGAACCAGGGTAGAATTTTGCAAGGGCATTTCTACCTTAAGTTGTTAAAGCTCTTCCAAGTGGCTCTGACAAACATTTTTACAAAATAAACAATTCACCGGACACGTCATTTCCTACCATCCAACTCCACACCGTGAGCAGGAAGAGGCAGCATCAGCCTATCAGAGAATACACAGATTTCATTCAGGAAATGTGAAGGAATATCCAGCTGCTCTTCTCTACTGGAGACAGAATGCAGGACAGCTGTCTCTTATGCAGAGGGGCAGAGCGGTGACCAACACTACAGAGATCTTTCCACAAAACCACTCAGTCAGGGTACCAAATAATTTCAAAGACTCCATCTACACTCAACACGCATGAAATACTGCTTGACATAGTATAGGATAAAATCTCAGCATTTATGTTATGTGCCATTATTTCCAAACAGTCTCAATTTTAACATAAAATCTTATTCTGGATTAAATATTGGCAAGCAGTCTTCAAAAAAAAAAAAATTCCTGTAAACCTGTTAGCTAGCAGGCTTTACATATTATAACTACAAAATCCAGGAAAATGTTGGGGTAAGAAAAAGCAGGAAGAAAACCTAACAATAGGCGTCTATAAGCAGTATCTTAAAGAACATCATCAGAAAAAAAAAAAAAAAGAACTGATTGATTTGAGTATTTCTAAAACGATCATAGTACCAAATCCCCATTTTTTTTTCTAAAATAAATCATTATATACTTTCAAGGTTTAATTGTAAATTTAACATTTACAATTCATTGCGTTTCTCTCCTCCTTTATTAACTTAAGATTTATGGATAAAGATGCATTACAGCAGTGTATTTTGGGAGGAAGACTGGAAAGTTTGTAAGAATGTTTGGGCAGTGGAAATATGAGAACAGCCAAAGAAAGATGCTTAGAAATAAGACAGATTCCAACAGTTCAGACAGTGATGTCAGATCCTTATTACTTTTCCAAAATAAGCCTCTTCAGATTCTCTTTTATACCCTCACTATTGACAACCAGCTCTGAAGAAGTGCTTATAAAATGCTTTGGTTTTCCTCATCTTCTACATTTTCACCTTGCTTTTCTATGAAAGTGAAGAAGCATTGCATGATGTATTGAGAATATCTCAAGAACACCTGCAAGGGGGGATTTTGTGCCCTGCACTGCAAAAGAACCATCAAAATAAACCACAAAAATTATCTAGATTCCAAAATCCTCTGATCCCTGCACATATCACCCGGCAGAAAACCAGAGCCCTCTCCCTACTCCCAAAAAAACCCCAATCAACCACCAGGAAACAAGAGAGAAGCATTAAGAAGCTGAAGGAGTAAAGACACATCTGACCCATCCATTTCTACAACAAATGTCCTGATAACCTATCATGCAGATGTGAAATTATAGATACATGTATCAAATTCTGAGAAAGGACAGCATATAATACATGAATAAAATTACTACTACTGGCCCAACAAAGTCATAGGTAAACTCTTAACTTACTTGAATAAAGAAAAAAAACCATCCTACTTTATGTCTCTAGCTATCACTGCCTGCCTTAAGACCTCAGCTTCAAGTCCTGCAATGTCCAAGGCATTACTCAACCATAGATAAGCAAGCAGATGAGATCAGAAACTGCAAAGACAGTCAATGACTTCACTTTAAAGTGCCACATAAAAGGGCCTGGGAAACCCTTCTCCCCTTCAACAGTGTAGTGAAAATATTCTCCATGCCCATGTAAGTACAAGGGAATAAGATGCACTGAGCTAGGTAAAACAGAATACACAATATTTAAACACAAAAGCACATTTACAAAAAGAAGAATTTATATTTTCAGAGTGAAGTCGGGGAAGAGGAATTAGATAAAGGCAGAATGGGAGCAGGGGGAAAAAAAGAAAAAAAACTCCAACAAAACAACAAACATATGGAAAGATCAAGCTCCTTTTAAATCTGAAGATTTAAAAGAATGCACAAAGCCAGAATCCTAAAAGATCCACTCAACTTGCTGGGTTCTTACCCCTTCAAGCAAAAATTAAGTACATCTTTCTTTACTAGTAGCTGTAGAATTACAATCTTATTGAAGATTCAGCAAAAAGAAACTTTCTCCAAGCAGTGAGTACTTTAAAAACTGAATGAAGTAAATATAGCTTAAGGAGGGTGCCAAGGATGGAATTAGTGAGGCTGATTTGTAATGTGGGTGGAAGGAGAGGATCAAAATTGCAGGCAAGTGGAAGTAAGAGACCATGAATCAGAGACCAGCAGAGGATACAGAAGGGTTTGTGTCTGGAGACTTGGGAGGGTAAACGGAAAAAGCAGTAACTCTTCAGAAATTAAAGTTGGGAACCTAGGAACAACTTTCAACATATAATGGTACCTGATCTATGTGGAGTTAAAGATTCTGAATTTAAAATTTTTTTTAAAAAAAATTTAAAAATTAAAGCCCAATTTTTTTGCATAGGTTGAATTTCTGATTTTACAAAGATGCCTGAAAGTCATCAGAAATTCCACCTCTGGAAATTCCACCTATTACACTGTTGTCATCAACTAACACACACCTTGTTTGTCTTACTAACTAAAGAAGTAAAAAAACCATCCATCCATGCAAATAATTTCTATGTTCTCAAAGCCAGAATGGTTACATTTCTGATTCTGCACAATATTAATTTTTAATGAGAAAGAATGTTTAAGTCCATAGCTGCTAGTAAGGAAAGAAATACTTCATCTTTGCCTCAAAGGGTTACAACCCAGCATGACATGTTGTAAACATTTGTTTTTTCAACTTTGTTACTAACAGATATTTTGGCTCCTTTTTTTTTTACTAGATCAGAGACAAAGCATTATTCCTCATAAAAAGTGCTTTCAACATTGCTGTCACAAGAACAGTTAAACAGTAGCCAGCCCAGTAGATTATCCTATACCTGCAATATTATGCCCAGTTGTTTTGTCAGCCTAGTTTGACAGTACAAAAGGACTGATGTAGGTTTTACAAAAGTCAAGAGCAATACAATGATACTTAAACAAATGGCAAACTAGTGAATGACAAAAAAGCCACAAACCAAACTCAACACACCATATTCTTCCCTAATGCCCTTCAAATTACTTTAATATGTACACATAAAAGGTTTCAGGGCAATAGAAACACAAAGCTTCCATTGCTACCCTACTGATGGTCCTATTTCCTTGAACATTCTTATTTAACTCACTTAATTCAGCAAAGATCCCAGCACATCAAATGGGGGATGGGGAACACCAGGGAGGGGACACAGAGGGACAAAAAACCCAAACAAAACATGGAACAGTCAAACTGAATGAAAAAAAAAATTTGCAATTCATTTTGTGAAAAGAATAGAAGAAGCAGTTCCTCCAGAAAACTTTGTCAATGGGAAGTCTGTACTAAGGGGAGAGCTGAAAATGCTTATGCTCTTCCCACTACAAAACATTTAAAAGTTACCTGTCAAGCCCCGTGTATAGAAGAGCTTCAGTCTTTGGAAGAAAATCCATCTGAAGGTTTGGCATTAAAGCAAGGTAAAATATCAAAAGGGAAAAATAATTCTCAACAGAAAACCAAGGCCCATTAAAAAAAAAAAGATTGTTAAATCAATATATCAATAACTCAGGAATATTAGAGTGAAAATTGATTTGATTTCAAAGAAAAACATGCATTATTTCTAATGATGTTCTTTT
The DNA here is from genome assembly GCF_020740725.1 of Corvus hawaiiensis. NCBI lineage: Eukaryota > Metazoa > Chordata > Aves > Passeriformes > Corvidae > Corvus > Corvus hawaiiensis. The sequence continues at coordinate 22,367,812 of NC_063219.1, read as the reverse complement.
GAGATAGGATGGTGTTCTCCTTGCTGGAGGTTTTTTGACTCTTTCTGTTGGAGGAAAATAAAAGCTCACAACATTTCTTATTTAACAGAGCAACTGTTTGCATTGTTTGGGAAAGAGAGGTTTGTTTGTCTATTATTAAATAAGATTCCAAACCAAGTAGCTCTATTTCCAGCAGAGAAATGAAAATCAAATAAACGTGCAGAAAGTATTTTTAAAACACAGCTAAGAAAGCTTCCAAGCTGTACTATTTCTTCAATGAGAACCTCTGTAGAGCTAAAGCTTGCAACAAAACCAGTGCTTTCTCACAGAAGAAAGATTAAGCACAGCTAAAAATATTCACATGCTCTATTTTCTTTAACTGAGAATAGTAATCCTGATAACCATACACAAGCAGCAGAGTTGACATTAATACAAGTTCCCAAGGGAAACATTTCATAGATAGATTAGGGACTCATCCTTTAACCACCTATGGCACTCTAATCATTTACAACAGCCAAACAAAGCACATGCTCCTTCTGAACTGGATAACCTCCTAGCAAATAAAAACAAATCCAGGAACCTTGAATTCTACAAAAATTCCCATGGTATTCCATTTCTGCATTAAAAAAAAAACCATTTCTTAAGCCATGAAAAAAATGCAGTTTTATCCACCTGTCTATCCCATGAAGATTTTAACTCAGAACACATCTACTGGAACTCCAGTTAGTAAGTGTTTAAATTTACTTCATAAAGAGCTGCATGTTTAATTGTGGGACCTTAACTCAGGAGAGAATTCAGGTGAAGTGTCAAGCTTTTAATTGGTTGCTACAGCTCAGAACAGCAGGGGTGGTTCTGAGCCCCCCTTGAGTCCTCCACTGTTGCACACTGCACAGTCAGAGTTTCCCCTTCATTGTGCTAAGGCTGGGCACAGCCACAGAACTCTACAGGAATCCAGGAGCCAACATCTTGGCTTCTTGTCATTCTCTAATGCCCTGACATCAGCTCTGAGTGCTAGAGCTGTACACAGTGATACTCACAGCGAAGAGCAACTTTCTCAAACTCCAGGCAGCTATGTGAACTTAAGTTAGAGTACCAGGGCAGCTGCTGGGGAAGAAAGTGAGAGCCAGGTGAAAAGAAAAGAAAGTACACAATCAGATCTGGTTTAACTTGCAAGCAGCCATAAAAGAGAACACCTGGTATTCCTTGTATCCACTACATTAACACAGCAACTCATTATACTGACTTGTCAATTTCTACAAAAAAAGAATAAATATTTAGTTGAGCATTCTAACCTTGTTACAGCTCCAAGGGCTGGCTGGATAATCTGGCATCTGCTGTTCCACAGTACGCATAAAACTACAACAGTGGCAGCTCGGAACAGCAGTCAGGCTAGAAAAACCAGCATGCTGAGAAATTTTTTTCCAAGCTACAGTCAAGATTGTCAGAAACAGCACTGCACTTTTTGGAGGGAGACCTATTTAAATGTTGCCAGATTACAGGAGTGATCTGGCATTTTTTTGTTCGTGACTTGAATATTCCTAGTGAATTACTATATCTGTCAGATGACAGGAGTTCCGTAGAGACCTTCAGTTTCCTCTGGAATCTAGGGTTTTGGTCTCCTACAACAGACTCTTTTCTTCTTCCACCCAACACAGATGTGTCTACTCAAAACAAATAGTGATCTTCAGGTTTACATAAACACTGTTATCTCACTTAAAGTACATTAAAAAAAAAGATCCAGTAACAGTCAAAAGAAAAGAACCTATCCTAAGATAACACCAAAACCCAGCTTCCAGTCTCAAGCACTTTTTCCCCTCAAATGCTTTTGATACCTCACTATCTTGCTCCCACTTTTCTTTTTCACAGGATACCAACACACTTGGACAAAGCTTGGAAATAACTCTGCTGATCTCTATTTGTGTATTACCCTCCTACACATTTTTTCACCCTAGTATCCACATGCCACCCCCTAATGTTTTTTTGATCTCATTCCCACAGCAACACACTCCAGCAGGGAACATTACCAGTAACTATTCCATAGGCACCCAGCTATGACTTCAGACTTGACAAAGTTTGAGTAAACAGCTTTTAAATACAACATTCAGGTAACAGCACCAGTGTCGTTCCACTATTTGAGGTTGCCTTGCTTAAGGCAGATACATTAAGAAGAACAACATAATCATCCCAAGAAGAGTTACGTGTACATTTGGAACTCAGCTGGCAAATTGGCCCCTGGAATGATTAGCATTCAAGTGGCTCCTGATGGGCATCCATCCACAAAGGAGCTAACTACCTGCCTCAAACATCCAGCAAGCTCTACAGTCCCAAATTCTAAAAATTCTTTCCATTTTGGCATTGCTCATTTACTTGTTCTTCATCAGTGTCATCGGGGTGAGAAGAACATGTAAGTACTACCTTGAAGTCCTCGGTCTAAGAAATGAAGCACATCTAAGAAAGGACTACTTGTTAGACCCATAATGGCCTAACCTCTGATCCTAGACAGTGCTACTACCACTTAGTAGCACAAGCAAAAAAGGTCTTGCACTTACTGATAAACATGTGCATACAATATACAGAGCAATGGCAACAGCTAATTCATTGCAAAAGAAAAATGTAGTTTCACCCTTACTTAAATTTCACCAAATTGAGCAAATTCAGATGCATACCCAAGTCCCCACCCCCACTCTGCTGCTGTGGCTTGGGCATAGAATGCTTGTTTGAAGCTACTTGCTGTCCCTTCCCACACTCTGCAACAGGAAGGACTTTCATTTATACTTGAACAAACCTGTGGCTATGTTGTGAGCTGACTCAACCGAACACTTGAAAGAGAAGGAAGAGAGCTCAAATCAGTATTCCAAGCCTGACACCAGACATTTGCCAACACTGCGCCACAGCTGATATCTCCAGAGACCCGTAATGTGATTGAAATGATTTGATAAAAACTCAGTTACATGCAAGTGAAAAGGTAAATTTCTTGGGTTTTCTGAAAACATCTCTCACTTCCTGAGACAGCCCTGGGAATCATGTGAAAAACACTTCTCTCCTGCTCTCCTTAAATTTTTCAAATACATCCACTAGGCCAAGCAACAGTGAATGGGAGCCTGAAGACACACAGAGAAGTGTTTCTGGCACTAAGGTAATCAAAGGTGTTTGGCCCTGCCCCTTTCCCCACACAACCACCTCTATCTCCTAAGCATGTTTTTGTTAGACACACAATGAAAATAACAAAAACAAAGGGGGTTTGCTTGGGTAAAGCAGGTCAAAAGCTGATATTTTGTATGCAAGCACATAGTTTTAAATATGATTTAAGGGAACAAATTAAATAATGCAATATTCTCAGAAACACTACAATTGAATTAAAGGTGGATCTCAACATGAATTCTAGTATTTCAAAAGATATCAATATTACATCTACCGAAATCCACATTTGCTCCAATATTCTAATGGCACATTAAGCCATAATACAGTTCTTCATGGTAAAATCCTGTGTCAACTACTGGCATCTACTTGTAATGTAAAAAAGTATCTGCTCCAGAGTACAGGATTGCTGCCCAGCAACAGCAGGAAAATTGTGTTCAAAAGGTAGAATACCAACCACAGCCACTTCTTTTTTTATTTGTAAGTATTAAATCACACATTTTCCTATCACTTCATAAAGCAAATTCAGCTCTGTGATGAACAGGAGCAGACTCTGTCAACTGGCCTGGCAGGAGCTCACTGCCATGAGTGCTGCTCAGATTCAGGCTAAGATAGATGAGCTATAAAACCACCTTCAAAGTAGGTCCAGCCAAGTTTCTCCTGCTAGGGGAAGAAACTATGTGTCATGGCCAGCCAGTTACTGGGCACACCTCCTATTCATCATATTCCAAAATATTCCAGCCAGTTGCTGGGCACACTCTCTATTCACCATATTATAAACAACAACGACAAAAAAATCCAGCAGAGGCCATTTTTAAAAAAATCTTTCCTTATTTACCTTGAATGTACAGAGAGAACAATATGGGCATGTTTCTCACCAAATTCAGACAAATATTGTTATCCACAACCAATTTTAATAAACAATTTTTCAATAGGAAAGCATAATCCTGCATGCAAAAAAAAAAAAAAAAAAAAAAGAGACAGGATCGTTTCCCAAAGCTTGTCTCCATAGATCTGATAACAAAATTCTGTATTAAAGAGCCAGGAGTGATTAAATTATACAGGGGTTCCAAGCCTTAACAAACACCAGTGCTTGAAAATTCACAAAACACTACCTTCTTAGCAGTTAGCATAAACAAACTTTCTCAGCTGTTAAGTTACCAGCAATTACTCCACAGAACTTCAAGCAGTAATTTAAGAACACATTGGCTGGTAAACAGTTTTCAGCTGCAGATTAACAATACTTTCAACCTGGCTAGACAAGTTAACAAGAAGTTAATGCAGTATATTACATCATTTGGTAATACATTTAAAGAAAAATGCTATTTCAACTGAAATTCCTCCCAGATTGCACAAATTTTCCTATCTCTCACATAGGGAGAGGGAACCACAGTAACTGCATACCATTCAAAAATGTATCTGTGGACCAGTTTCAGTAAAACCGGGAGTTGTCTTTTTTTCTGGTATATCCACATTTTTTTCCTCAAATCCAGCGACTTGGTGAGCAAATGATACCATCTTAAGGAAATAGTTAAGACAGTCAATAAAGAACTTCTGCAGCAAGAAAGTCATGGCAACTTGATTTTCTAAGTACTAAATGATATGTGAACAGCTGATAAAGGGCCTGAAAATCTCTCTGCAGAGCTAATGCAATGAGCACTATTGTTAGCTACATGTTTCTCAAAACTGAGAAATGGATGCTAACAGATGCTTGAAGACACATAAAGGGAATTTAGACATCAAGCAGCAGCCAAAATTCACTACACGAAACAACTTTATGGCCGGCAACGGGCCTAGAGGAACTGTCAGAACAGCCAAAGTTTTAATTGTGTATTTTTGCTTGTTTTTAAATTCCTGTTCACAAGTAAAACTGAAGACATTCAAGACATACTGCTTTTGCCACTTTCTAACTTGGAATAAAGCACTATTATCCTACACCCAGTCCTTCCAAACGTGCTTATGTACCCGGAGTCTCAAAAATGCAGTAATTATCTATAAGTTAATTATACCTTCTACATTGATTAACAATATAAAATTCATTTCTTAATGGTTACATATAAATGTGGAATGGTGACAAGGCCTTAAGTGAATAAATACCCCTCCCTTTTTGAGTCTTCCATACAGCCATGACTTCAAACTGATTTGATTATTGCTGCAAATACTACAGTAAATTGCCATCATCTGCACCTGTTTACACTGTAGGCACTTGGTCAGAAATCCAAGTAATCCATTTTTGTAAACAGCATGGAAGCTTCACGAAAATGTTCACGTTAAAAAATAACACCCACCATGTATTCTGTCCATTCTATTTACAGATAACTTCAGCAGTCTTGCCAGTATTTTTATTCACTCTCTCTTTCCTACTGAAATCACTGAGTGAATTAATTTTCTTGAAACGTACCTGACTAGTTAAGGAAAAATCCTCCTCCTACTGATCTATAACTGAGGTAGTTTTATTTAAGATTTAAAAAACATGTTCTATAAAGTTGTATTTTCTGACATACTACAAGCAAAATTAAAACAGAGGGCCCTAACATGTAAAAAGAAACAAGCCAGCCCTTTTACAACTGCCAACAGATGCTGCTTGTTTATTTTCTTTTCCCCAGCATCGGCACTTCCCAGAGCACCGAGGAGGGCACAGTCCTCCCACACCGCCACCACTCTCACCCAGAGAGCTGCAAGTTGGCTCCGCACACCTGAGGATGCTCCGACTGGCAAGCGTCGACCTGCAGGGATTTCCCAGAGGCGCCGATCCCGGCAGTGCCGTGCACCCAGCAGGTCCCGCGCCGGCAGCGCCACAGCCTGGCAGAGGCACCGGGACGGCGGTGCCGGCGGGCGGGTCGCGGCTCGTCCCTGCGGGAATGCCCGCGGCGCGGGGCTGGCGCTGCAGCCGCTGCTCGGTCGGGCACCGCCAAGGAGGGCTCCGGCGGCCCGACGGGCTGGCGGCGCAGCCCCACCGCGGGGAGCGGCCGAGGTGCCCTCGAGGCGCGGCGCCCCCGCTGCCGTTTAACGCCGCTCCATCTGCCCGGGTCCCGCCTGGGGCTTCCGCCTCGGCCCCGCCGCGGGAGCCCCGGGAAGGGGCACGGGCAGCACCCCCGCCCCCAGCGCTGGGGAGCCGCCTCTCGCCGCTGGTTGCCTCCCAAGCGCCGCACCTCACAGCCGGACGCGCACGGCACCGGCCTCCCCGACCCGAGCTGCCCCCTCGCTCTCACCTCACCTCACCCCACTCAGCCCTGCGCACGGCCCGGCACGGCCGGGCTACCGCCGGCTGTCCCTCTGGAGCCGGGGGCGGCCGCGCTCCCGCCCGCGCCCTCAGCTGTGCTTACCCGGAGGGTGGCAGGGCGGCCGCCGGCCGAGCGCCGCCGTCCATGCCGGCGGCCAAGGGAGCGCAGGGCGGGCGCAAGCCGGGGACCCGCCCGCACAACCTCGGCTCCCCGCCTCACCTGCTCGGGGCGGGCTGAGGAGGGCGGCTCTGCTCCGTAGCCCCTGGCGCCGCCTTACCCCCGAGCCCGGGCATTGGCCGCTGTTTGCAGCGGGGACACTAGGCGTCTGCTCGGGGTGGCGGCCGTGGTCACGGGCTGCGCCAGGCTCCTGCCGCTCCCGGAACCACACCTTGGGCGGAGGGGAAAAAAACACAGAAGAAAAAAAAAAACAAAAACCAACCCAAAACCGAACTTGGCGGCGAGAAACTTGAAAGGCGGAACCTTCCCCGCTCCGGCACGCGCGGAGACACAGAGACTCCCTGTTCCCGTTCCAGCGCCTCCTCCCGCCCCCACACACCCGGCTGTCCCTCCAGCTGCGGCCGGAGTGGGGACTCCGCTCGGCCCCGGCCGCGGGCTGTCAGCGGCCAGCGGGGGCAGGGCCGCTCCTCTCGGCTGGAATTTTCCTCTCCCCGAGCGAACCGTCCCGGCGGCCGCCTCGGGCTCAGCCCTTTCCCATTCCAGCCACCAGGGCGCGAGGCAAAATCCCCACAGGTGGGGAAAGCCAGGCGCGGAGCCCGGGGCCGGGATGCGGTCGGACCCCGCGGTGGGGTCCGGCACCCTCAGGAAATCCGTTCTGCCCGGCCATCGGGGCTGGGCCGCCCTGTGCCCGCTGCCGAGCGCGCCGGGACGCGGCTGAGCCCCACCGTGTCACGGGTGACGAGCTCCCGGGGTCAGGGGTGATTTCAGCCTGATCTGCGTTTGCTCGCCGAGCATGACGGCACCTCAGCTTTTGTATGCTGAGCAGATCGGGCACTAATGCGCTGTGTACCTGTGTCAGCACAGAGCGCCGTTCCTGCTCTGCCGTGGGACCAGATGATATTGCACAGTACATACAACTCTTTATACAGGTAATATTTTGCCCAGTGCTTAACAAAAGTTGAAAAATAGCCAACGTCAAAGCATTTATACCTTTCTTCTCCATAGGAAGAAAGTAGAACGTTGCATCCAATTATAAAGTCCTTTTTTTGACTATTTCTAAGATTATGTATCTGGAAAAAATTAATATCATTGACCATTCGATGTCAATATTTATAATACTTGATGTTAATATTCTTCATAGCTAGTGTAATACTGTATGTAGCATTGTACAGCTATTGTACTTTAATAACATTTTGCTTCTCCCTGTATATGCCCTCTCATCTGCACTGTGCTTCTTCAATAAAGATTTTTTTTCTGCTTTTTCACAGGAGACTAAGCCTGAAGCCACCTGTTTCGAGAGACCCTAGAGGTTGTTCACACCCTGAATAACCACATGCCATTATCAGGCACACCTCATTAATCTGTGTATGTTTCTTAAACCAAAAACTTAATCACTGGTGAGTCAGATGGATTTTCCATGGTCCAGTTCTCAGAGAGGCAATGTTCAATGAATTGATCAATTAAGAGTCTCAGGAACCATTTCATTGAAGACCTTATGTAAGTTTTGGACCTGTTTTCTCTTTTGACAGTCCATGTTCTAGTCTCACACTCCTCAAATTGTTTGGCCACTTCTGCTTGAGATCGCTCAAAGAATGACCAGCAAAGGTATGAGCAAAAGTCAGATTTATTGTTAAACTACAAAGCACAACAAATTCCTTGGCAAATTTCATTCTACTTACAAAGGGCAACTAAGGCACAACAAGGGGAAAGCAAGCAACAACGAAACCAAACAAAATCCAGGCAATCAAAACAGGAATTAATTGTAACTACCTAGGTGTATGTGTGTGTCTGTGTGTAAAGACAGTGTAAACCTTAACAACCTAACAGAGAAATAACACTTAACAGCACTTAGCCTAAATTATAACTATAACTTAACCTAACTTCCAGATTTGCTATAGCATATGCACGGAGGGTATGCACGCAGGCAGAAAGAGTCAGTGCAAGATAAGGTACCTGTGGAAAAATTTCCCTCATAGGTCAGTGAAAATACTCACTTCGGATGCTTTTGCATCTCCCAACAGGCGAAGGATCGGGCCTTGAGGAGAGGATATCAGCCCAGGAGACGCCGTGGTTCAGTGATCCTCCAGGTATAGCAAACCTCAGGGTTTGCTGGCTCTGAGAGGCGTCCCACTCAGAGGGAGATGCTGGTCACAGGCCCACTGTGGTCCAGGAGAGCTCAAAGGGCCCCATTTTGGACTACTGTTTATAGGGTCACAAGAGAGTGGGCTTTAGTCATAACAATGTTTCATCCTGGCTACAGTTTGGGTCAGCACTTTCTTTAAAAGCGTGAGAATAGGAGTGTTATGCCATTCAGGCCAGAGAAATCTTTTCCAAGGCTGGTCAGGAGAAAAACAGAAACTTGTTAGGAGTTCCTGAGAGCAGACAGTGTTTTTTGATAAGCTCAGAAAGAGCTGAGCCCAGGTGATGTTTTCAAGGATGAGGCCTAACAAGCATTTTCTCAGATCACACTGCAGCCTGGAAAGGGGCTGAGGGGGTGAAGAGGGAGGATGCACCAGCACAACTTCCTAGGTTAGGACGAAGGTTGACAAATTCTTTTTTGACTGTTCCTGCAATCAGGCCACGGTAACTTTCTGCATTCAGTTTGTAGCATTAGTTTAAGTACAAAAGAACTCTCTGTTTCCAACCAGCTACTTCTTGAGCAAAACCATTATGTGACAGCACCTTCTAAATTGTAATGAAACTTCCATGCTGCAAAGGTGTGAGATGATTCAAGATTATAATGATGTTTCAACTGAAGACCCTGTAGCTGATTGTGTATTAATTAGAATAATTACATGTGTTTGTGTCATGTTGTGATCCCTTCTAATAAACTTTGCTTCACCACTAACAGATAAGGAACTGTTGTAGCACTCCCTTTATAATCTCATTTGAAAACTAGTACATGCTATAGTCTAATTCTTTTGGCAAGTATTAATGCCAGAAAGATTGCAATCTATTGAATAGCTCACATGGGCTCATACTAGAAACTCAGCAATGCCAGGCAGAAAAGTGACATTAGGGAAATAACTAAAAAAAACATTATCAATGGTGACAATTTCCAATAGAGCCTGGGAGATTATGTAAAAATGCAGTTCACTAAATAATGCCAATCTCATTTTAAGAGGGGAGGGGTTATGCTTATTGTCTTACACCGCCACATGTCTTACTCTTATCTTGGTTGTTAGCTAAACACATCTGAAATTCTGATCACTAGAAACACTGTAGGCTCTAAACTTGAGTGCCTGCAGGCTATGGTCTGCAGTGGCAGTTTTACAGTAACTAGACTTAAAATAGTTGAGTTACCGGAGATACCATTTCTCTTAGGGGTCTCAGTTCTTAGAGACAGATTCTGGACTCCTATGGCACTTCATTTCTTTATCAATAGAAAATCAGTTCTGTGTTCAAATTTCAAAAGTTGACAACATCAAATGCTCTTTTTAAAATTTTTCAATTTTTATAAGGTTTCCAACTTTGTCCTGAGCTCAAGACATCATTCATACAAAGCAAACATAACTCTCATACACCATAAACAGAAGGCCACATCAGAGAATACCAAGTGGGTTATTAACACACTATTCATTGTCTCTCCTATTGAATAGCCAATGGAAAAAAAACCCCCACAACCAAACATTTCAAGTTCCCTCGATTTTTCAACCTGATCCATGAAGATATCATTGTAACAAATAATCAAGTGGTAGATTATTAATTGCACCATTGCAATAACGTAATCTTTTGTTGATGGTTTGAGGTAAAACAATCATTTATCTGGAGGCATTAATCCCTGTGGCAAGCTGCCAGCCACTGCACTTGGTGCATGTACTCAGTGCTATTGTGTATTTAGCATAAATGTTTGCAGATTCTGATTACTGTTAGCATAACCTTCAAATTATGCATGTAGTGAGAACTGCTAATTGCAATTGGTATTTGAAGGAGAACTTCTATCTTAGGTAGAGACGTTAAGTTCCAGGTGTCTTACTAACTATGGGATTTTTGTATAAGTTAAATCACTAAAAACAAAGCTTTGCTTGTTCTAAAACAGCAGCAATATCCCATGGTATTTTTCGTAACAGTCCAAAGTCGTCCTAGTACTTGTGGTTGCTCTCCTTTGTTCAAGAAGTTGCCAGAAATGTGAATACAAATATTTTTGAATGAAAGATGTAGAAATGTAATGTAATGTAGAAATGTAATAGACAGTATGATTTTCAAAGAGGTATGCCCATTATGCATAAGGTGAAAGCTTTTTGAAGTGTTAAATAGACCAGGGGAACCTTAGAATATTTTTCACTCCTGTAAAGGTCTGCTTACAAGGTCTTTTAAAATTTCTTAATAGGTAACAGGTTATTAGTGGCATTTTGTGATTTAAGGATGTAACCTGAATGCACTCCTAATGTAGTTTTGTACATTGAAAATCATACTGTGTCACACTGTAGTTGTTTTGAATAACACTGTGCAAAGTAGGTGTCAGATTATGAACTGAAAGGTGTTCTTAATTTTCTGATGCATAATTAAAATATATTAGAAAGCTGAGCTGTTTATTCTATACATTTTATCATGTATGGCAGACATGATAAAAATCAGGTTTTTACCCTTCTAGTATAAAGATAAAACAAGGAATTATTATATGATTCTTCATTTTGTTTAAATGAAAACTAAATCCATATGTAATTCCTTTTCTACAGAGTAGTCAGTCAGCTTATGTTGCGTGCTGTTGAACAGCTGCTGTTTCTGCGTTTGCATTCCAGAATGCGGGTTAGGTTTTGGGAGGCATGCAGACACATGTATACAGCCACTGAAAGCGTTGCTGTAGGCACAGGGACAGGTTTGGGAGCCCATTTAAACTGTGCCCTTCACTGAAGAGCACTGTCCCCCATACACAGCACTGGTGAGGCCACACCTCGAATCCCGTGTTCAGTTCTGAACTACAAGACACTGAGGTGCTGGGGCATGTCCAGCTTTGGCCTGATAGACTAAGCAGAAATAAGTCTACAAAAAAGTACCCCACATACTACTAGGACTAAGTAATTTCTGCCTTTTTGTTTTCCCAATAGTAAATACTACATATAATACTGTCCCAAATAGTTTTTGCTCCTAATACATGTATTACAGGCATTCACTTTCTTAGAGATACATTGTTCTTTTAGGTTGTGTTTAAGGCCTGTGTGATAATACTATGATGTACTCTCGTTACTACCTTTGTGTTTTCACTCTGGTAGTATTTTATTTTTGCCTTTGGATCATCAAAGCAAATGTTTTACTGCTTACATGTCATGATTTCTAAGTTATTTTGTTGTTGAGCAGTATTTTTGGGGATGCATTAAATAAGAATTAGTGAGGTATTCCTGTGGATTAACATTGCAATTGAGTAATATTAGAAAGCTTCAGACGATGCTGAGTAGTGAGTGATATAAGGCGTAGAATCACATATGCTGTAAAGGATCCTGTTGCAAAGTTAATTATTTTTTAAAACAGTTTTGTCTAATTCTTTCAAATCATGTTAGCCACAGTAGTTGCAATGAAACATAGATAAGAACTAATTTAAATGTTAATCTTAGTGGGGGTTTAGAAGAAACTACAAATTCACTAAATTTCTCTCATGCACTAAATTTCCACATTATGAATGCACATAGTGTGCAAAATCCTCAACACTGAAGTCTGCAAAGCCTAAACAGTAAAAAACATTTCTGAAGAATACCACCTCTGGAAAGAAATACATTCATAATATCTGTTCAATTGATTAGTAAGGCATTAACTTATGGCTTATTGTATCATATAACACTACAAGAAACATAATCTCCTTTTTCTATTAGAAAAATTCACTTAGATCCAAAAGAGATTTGGGGATTTCTTCAACAGCGATACAGAAAATGTAGCAATAGCTATGCTATAAGCAGATGAGTTATCTTAGGTCCCGAAATCTATATTGCTATGGTTATATTGTGTCATGAAAACAAGATACATTATCCGAGGAGAAGCCTTATGCTGCACAAATTTGTATCTTTTGGTACTTAGCCAGCTTGCTCAGAACTAGCCTGGGTAACTTTACAGCTCTCATGCTTCTGGACAGCCTCGGAGGTGCTGCATACATTTAGTAGAATCTAATGCCGTTATGTTAAGATGCTTTTGAAGCATGGAGAGGGAGGTAAATGCTTCTACTGGATGATAGGAACTGTGTACTTTGATTAGACAACTGAATAAATGGGGAGGAGAGAGGGAAGAGACGCTCCTCCTTTGGAATGCTAACAAGAAAGTGAAGTTGCTCTGTGTGCAGTGTGCTTATTCAGGTCTGCTTTAGGGACCTACAGCTGGAAGGGGCCCCACAATGAGCTCCAAAGGGACACATCATGTCTATTTTAAACACAAGATGGTACTGAGATGTTCAGCACAGACAAATCAAAGATAATTTTGATTACATATGTGCACACATTGAATTCTAAGGACCTGGAGAAAAGTATTTGTTGGGAAAAAAGGCTCATCCCACCTTCATATGCTGGCAGTTTCAAGAATACATTGCACCAAGTTCTATTTAAGTCACATTGTAGGCACATATTCTTCTTCATAGATCCAGAAATTATTAGTGTTCTAAGCTTTTAGAAAGCTGGATTTTTTTTCCCCAATAAACATTTGAATAAAAGTCATGAACATATACTTACACGAGCGTTTCAGTCAGAGTACCTGGCAGAGTTCACCAACCTTTTCAAACACACTGGACAGGAGTCCAAGGCTGTGTATTACAACTGAATGTGGTTTTACATCTAGTATAAGGTTCATCACGGGGAGATGAAACATTAGTTACAGAAATTCTTTGAGGTTTTGATCTGAAAATTATTACTGCTCTGAGTTTGAGAGCTTGCATAAATAATTTCAAGTAATTTCAAAGCCCAGCTTTGACTGCTCCTTTTCTGCAGTTTGCCATTGTCTCCTTGCAGAATTACCTCGGTAGTGAGCATCTATGTGTAGTCAACACAGCTTGTGCAGACATGTCAAAGACAGTTTTAAATTAGCATAGGTGTGAAGCTCAGCTCAGCTCAGGCTAACAACTCAGTTTCAGAGCCAGGTTTCTGGAGAATGTAGAAGAGAAATTCTTTCTCTCCTTGGCTATGCTTAGCAACAGTACACAGGATAGGATAGCTCAAGGTATATTCTCTGGTAAGAATCCACCAGTGTATATATCGCTGTTTCTGCCCTGGAAACAAAAAATGGTAATTAAGTAGCAAAGTAGTCTCGCATGTAACAATATGCCCCTGGCAACACAGACTGAGAAAGCTGTCTTGCCTTTGTGTTGTAGAAAAACACAACTTGCATCCATACCTATTTGTTATTGTTGTACCAGACTGCAGTGTATATATTCGGCATCATTAAATGCTTCTAATTTAAGCAGTTAAGTTTTAGCTAAGTTTAATTTTATTTAAGAAATGTTTGAAGCATTTTCTAGCACTAGTTTTCCCATTTGTTTTTAATGGAGGGATACTGTCTATACACCATAGGAAGCACTCTTCCTGGCATCAGAGATGCTGTTCTTGCACTCTTCCTTGATTCCAAATTGCTGTGCTAAAATCACTGCTTACTATGCACTGAGTAAGGCACAGTTTGGAAAGTTTCATTTGTATCTTGCCACAATCAGGAGGGAAAAAAGGGCTTAACAATCTAGTTTGGATTTGTTCTGTTTACTATTGCATGAAAAAAAATGTAACCATGCTTAGAATTCTCACATACTAATTACCATGTATACAGGCAGCAATTTACATTGCTTTTTACTGTACATTAACATCTATCAATTCACTCTATTTAAGTACTGTGTACTAATCAGAAACAAAAGTTGCATAAAAATGTCCAAATATTTTCATTAAATATAAAGTAAAAATATTAACAAGCTAGGATAGGGCTTTAAATGCTCCATATGGAATCTGCAAAAGAAATGCCCTTAGCTCACCCAATCTGACTCAAGACATTAGACCAGATTTAGAAGATGTTCTGTGCAATCTTCTATTCATAGCAGTATGACTGTACAATTAAAACATCTGAAGATTCAGCTTTTAAGTAGCTCCTTAAAGGTATTTTTAAGCTTTTCCTTGGGAAGGAAAAATCCAACTAAATACAGCAAAACTATTTTGAATGCATGTCAGTCCCACTCCATGACCAACCTGTATCTCCAGCATCTTGCATATATGCCAGGAGATGTGAAATTGCTATTGTCATTCTAACTGCAGCCATAGGCCACTGAGCTGCTATAACAGCACTATAGCTATTTCTGACTTTGTGGAATGGGGCCAATGTTTTTCTCAGAAACAAAGGTTAGAAAATGAAAAGAACACTCATTTTATCCCCCGTCTCTTCCTGGAGAAGACTGGGCAAGTTAATGGTAAAGAAATCCAACAAGAGTTCTTAAATACAAAGCACCATCTCTGGCTCAGGAAGTTTCTGTACCACAGACTGCTTGATGATAGGAATATTTATGGGCGTATATATGTTTTCCTTTCCTTTTCTAGTGTTCCCTCCACATCCATTTTTTGGACATTGCCTGAGAAAGGATACCAGGCTAGATAAAACATTCAGTCTGACACAGAGAGGCCATTCTCATGTTTCGTGGTTCTTTACATGTATTTGGAAGTCCGACTTTAAAACAGAAAGACCTCATTTTTTAATAAAGGTAAAGGAATGCTATAGATGTAGGCGGTTTCTTTGAACCTACTGTAATTATTATTTCAAGATTTCGCTTTTGGTCTTATTTTTTACATTGTAATGCACCACACCTTTCAAGCACTTAAGCATTCAAAGAGCTGGTGAAGGCAGTTTGGTGGTGTTAGAAGGTAAATTACAGCTCTGCTGAACGACTTACTTGGGTACTGACTTTAGATGCTGTGTAAAGTGGCAATGCTGAATGGCCTCATTAACAACTCTGAGGCCAGTGTGCCTGAGAGATGGCACCAGGACAAGGAGATGTTTTCTCTCTCTCTAGGAGTGTATGAAATGCTTATTGACTGGGCTAAACCTTAAAAGTCAGGCCATTATAGGCAAATCCAAGTTCATGGGCTTCATTCCAGACTAAGGTTCACAAAGATAAACATGTATATGCTAATTAATGCTTCAGAGTGTATTTAGGCTGAACAGTTAAAGAGAAAAGACTGAAACAGGATTGAGCTGCCCAGATGTAGAAGCAGAAGAAAGAAAGGGGAAATAAAGAGTCACCCTAAATAGTTTGTACTGTTTTGGTTTTTTTTTTTACCACTTATGAAACTGCATTTGAGAAATAAGCAATTGTAGACTGATCACAATGATATAAATTTGAGCTGAGTCACAAAACCACTTTTTAAGTGAATTCTTGTCTCCTGGTTTTACAGACAGAACCCTGCTGCATAACCTGTTTTAAGTAATTCAAGATGCACCTTAGAAAATCCTTGGCCCAAGGGCAGAAAATTTTTGAAACATTTAAAGTGAATGAAAAAGAACAGGATGATAAAGCTGCACAGTGGCTCAGGAGCTAGATTTCTATGAGGGCAGAAGGAAATTGTTTTAAAACATAGACTGTGCTTATCAAGGCTAAAAGGAAACATGACATTTTTCAGCATAAATTATGAAGACTGAGATGAGAGAGAGCATCAACCAGTAAAAATGTTTGGAAAGGCCAGATTACATGGTTAAGGAACATAAAGGTACAGGAACAAATTCATGTAAGTAATTCATTACAAGTAAAAGTAATGTCCTTGGGCTGGACAGATGGTTAACTTTGCTTACTGAGGCTTTAAATCCCCAAGTCACTCTGTCGTCTTTAGATCAGAGCAACTATTACGATAGACTGTATAACTATCATGATATTTATATAAGAAACAACAGCAGCAGCAATAACAACAACAACTATAATAATACTAATGCTAATAATAATACCTGTTCCTTTTCTAAACTTTTCCATATCACCTTTTTTTGCATTTCACGTGCCACTGATGAAAAAAACTGCTGAGTGCATAAAGAAAAATTGCAATTGAATTTTGCCACAATTTCATCCTTAGTCAAGACTGAAAGAGCTTAATGCTAGTATTCCTCAAGATCTGTGCTCCAATTACTTGATCAACAGTCTTCAGCAAATCAGATTTGTTACTGTCTTAATGTATGAAAAGAACAGAAACAAAGTGATGCAGCTGTATCAAGTAACTATCATTCCTATGTAAACTTGAAAGGTATTGAATATGAATACGAATTATGTATTTCAAACTGAAATAGCAGAAACAACTAAATTGCTCATATCTAGACAACTGCAATTTCTGGTTGCAATTACTGAATATAAAATTAAATTATTTTTGCCCATATCTTTTAATAAAATAACAGATTTTTACTCCTCATGATAAAAATGGTATCTGTTACAAAATAGTAAGAAAAAAGTAAACTCTAGTTCATAAAGACTTAAACCAATGATAGTTAACATGAATACAATTTATACAGTTATTATGATGCTTCTGAATTACAAATCAGACTAAATACATGTTCTGTTGAAAGCAAAGCAAACAACAAAAGTGAATCTGTTCTATTCTAAGAGTCACATCACAGAAACATGTAATGCTTCTCCAGTTAAACATAATAGAAATTACTCTTGAAAAAGAGGAGAACCTATTCTGCCCTATTCTACTGACTCACCAATTCAGAACAAACACACACCATGGGTGAGCTCCAGCCTACTGGCTTCAAGGGCAAGATCAAGATCCTCTGTGATTCCTAAGGGTGCAGATTTACCTGATGTTTCAAGGTGCATGCACAAGTGTTTTCAAGGTTGCTGAAAATCTCATTTTTCAAAGGTCGCAGATACTGAAATCTCCATTTCCCTTTAAATTACACACAAGCAGGTAAAAGACTAGACTTAGGGATCACTTAGATGGAGAATAATGAGGAAGGGGGAATTACCTTAAAACTATTTTAAATTTATGTGGAAGCTTTTAAATTTTTTCTTTCTTTTTCCTAATAGGTTTTATTTTTGTGGACAACATGTACCTTGCTTTATATGACACAATACTATCTTGCAAACTTCTTATTTTATTAAGAATTCATGTCCTAATGCTACATACAGCAGGTTTTTTCATGCATAGTTTGTAACTGAGACTATAACCAGAAAATCGTGCTTGTTCACCTGCACGAGGCAGACAGCTGGAAACTGCTGTCCTATCTTCTGAGTGAATTTGTACCAGCATATCCATATGTGCTATACATGTGCCTGGGCAGGTACTGACAAAAATTACTGATCATTGCAAAGATCCCTCCTAACTGATGGCTTTTTCAATGTAATTTTTGAACACATTCCACAGTTTAAGTTCAGAGAGAGACTTGAATCAATGCTGTAGGAGAAAAAATCCAGGAGGTAGATTTCAGAGCAGCAGTTTTGTGATGTACTGAAGTTCTATCCTTACAGATGCCCATTTTTCTAGTTTTAACTAAGCCTCTCTCGTAACTCTAAATCAATAATGAGATATAGTCTGAAAGTTACTTCTGTTTAAGAGTCCTAGACATCTGGCGTTTATGATAAGAAAAGAAGCCCTTTACAATCTTCAGCAAAATAGAACATGGGGGAGATAGTGAGGGCAGCATTCAGAATTCATTATCACAGTCACCGTGAAGAGAATTGTGTAGCAATTATGTGTAGCTAACTGTTAGAAACACTAATCTAAGTTGTACACAGTTACTTTAAAAAAAGACTAAAACCTGGAAGCTTTCTCTGATGACTGTGCAAATCAAATTTCATCCAAGTAAAAACCAAGAGTACAGCACAAAAAAGGTATCCAAAGTCAGTATGATATGACAGAGAACTCTAGTAATCTCTAGTGTGCTTAAGCCGTAAGAACTTTAACCTGATGCTGGAAAGAAGAAAATGAAATAGTATTTCTTAAATCCTTCTATGCAACACAGCTTACTTCTTGTGTTTATCCAGCAAGCTGGCCTTTCCAGAGATCTCTCCAGGTTGCACCAGATAGCAGCGGGTATCACACATAGCAAAATGCCATAGCGGATTGCCATCTGATTAGAACTGTACCATTTCATTTGCAAAGTGTACTTCAGTTACAGATTAACAGAAAGGATTTAAATTATTGAAGGAGAAAATTAATAGCTGGTAAAAGAAAGGTAAGAAAAAAGCATGCTGGAAATTATAGGGAAACCTCAGGACCTGATTATACCATATGTTTTAGCTTTTGCGTACAGTTTATCATTTTTATGTGAGAAGTCTCATCAAGACCAAATATACTTTCCAGAGATTATTAACTTGTCCAATGAAAAAAACCATAGATATTTTACTGAATTGTAAATCAGTTCAAAGCCTCTGAAGTCAAGTCTCAAATTTACATAGCTGGCATGACAAAAAATGTGACCTATTTGGAACAGTGGAATTATAATCTAATCTATTTAATTTTTTATGGTTGCCACCATGGAACTGGTAGTAAAGGCATGGGGTGGTAACACCTTTTCCCATTACTGCTAGAAATCTCTCTCCTCATCTGCTTCAAGATCTACTTTACCAGCAGATCCTTCCTGAATAGTACCTGTGTTTAATCTGCAATACATGAAACAGAAAAGATGGGTAGAATCCCTTGCCTAACTTAAAACAAACAGCAAGTTCCAACAGCTCCTCCAGTTCTCCCTTTCACTTCCCAAAGGCATACAAAAGTCAGGTAACTGTTGCAATTTAATCTCTTTAGCAACATTTGATCCAGCAGGCCTAAGAGTATTTTTTGTATTCCCGTACCTAAATACATGCACTAGGCACCACAAACCCAGTATTACAGAGCCCATTGTAAGGATGGGTAGATTCTACAGAAAAAGATCTCTGTGTCAGTCAACAATAAAAGCTTTCCTGAATTTCTTGCACCTGGCATTCACTGTAACCTTAGTCACTTCTCAAATTGTTAAGGCTCATAAACCCTTTTACTGGAAGTGTGAATAAGCAGAAAGGTTTCAGTATTAAAAATATGATTAAGAGCAGCAAGTCTTAGCACACCATCTGCAGTGATCACACTCAAATATTTATTATGTAAGTTCCACTAAGGAATAGTCAATGAGGTTTGTCAGAGAGCTGAGGAGAGTTCAGAGGAGAAATCTGTGTCAAGCAGGTTGCAACAGTATAAAGAGACTACAGAAACATATGCATCCAAGGAGAGAGCTTTGTGGAAGTTGAAATATAGCATTCAGTCACTCAGTTTCATGAATACACACTGGATTATTACATGAAAGGAAACTGCAGTTCTAGCAATTCTGTGTACTGCAATCCAGGTCCATCTGCTGCCAAGGATGACCTCCTGACAAGCACCTTATTTTCATCTCAGTGCCCTGGATTCTCAATTAGATACTTCACAATAACTTTGATATAATGAATACAGACTTCCTAGAATATTGTCTGATAGTCTGTGCTAAGAGCAAATCCCCAAAAATAGAATGCCTGGTTTCAAAAAGAGGCAGAGACCACTCTTGTCCCTTTTTCTCTGTTTCTTAAAGCTCTATTCTCAACTATTAGACTGCTAACTTTCTAACAGTCATCTTCACTTCCAGAGGCATCCAAGGATCAACAGCTATATTATGAATAGGTTCTCAAGTGTTCTGTGCTTCAGCTTGTCTCTTGTGCAGACTAATACTGCTCTGCCAGTGTTTATTCAGCAGTTGCCATTGTCTGATACAATGGGCCTGGGTTACCATTTATCAGACTTGTTCTTCCAGCTAGTCTACATTCCTTGTCCTTGCCACTTCCAGGATCCGGAGATACTTTATGAAGATACTTCCAGAGCTTGCCAAAGGGGCATGCTCCCCTCTTCAAAAACGATGATCACTTTCATAATAAATTTAAAACTGAAACAAATACTTTGAAAAACACTTGATTAACAGCCCTGATATAATTATCTCTTTCGTCTTATGCTTCTTGGTTCCAAGAAATTAAAATATCATCTTTCTACATTCTAGCTTGATTTCATTATGTCTTTTCCAAAATTTTCATATTTGTAACTTTTTCCACTCTCTGCAAGTTCAGTACAAGCTTTGTGGAGTAGCTTTATTAGGAAGGAGTTTAAGTGTTTTGTACTGTGCACAAACTATGTGTAAAAAATTATTAAAATGCAAAGGGTTAGAAATTCACAAAAATAATATAAAACACTTTATAACTAAAATGAAAAAGTAGTTCAGCTAGCAAAATGTATTTTTGCTTAGGAAAATACCCAACCAGCTTTTACAACTCCTCTCACAACCACATTTTTCATTTGTTTCATATATACTCAGCTATAGGTTCTCAGAAGCTTCACAGAAGACAGGTATGCTCAATAATCCAATTATCACAAAGCTCCTGATTCATGCACCCTTAACTGACATAACCATAAATAATCCTTTCACTATCAGCTGGAGAGGAATGATGTACTGAACAGTATGAATGCCCTCTGCAGGTAGAACAGAAAACCACTGTAATTCTGGACTTAATTCCAGTCTGCCTATTTAAGTGGGAACTACATAAAGAGGTCTATACTAGTCCCTGTCAGCCTGCTCTGACATTGTCTGAAAATGTTAAATGGTACAGTAGCATCTCCAGATATTGTTGATAGGCAATTGATAATCTATCACACACTATTCACCAGTCACCAAGGCAGACTTTGTCTATACTGCTGAATTAGACAGCAACATAGAGCCAGATCAAGCCCTGGTGTGGTTTGACTGTACCAGCTACTATTCTTTCCCATACCTTCTGTATAATGCTACCTATAAGTCTTTTACCAGGCGTGTGAGGTGTTGTGCATCCTTCCCACAGTTCTAAACACCTGCACACACAAATTACGCTTAAAGCCAGAGCAGTGTTCTATTTTGTCCAGGGGACATCAAGGACTGATGCATATTGTGGATATAACTAGTTCTGTGCCGTTTGGCCTCTGATCTAGAGAATAGTCCCCCCTCTCTAAAGCCTCAATAACCTACTGCAAGAGCCAGGTTTTGAAATAATCAATACTGCATTTTTCTGAAGGGCCAATTTAGTGTGGGGGACAGCATATGTTAGGTAGCACACAAGCATCAGGTGAAAAGAGCTTCCTGTTGAAGCTGTTACCAAAACAGATGCTACACCACCAGGCTTGTATAGGCCTGCTCTGAGCCTACCGCTGTCTTTGTCCACTACATGTTGCCAGGGGTTTCAGAGCCTGTGACACAGCAATCTCCTATTCTTTAAAGAAAAACAGCAGTCAGCAACAACTGGATGCCTGAACTCCATGACCCTCAGCCCCATGACCTCCATCTCAGCATATTCATGCTGGTTTTCTGACTGGCCAAATCTACTGTGGATGAGATCTACAAAAATATAAATATATGCACTCAGTTTAAGAGAAGAATGATCTCATCCCTTAGCCAAAGATGAATGCGAATAAAACTGTTTGAAGACAATTATGAAATCAGAGCAGGAAACAAGATTTTAAGCACAGTTTTTACTGGAACAATAAAACTGATGAACATCATGTGAAGCACAGTAAATGTCATATGCAACAAGAGTAAAAAAGCAACAGAAGCACTAACAGTCAAAACCAAAAAAAAAGATGACAGTGTGACAAAGATCTGTGGCCATACTTAACTTACTCACCATCATTTTTGTTATTTTCACAAGAGCTTCTGACCTCTTTCATAAGCACATGCCCAAAGCATCTTGCCTTGGGGTAGAAGGACTCTAATGGATGGCCTTTACTTCCAGCTGCACACGAGCTGCAGCTCTAACTTCATGTGCAGTATAGACTAATAGGTGTATTCAAAGAGTCCAGATGCACGGACAAAATACTTGCTTGTATTTGTCCCTAACTCAGCCGTGGAAGTTCAGGTAATTCATACAGTCCACCAAATCAGTACACACAATTACAATGCCTGTTACTAAAAACATGAACAAATTACTTCATTCCTGTATTTGAGAAAGCAAAGAGTGGTATTCCACATACAGGAGCCTCAGCTGCCAGCAGAATAAGAACTGAGGAATAGAAAACTGTTTGATTAGCTTTGAGTTCAAAGACACATCATAGCATATGTAACTTCCAAACTGGATTATTGTGACATGGCAGTTACAAAAACAGTTTCCTTTTTCTGTCTCTGCCTACAGCTTGCCAGTCACATCCATATACATGGCTTTGGACTTTCTGGGTAGTCTGACTCATCCTCAATCTATCAAAAGTCTTGAGTCATACATTTAAGTTCCATGAAAATCACTTTGTATGTGTACAGAGCTTTGAATTGAATCCTGATTTACATTTCAGCAATTTGGGTTTTTTTCTGCTGGAAACGCAGCAGTCTCAGTAGCTGACATCAGAAAACCAACAGAGACACGCTTCTCATGGATGCTACAGGTGTGCCAAGAACTAACTGAGGGATGTGCAGATCAACTATGAGAGCTGTGATTACTTGAAAATGCTTTTCTGAAGATCCTGTATTAAGGTCCCTCCTTTTATGTGCAACCTAACAGAGAACAGAAAAATCCTTACTTTTTTTCCCCTGACACATCTGTTGAAACACTAATGGAAAGATTATTTTTAAGATTGTGTCTATGACAATAGGCTATGCAGCAAGAGACAAAGACCAGTACCTTGTTTTATTTGCATATTGTTTTGCAAGTTTTTCTTGTTTCTAAGCTGCATTTTCTTCTTTCCAAAGAATGCACAGGTGGTTTTGATTTTGTGTGTATGCACATATAAAATTTGTATGTCCCAAACTCCAGTGTAGTGCACACTACCTGCATTTTCCTGGAAATTATGTAGCCCAAACTTTGTTACTTGTCACAGACTTCTTACATTGTGAATTCTGTAGCTGTCTCCATTGATATGCAAGTTAGTACTGTACATAACATGCCTGTCCTGCCAAAGACCAGTCTAATTCATCCTTCCCTCACAAAATGTCACCACCACTACACCACTCGTCACTTTTTTCATTTTTCATCAAATCTCTCTCCTTCCCACTACAGCTACCTCAAGGCAGTTACTGCCAATGTTAAGCTTTCACTATTCAAACAAAATATCTTCGTTAACTTGCCAATATATTTAATTAAAAATAGACTATATACCTTGGGTGGGGCTTACACAGCTCCCAAGTTAGGCTAATCTTCACACTCCATAATATAAACTGAAGTGGGAATTTATCAAGGTGCCTGCAAGTGAAATATCAAAGAAAGCAGGAACTGTAAAGCTGCCAAGTTTCAAAGTACCTGGGCATATCATTCACAGAACCTGCAATATAGCATGTCAACAGGTCATCACAGCCATAGACTGAGAGTCAGCAGCATGGCAGAGTATGTTAAATTTACTGCGTTTTAACACAGGCTAATGCTTATTTTCTGAACACAAAATTAACACATAAGTACAATGGATGTTCTGACTTGCAGAAAGTTTTATGGTTAATGTACTGTGTATAAAATTCCCAAGGCTCTTAAGATTACTGTATATCATTGCAGCTAAACTTCAGCTCAAGCAGAGAATTTTTCTATTTTTTTAAAAAAAGTTAATAACTATCATCTGCATCTACCATCACCCCTCCGAATATTATTACATTTATGCTTAAATCTACAAGACAAAGCATCTCAGTCTGATTATGAGAAAAGCCAGAGTTTGAAGATAAAGCTGTTAGCATTTGAACTGAAATTAAGCAATATAATAAGATAAATGACAAAATTAAACCCAACAATTATTGCTAGAAAAAAAACCCAGTAAGGATTCAGAGACTGATTTTCAAAAATTCTTGGGTATTCTGTTCTTCCATCCTTACTCACAGCTCCATTTAATGAAGAAATATGTGTAATAGCCGTTCTAGAAACAGCAAAACCAAAAAACCCCCAAACAAATAAAAACAAACAAAACCAAACTGAAAATGCACCACTTAGTTCTGATGGAACTAATTTTCGAGCACCATCTGCTGGTCTACGTCTAAAACAACAACCAAATTTCCCAATTTCTGGTAACACCTGAAAAATCATCAGGGCTGTATTGACTTACCACTTATTCTGTTACATATTTATTAAAAGCTCCCACGAGTCATGGATTAGCATCATACTAGAGGAAACAGCAGAATTACTGTAATAATGGATGGCTACAGAGGGGATGTGTTGGGAAGTTTAAAATGCCTGATGTTACAAACGCATTCTGAATTCCCAGATTATATCTAAATAAAGAACAAGAACAGTGTAGGGGGCTTTTTCGGCTTTAGTTTTGTAAGCCTTAACCATTAGTTGAGAGTGTATGCAAATTTTCAACGAAGTTCCTTACTCAGTTCCAGGAGTCTCCTCTTTTGATGCCCTACTAAAATTTCGGGATGTTTTTCTTGTTGCATCCTGCTTTAGCTCCAAGAAATAAGCCCTCTTGGAAGCACTTTACAAGTTTCACAGTCTTCCAAGGGGAAAAAATTACAATGGAACATCCATCTAAGGAAGAACTGCACTCCTATAAAAGAAAGTGGGAACAGACTACCAGCAATTAATAATACAAAGTAGCATGCAACAGAACTCAGAAAATCTTTCAGAACAAATTCTGCTCCAAGAATTCCAGAGTTCTTTACTTCTACAGATTGAGTTACGTGCGTATTAGAGGAAATTCCTATCTATTATTCCTGTCTATTATCTATTGCATTTTGAATGCTTATATTGATTTCCTGGTTCAGCTGGTGTTTAATAGCAGCAGAAGCAGCCAAATGGAAAGATTTGTTTCAAGTTTCCTTGCATCTTTCTGCATTTCCCTGCCCTTTTAGTCAATGGTTGCAGTGGACTTCAGAGTAGACAGAGGTGACTGAATCAATCCCAGGTGCTTGAATTTGTTTACAGCAAGCAGAGTTGTTAATATCTTTCTGTTGTTATTCTTAGGCAATACAAGATTGGATATTCACAGAAAGTAGACTAAAATATTCCTCCTTTATTTAAAACAAGTTTTCTCTGTCATGTTATCTGTATTTTTCATGTGCAAGAAATTCAATGTGTTCTCTTGTTCAGTTTCACAATGAGTAACTTCTCCATAAGTAGAACGGCACGTGCCTTCAGAGCACCTGCAGATCCACAGGATCCACAGCTACACCATTCCCTCTGCTCAAGCTTCTCACACTCGTCTCTACCTACAAAGTCACAATACTCATCCAGCTTACTCACTCTCATGGTCTTTTCCTATTGCAGTGCCCTGTAAACCACTTAATGCAGTAGACTAGAAACACAGGCTGAAGGGAGAAACTGTGAGGAAGAAATGTACATTTTGCCAGGAATTTCCACTGCTTTTGTAGCTGAACCTAAATTAAGAAAATTGACAGTGCTTTATATCTCTATTGTCTAGATCCCCTTCGTTTAAGACTGCTGCATCCACATGCTTTTCCCACAGCTGGGACAAGTAGCACAGAACCCCAAAGCAACAATTTGATATGCCATCAATTCTGTATTTGCATTTCACCATTGAGGCCTACTCTTCTTTTATAAAATCTGGATTAAATTACATCTGATTTCTGAAAGACTGAAAATGTCAATTATCCTATGATAACTGGGTAACTGTACACTTGTCCCACCTTCCCAGGAAGGCTTCATGGTGGTTATGAAGTCCCTGGAAGGACCAGCACACTACAGATTGTTCTTGGATAATACGATTTCTGTACAAAATGAGCTATATCATAATCTTTTTGCATAGTTTAAGAATTACTGTCCCCTTAGACAAGATAATATTCCATTCCACTGCCCAGTCATTAAATGGGAACAGATTTAATATATACTGTTAAATAAATGAATGGAAGTCCGCGAACACCATTTGTCTCACACTGCAGGCAGACTAGCACTGTTACAAAAGTTGGTGTCAACATACAGCATGCCACTAATTTAAAATGCTGGAAAACACTGTTATGGTATTGTCTTACATGTTACCTCCTTCAAAATTTAATTTTAGGGGTCTATCTCTTTAGGGATTTCTCTCTTCTCTGGAAGACAGCTAACTACATAGTTCAGGGAAGATAATAATCCTTCTATGAAAACTCTGGTTATTTTAAGATGTCTATTATTCTATAGTAGGCTGATGCTAAGAATATTAATGTAAAAAAAATAGAGAAGACTTTCCACTTCACACATCAGAACACTGAGCTGTGATATAAAAGGACCCAATTCAAAAGACAGATGATCCTTTCTGGGAAAAAATAAACCACAGAAAAACTAGAAAGAGAAGGAGCAAAGCAGAAGTGAATTTATGTGACCAGAACATTGTTTGCATGTGTTCATATTTTATAATTTCAGGGTTTTTTTATGTGAGTGCCTAGTCAAGTGACTTCTTCAGTCAAACAGCATGGGAAGATATTTGTCACCTCTCAGTAATGTATCTCTTGCAATATGATAGAAAAGAGCCTGAAACTTACTTGATGAAGTTCATTAGACACATTCCTTTTTTGTGACAGAAAAAGGTATGATGAAAGGAAAAAGTTAGTGCTCAGTATAAGGGAAAGAGTTTTAAATATAAGTCCCTGTAATCATGTAACTTATGTTGCCCTGTAGGGTATATCCCATTTTTTTCCAAGCAGACAGTTTAAGCTTCAAAATATTTGTCTTTTGTCCTCAAAATTATCATTCCAAATGGGTTGATATGAAAGATGGCCAAAATTAGGCAGCTGTCACTCCATCAAATGTCACATGACCCCAGTTATTTCTCCTTTGATGAGTTAATTATTGTTCCACAATGGCCATAACTGCCCTGTATTTGAGGATATTCTGCATAATAGACAATGCACTGCTTTTTCACAGCTGTTTTCATGCAGCACTGCAAAAACTAATAAGGCATGTGACACCCATGTCCTTTTCTTATGAGCCATAAAATGCAATGAACCAAACATTAAGAAGATATCTTCTAAACCTTCTTCTTCCCCAAATATAACCAAAAATAAAAGCAAAGGGACCTTCTGTCACCCAGTAATGTATTTATGTTACCCATTCATGACTGGAACAAGATATAATGGTAGAGAAACAGTAAAATATGACCAAAGTATAATAATTACTGCTTATGCTACTGGCACCTAGAAGGCCCTGTCATCAACCAGAAGTCACTGTGCTAAGCAGTGTATGAATACAGAGAATAAAATAAGACAGCCCCTGCTTCTAGAAACAAAAGTCCCAAGAGGTGGTTTCAACATCCCACTATGCAAACTCAGGCAGGCACTCTTGGCAACACAGCAAATCACTACTGTCAGCTTTCCTGCCTCCATCAGGACAAAGGACACTGCTGAAGAGTCTGCCCAGTGTGCTGTTTGTGGCAGATGTAAGCTGCTCATTGAAAGATAATTTACATGACCCCATGTCAATGCAGGTTTTACAGAACGACATCTGTAATTTATTCCTACAGTATCTAATAGTAATTTTCACTTGTTTCTAACTTTCTTTGTCTTCAGTTCATTACTTCTGTATTTGTATTAATACAGTAAGTCCATGATCTTGGTGGGGATTTCCAGTATTTAGTGGATACTGTCTCTTTTAGGAAATCACATGTGAAAATTCAGACCTTCCTGAACTTTTCTTCAATGCAATTTTGGAATTCCATACAGCAACTACAGCTTTGCCATACGATATTGTCTTATGAAGCACCTAGAATCAACATTTAGTTAGGAGAGAACAGAAAGATAAGCAGAAAGAGGAATAACCATATAGTCTACTTTCTCTCCATAAAGAGTTTTGAGTCATGTACTAAGCATGTACCTGAATTTCAACTTCTCCAATAGCACTGAATGACAGACGCTAAAAAGCTT
Organism: Corvus hawaiiensis; assembly: GCF_020740725.1. Taxonomy (NCBI): domain Eukaryota; kingdom Metazoa; phylum Chordata; class Aves; order Passeriformes; family Corvidae; genus Corvus; species Corvus hawaiiensis. The sequence continues at coordinate 22,339,589 of NC_063219.1, read as the reverse complement.
CTACTTATTTTCTTCACTGGCCTGAATTCAAATTTTGAATATTTTAGAATTTGCACCAATTCTTAAAAAAAAAAAAAAAAAATCTAAACAACAAATGTTGCAACACACTTTTTCGGCCAAAACTCAAGAACTGCTTTTAAAATTAGATCCCTATATAACAGAACTACTATAAAAATATAACTCATCTGTGCATTATGTTTCAGTTTGGATTTCTCCCTCATTCCTGCTATGGGAATTGTTCAATTGCATGTTTTTCACCCACAATACATTTGTTTAGCCTGCCACTTTCATTACTTTCTCCCTAAATTTTACCCCATGTTCACACCAGACTCGAAATAAATCCTCACACTACTTTTAAGTTTTGTTCTCCAGTGAGTCACAAATACTAAAATAGTGTATTTAGTAAATAAATATCCTTCCCCTATCAGATGCAGATAATGTGCGCAATGTATGGACGTTATATGAGATATAAAGACTTTGTGTGCAAAATATATAAAAATATGTCCGTTTAGCAAACGTGAGCCATTTTGCTCCCCCCTCCAGAGAGAAACTTAAGGAAGAAGGAAAATTCCCTAGGGAATCTCAGGTGGTACATGGTGGGGTAATCTGACAACTTTCAGGAGGAAGTATTTTGTGAATGCTCAGAATTCTGTGATCGATAAGAAGCACGCTACTCTAAAAAGTCACAAACTGTCTGCTTAGCTCCTGTGAGAATGGTAATTGTACATCTGGTGTCCTGAAATGCCTTCTCAGCTGGAGAGAGGAACTTGGAGAAACAGTAAGCCACACTACCAGCTTTTGATGTGAAAATCCTGCCAACAAGTGCTTGTGGAACATTCTTCTTCCTCCATGCACTCCGTGAAGTTCTGTCACCACTGAGCATTTGAAGTTGGGGATATTGCTACTCCCAGCACTACTTCCACTTTTGTGCACAGCACACCTCTGCTTGAAGTACTAAGACTGTGGTGAGATCCTGCACATGCTGAGGCCTGTGAGAGGTTCCCAATAGATTTTACAATTTTATTTTGGGGAGTCTTAAGTATTCGCAAAAAACAATGGTTACCACAATTTTTGTTATGATGTATTATCTTTCTGTATTCAGACCTCCTAGGTTCTGAGAAAGCACTTACCAGATTGCTATTATTTGTCATTTCAATAAAGGTAAGTTAGACTATGTAATATTGGAAAGGAAGGGACCATAGGTTTTATAAAGCCATTAGGCAAATAGCAGTTAACTTTAAATTCTGGCTTCCATGACACCTGACTTCCCCTTTTCAATATACATACAGCTGGGAGAGCCCCATCATCACCTGGGAAATTCATGAATGAAAACCACTGAGCATATGATTACATTAATTCAATTAGTTTTGGCAAAAGAAACTTCCAAGGGCAAGAGAAGCTTTATTAGCAGTGAAAACATTTAACTGACCATTACTACTTCAGACTTTACACTTCAAAAATTAAAAAGAACAGAGAAAAAAAATCTTTAAATTTTCATTTATGAAGTAGAAAAGCATAGAAAGACTCATCCTTCATAAAGGACAGGCAAACATGATTTCATATCAACACAGCCTCAGTAGAATGAGATGGAAATTATTCCATTGACACTCTAAAGCAAAGATAGATTGTAATTAATGCCTGAAACAAGGTAACCTACTTCAACATTAAAAAAAAATCAGAAAAAAACCCAACAAAGCTCATGAGAGATTTATGATAGATCAAAAACATCTCATTAGCTGTCACAAGGAAATATTATTTAGGTTTAACTCCATTTGGCATAGAAGAAAGTGAATCTATTCAGTAACAATTCACCCACAGCTAAGACAAAATCAGCTATTACTGAATCTAAACTGGTGAGAAATATTCTCTGTGAACAGTATCAGGTACCTGGAGAACAAATAAATTATCACCCTCAACGTTGACACTATGTAGAGAAAGCAGAATAATCGTCACACTTCTCTCTACTTGGTTTACAACTTGAAAAAACCCCAAAGAAACAACAACAACAAAAAAACCCCAGTAATATTTAAAGCATTTATTTTGGAAGCAGTACTTTTAAAAAGTGTGTTATTCTTACAAGTATTATCACCATCTAGTGACCCTTGCTTAAAGATCTATTTAGCTGGAAATCTTCAATGAAATAGCTCTGTCATGCAATATGAAGGGAAGACAAAACCCATCCCCATTAAGCAGCATAAAAATGAAGAAGCGTTATGCATCTAGCTGGCATGAGGAACCACAAGGATCACAGTAATGCAAAACTTAACTCAAGTACACATTTTGATTTGATAACAAAACATTTTCAAAATGACAGCATTGATATGACTGAGGATACCCATATTACCAACCTCAAATTACTCATATCCTATAGGCATGTGAGTCGATTTTTATATATACTTATGTATATATACACATACATATATATATACACATTAATCCTTGATGTTAAATGAATTTTGGAAAATATAACAAATCACCAGAATTTGACAAACCATGACAAAATCATTAGTCATATACTGAAAAGAATCAGAGGACTAGAATGATAATCAGGTTTAGAATGTTAGTTTCAAAATTCCGTTTCAGAAATAATGAATAATATTATAAATGTAAGAACTCAGCTGCAATGTAATTTCCTTCTTTGTCAATCTTGAAATTTTTACAAAGACTGCCTAGTTGAATCTTTTTAAATTCACTCTTGTGAATTTATTTGTGCAATATCTGTCAATTAGAAGACCACATATTGTAAGAGTTACAATTAAATTGTATCAGTTACAGTTCAGTCAGAATACAAAATTGCCTTTTACTCAAGAGCTAATAAAAAGGAAGCTTTCAGCTCTAAAGGACAGTTACTGCAAAATCAAAGACAGAATTAATAAGGGTCTTTCAATTTAATAGCAGAATTGTAATACACAGAGATCCAGACATACTTTTTCTCAGGACTTCAAAAAACCCCCATACTATAGTGAGCTAATAAATAATACATTAAGGATTATAAAATTAATAAAAACTAAGTTAAATCAATGAAACATGGGAGAGGTTTACATTTCAAAACATTTAATTTCTAGCTTTTTAACAGCATTGCAGACTAAGTTAAAAAAATGCAACCTTTTTGGTAGACTTGCAAGTTATTCAAGTAATGTCTGCTGAAAGGCACCTCTGAGAATTTGTGTTTCAACTGTTAAAACTTAAGTCTTACCTGAAACAGGATGGCAGCACAAAATCAAGTATGTAAATACAGTTATACAGTTTAAGATTCCTAGTGCATCTCAAAACATGACAGCTCTTTGTTCCACTCTCCTTTAAACTGGCATGTATGGCTCCCTATGAGATGTGCCTGATCTAGTCTGGAGGTTAGTGTGCTACCTATGGTGGAAGTGTACTGTTGTGTAAAGAAACATTACTAGGGGAGCAGTAGAACATTTCTTTTCCATGGCTACATTCCTGGGGATGCAAGACAGTCATAACCAAGCCAACTGCCATCACTAGCACACCAAGAACAAGAATCAGGCAGGATATTAAGTTGTCTGAATGGTTCCACCGCTCCTTGGACAGCCTTAGATAACACGCTGATGGGATGATAAAAACAAGTGGGGTAGCACTCAGAACTCCCTGTGTGTGGGAAAGAGCAATAAAAAAACCTCATAAGCATGTTTATTTAGATGTGAAGAACAAATACCTGAATTTTTAAACAGTTGTGATTAGCCTGATGCAACAGTAAAACCAGAGAATAAAGGCCTTTTCCAGTGTTGCTATATGGAAAACCTTTTTTTCAAAGTCCCAAATAATATGCAAAAATATCTGTTAAACTACTTCAAATAATTCAGATTTATTTAAATGCTTTTGCTTTGCTGATACAGAATAATATTTTAATGTTGCAAGAAGCATTAAATCTGATTACCCCAAGTTTCTCAGCTTAAGAGATAGAGTAAAAGTCCAGAGTTCCCCAACTGAACTAAAATATTTAAGATAATCCCATGGAGGAGTTTAGATATAACACTGCCTTTAAAAGAATAATTTTTTTTAAAAAGTGGAAAAGTCATATCAATATCATAGGAGTTCAAAGAATTCTGATCATTTTAACATTTATAACCTGATTTAGGTTGACTTCCCTATGAAAGCAAAGCTCCCTTTGACAGCGTAGAACCTTTTCTCTCACTAAAAATTCAGCTCCTCTTTAAATGCTCTCTTAGGGACAAATAAAAAGCACTTTTTAAAATGCTTTTTGTAGTAAAGCCACTGTAGGTTAATATATGAGTTACATGCCAGAAGAGAGCAACTTTATGTAGAAATTTTGAATGTTTACTTTGTCCCACACTTAACAAACGCTATGCTTCAATTTAATTATGGCAAGATAGTAATCCAGCCTAAGGAGCAACATTACATCATCATTTGTACAAAAGTTCCAATATTTTTATGGTAGAACCTGTTAACAGTGATCAGTACAGACATCAAAAATAGGTACATGCACAAAGGATCTTCTCCATGAAAACTAAGATTTAGGTCTTTGAAGTAACACAAACCAGCATCCCAGTAAAAGAATAATGAAAAATCTGTGCCTCTTTGACTCCCATATGACCAAATAGATTCCCTGGGGAATTACCACAAGGCAAACACAATGGCTTGTGTTTTGTTTTAAAACCAGAAAGCAGGGAAAGAGTAAGCAGGGTCAGAGAAACAGCATCAAATGCCATCTGTGGTGAAGAGCCAAAAGACAATTCTGCTGGACAGAATCCCAGCTGAAAAGACAGATCACCTTTCTTTCACATGTAAATACTCTGTCTATTCATTTTTCTCTACTGCTGGATATCAAGACTGAACAATCTTTCTAAGCACAATTATTACAACCAATAGATACCTACAGCTGTACGGTAAAACTGTCTCTTAAAAAGGAAAAGAAAAAAAAACCCACGAGATAGGAGCCTGGCTATCGTCTTCTATTTGTAACGGAATAAAGCTGTCAGCTTGACTATTGACTAAATGCTTAGGAAAAAAACCCCACTACATTGATGGAATGCTTGCTTTTGAGGGAGCTGTATATTTCCAGCGACCATCTCTGTGGTCTTGCTACTACTGGTTCTTTCTTTCTACCTCTCTTTGTTTTTTGCCCCTTTGGCCCAAGGCAGTCACTAGAATCTGGCCCAGCATTTAGTAATTTTCCAACTCATCAGAAGCAGGGACTAGAGATAGAAATGCTAAATTCAGTACCACTATACAGTCTGGATGAGTACTTTAGTAATTTCTGCTGTGGTTTAAATACATTTGGTAAGTCATAGCCTCTTGCCATATCTACAAAACTGTTCTAAAACCCTCCCCAACCATATGAATTTTACTTCTTAACTTCCTTTCACCTTTAGTTATCTGATTTTGAAGCAGTGAGTAATTCCTTCTAACATTACTACTGACTACTATGTCAAATTACATGAGATTTGCAGCAGAGCTGTGGATTTTATAAAGCTCTGTTTTATTAATAAGTGATTTATTAAATAAAAGAGTATACAGGTTCACTTACATTCAGCTCTAAGACCATTCCAAGGCAATCATACATCAATGATACACCAGTCGCTACAGCAATGATAACTACTGTCACAACAACATGGAAAACTGTTGAGAGGTTCCCATGGAAAAACACATTGGCAATCACCTGAAACAGAACCACAATTTTAAACCTTGATTTTTCTCCTTATGTTATGAAACAGCTTACTCCAAACCTTCTAACCTTAGGAAACAAAAGGAATGGATGAGAAAACACTGGCTGAATTTTACTTACCTTGCTTCAAGAAAACATCTTCATCTGCTTCCAAAAATAACTCATAACAATCATTACTAAAATTGCAGAACACTTGCCAGATTGACTTAGTTATGCCTGTAGGATTTTAGGATTTACTCTTTTCTCAATTGCCCATTACAGAATAAATCCACTTACAATTATTTACTGAATAGATGGATTTCCTAGATGGAGATACTTCTAAAAAGGAAAAGTATTAAGCAAGAAAAGTATGCTTTTTTGGCTATTCTCAACACAGTAACAACAATGTCATTTATGCCAAACTTGGAATTTTAAGCAGTCCTGATATTATTAAGTAATTATTAATATAATGCTAATATTATAATGAATGTAAAACAACATTCTATGGCCAGTGTCTAAACAGTACAACTAGTTCCCTGTACTCATTGCATGTAGTGGGATAAAATATGCTGCTACTTATCACAGATGAACCATAGACTTCAGCTACAATATGTATTAATAATGTGAGAATATTATTAATATGTAACAACAGTGTTAAAGGGAAAATGTAATAAATTCTTACCTCTCTGGTCACAAAACATTCAAGGGGGAAGGTCAAAATTACAGTAACTCCATAACAAAACCTTCCAAATGTAGCAAGGTTGTCATCTCTACAGTAGTTTTCAAATATATCTCCTGAGGTATAGCAAAACACCAATTAGCTTGAACTTCACATCATTTACCTATATTTGCAACTTGAAGTGCAGGTTACTGGAGTAACTGAGATTTACTGAACCCCTCTTCTGACATGTAACTAGAAACTAGTTGCAGTCACAAGTTACATCCAGGAGCAACTTTCAGCTTATCCTGCTGGTAGCAGGGTCTTTATCTCAAGTAGCATTAATCTTCAAAAAATATTTTCAAATATACATATCAGAATTTGTCATCTGTTATCTTCCCCATACCATAGATTTTGTATGAGATGCCAGTGTTTGATTAAATAAATATGTGACAGATTCAGAAAGAAAGCTTATGTGTAAAAGATACATTTTCCCTAAAAATGTAACTCCTAGAACGACAACTACACCAAAAAAAGGTGAGAGAGTTACCTGTGGAGAACTGCATTTCTCTAATAGTATTTAATCACAGCTAATAAGCTGTAGAGAAGAATTTCAAATATTCTGACCCCAAAAGCCCGTTATAAACATATATGGTTTATTACCTAGCAAATCTTATATCTAACAACAAAAGCATCACTACAGAATTAAAATCATCTTGCTTGGTGTTTACCACAAAGAATCTGTAATAATGATCTCTGAGGCACAAGAGACAGTGCCAGATAGTGATCAGATGAACTATCAGGTCTTTTTTATGTGAATACGATGCTGTTTTATGATTTACTACTTTCAGGATCACAATGGCACTGAAGAAGCAATAAGGTGTTAACTTTAAACAGCCAAAAGATTTTGACAGGGGAGACAGAAGGGGAGATGGAACCTGCTTACACAAGAGTCATACTGAGGGGAGCTGCAGGCAGAGCTTTCTATACCTGAAAGGTCTCAACCAACCTAAACTCGGTCTATCTAGAGTACTTCTAGGACAGTGACTTACTTTGCTGGAGTAAGCACTGGAGGCAGGAGAAAAGGACAGATAAACCAGGAATCCCCATCCTACAATTTCTCTGTTCTCAACTAAATGCTGCTGCTCATCAGAAAAGGAAAAAGCTTGAAGCCTTTTCCTACAATCCAGAATGTCACTATGAAGTAACAGAAAAGATGCTTGCTTATAAAATGTGCATTTCTCCTGAAGTAAGTAATGCACTGAAACCAATTTACACCTTGTTCTTATGAATATACCTTTTTAACTTCAACAAAATGTTAAATAGCATGATGCAACATTAATTATATATATTTATGTGTATTCATATACCCACAGAGGGGACAGTAGGATTAATAACAGCAGAACAGCTGCTGCAAAGATAGGAAATATCTTTAACTCTAGGATGCTATAATAGCACATACAGGAAAAAAATGTAAGAAAATATACAGGAATATATACCAGATATTCTGAAGGAAATTTTTGTTCTTACTGCTCTCTGCTGCTGGACCATGTGGATAACTCATAGCTGTTTAGTCCTCAAAGTGTTTTGATGATGGAAGTATTCAAAGGGGACTTCCACTGGTGAGATTTATGCTTGAGAATCTGACTTCTATTAGCCTGGAGCTGACGTTTTTGTATCCCGTTTTGGTTATTGGGTAACTATGAGGAATGTCCTATTTCTGTCCAAATATATTATGTTTTTTGCATTTTTACAGTCACCAAGATGTTTACAGAAAAAATCAGACAGCAAGGCAGAAATGTAAGGATTATAGCAAGTACCAAGATTGAGGGATCAAGCAGTTTACCTTCTGTGTATCCTGTAAAAGTCATATATCCACAGGCAGCGAACACCACACTGATGACAAGAGCAAGTGAGACAGACATATGTGTGACTTGAGACCAGTTCTTTAATGTGGGTTCTTCCAGAGACCCATATATTAAAAAGCTGTTATGATGGCAGATGAATGCTGAAAAACACATGACAGTTAAAGCAAATATATGAATTCATGCATAAATGCATAGAGACACAGCACTGTTTGAATCCACTCATTATTAAATACAAACATTAATCTTGCAATGAGTGGCAAAGATAAACGGTTTGAACCTTTGCTTGCTTAGTTGATTTGATGAAGGTTTATATTCATCCCAAGATGATTCTGATTACATTATCCTTAAATGCTATGCCATTTCCCACCCTCCACATCTCCATTCCACAGCTATTTCCTCTTCCTGCTCTCCTTTTACTTAAGAACCCAGCAGCAGATTTGAGAAGTTTGTTTTTTTTTTTTAAATCTACAGAGCCATTTGCTACTTTTAGACTTCATATGGCATCCATTTTTGGCAGCAGCAAGCATTGGGAAGCCTCAGATTATCACAACATTAACAAGAAATAATATACCAGATCCTGCAGGCAGGAACAGATTTCAGAATGAGGACTTTTCTGTTAGAGGTTACCCAAGGGAATGCAGAACGAATCCAGCCCCCTCAGTTTATCAGTTAGACTAACCCATTGATGCAGGTGCTTTAGGATGACCTGCACAGGTGAGCTGGATTCACATGCACACTGTCCCTGCTACAGTGGCAATAGCCTCTAGGGCCAAATGGACAATGGATGAGGTTAATGTCTTACACAGTAACAATGACATTCATATGGATGAGTCAGTCAATTTCTTTTTTTTTTCTCTACACCAGCGTAACATGAATATTTAAAAACAAAAAAAATTCTTGGTTCAAAATATTAAGTGATTTCTTACAATTGATCTTAACGTTGAAAAAAAAACCAGAAGAAACCACTTACCAAATGACATCACCCCAATGGCTTGTACTGCATTTGATTTTGCAAATATCCATGCATTTTCTGATTTGGGTCTAAAACAGACATTTGAATAGATTACCCTCTTTTCAATTATCAGTTATTAAAAATTACTCAAGTAATATGCTGTAATGCAGAACTGCTGCTAGACAGATCTTCAGAACCCTCTGAAATAGCCCCAGTGTTTATCAACAAGTTGAAACCAGGGAGATACCTTTCTCACCTCCCTTGTTTTGATTAAAGTATTTCTGTAACTAGTGTTTACAGTCAAAAATGTCAGCCTGTTTCAGTTTCGTAAACAAGCTCCTCAAGTCAGCATATACCAAGAAACAGCAACATGGAGGGTAAAAGCTGTTACTGATCCTGACTAAGGTTATCTCAACTGAAAACATCCTCTGACTATTTAGAGGCAATTTCTACCTTTGAATTTAAACATGTAATCCAAGCAGTCTAGAGATACCTTCTTACTAGGCTACAAATCAAGTGAAGGAGTTTGCCTTTCTTTACACCTGTTCCTCATAGTAAAGAGATTCTGCTACTTCCCAAAAGATAAAAGAAAGTGTAAGAGAGTACATGGAGACTTTTACAATGAGGCAATAATGTCATATTCCCCACACCCCCTCCTCTAAGATATGCTCACAGATTTGGACCTGCAGCAATTGCAATGCTTAGAGGAGGACCATCAGCAAACTTTGTTAAAAACCATTTACTACATGAACTTGGAATAAAGAGGCAAAAAGAAAAAATAGGGAGGGACACAAAACATCCTTTTCCAGAAATACAATTTGCTAAAAACATCAAATGAAATTCACAAGCTAGTTAAATATTGAATTTGTAATATTAAGGCACAGACAATGAAAAACAATCCAGAGAAGATTGCTCTTAAAAAGTTGGCTGCTGCTAACCTTGATTGCTCTGTTTTTATTTAGAGGGAAAGCTGCTGCCACCTGAGGCTTTAGCTGCTCTTTTCCTATTGCCCTAGGAAGCAGTATGGCACTCAGGCCAGTTCTGTGAAGGTAACAATGGCAGCGTTCTCTCTCCCTCTCTTTTGGTGATCTCTCCCTCTTGCTGGTTTTCACAGCTGCAGTGGCATATGCTATGCCAGGTTTCAATGCTTTCAAGTGTCTAAGTTACACCTTCAGCCCCTAAAAATAAACAAATTTTTAAAAGTAATAATAATAATTTAAAAAAGTAAAAAAAAGTTGCAGTTTCCTCTTCCAGAACTCATATCTTACTATTTCTTGAGTTCAAATAGTCAATCCTTCCTTTTTCATATTAATAAAACCCAGATTTACAGTACCTAATGCACATTTAGTTCAGACTCAGAGCAGCTTTTCAGCTCTTAAGCTGTGGTTGCTAAGCTTAACTTTAAAGTGAACAGAACCTGAGCATAAAATCAAGTTCCTTTTTTTGTCCTCAGGTGCAGAATATTGTTTTGAACTGCTGTAACATACTGCTTCAAGCCTTAAGCAGCTGAGTATGGCCCTCCTAAAATACCCTCAGACTCAGCATGTAGATGTAAAGTACTAGGGATAAAATAGAGTTATCTGGCATTTATCTTGCGAAATAGGAGTTCTGACCCTCTACAGATGCTGTTGCTCCTTACTTAGGCTCCCTTAACTTGATGCCACTGATTTCAAATCACTACCCCTAGAGATGAGTCTGGAAAATTAATATTAATAATTTTTAATGTATTTCAGGAAAACATTCACATCTGATTGGAAAAATTTCAATACTACTTCAAAATAAAAAGAGTATAAAGGAAGCTAACACTACATTTGTTCCATTCTGTAACCACTAGAGGTCAGCTTTGATAATAAACATGCAAAATGGAAGTTTGTTTTATATTTTCCTTTGACAGCAGAATTTATCAGTTTTCTTTGACTCTTTTCTAGTAATAATTAAGTTACATTATCTAATACCTTATAAATCAAAATATTTTTAAATGCATGGAAATAAGGAATAGTTTTTGTGTGAAACACATTTAATTTCTGTCAAAATGGTACATCCTGTGCGATGTTATAGCTATTTCATGAGCTCCTACAAATACAGATTTGAAAAAGAGAATTCAGAAAGCACATAAATGTCACTTGAAACATTTTGAATACAGAGGCCAAATAATTTAAAAAACCAAATCACAGTAACTGTTTTTTCCCTTGCAGTGTTAGCTTATGCACTAGCAATATGCAAGAGACCAAGATAATTGCTTTGCTTTATGGATGAATGGCAAATCAGATTAGGAGTATTTGAGGAAAAAATCCAAAAGAACAAAATCCTGCTTACTTAGCAGCCTAAGAAGATAAATTCCTTCCATTCTAGTTGCAGAACTGAGGAACAATTTCAGATCCCTGATTTGAATGCTACCAGCAGTTTGTAATGTCCTACAATGTATGCTGGTACAGATATGCTGTTTTCTACACTCATATACTGCTGCATGTGCTTTGAAGAACATTTTCATATTGTGGGAATAGAGGGATCTCATGCAATGAAAGTACACAGTAAGAAATATAATTTCTGAGTGTTTGGAAATAAGAGTCAACAGCTCTAGAGCTGTGATCACATCAATAAGAAATTACCCCCAAGTTCAGTCTGCAGAACATACAGACTTATGAAAAACTCCTGGGAAAGGGTGCAGGTGACATGAAAGTTAGGAAGACTCAGAAAGAGAAAACTGTGTCAGAAAACAGTAGGTGTTAGTTATGGAAGAGTCATATAGTGAACAATCACATAAAACCACTCACAAGTCTAACTTGTGGAACTAATGGAAACATCATCTCTCAAAGTAAACATACACACACTGATATAAATATATACATCTCTGTAGGCAGCTGCATACACACACTGAAAGAGTGTCACAAGAATACAGCAGAACATTACACCTGTTGTGGTTTTTCAATCCTGCTGCTACTGCTCAAGATGGATTTTTTTTTTTTTTTTTTTTTTTTTTTTAATGGGACCTTTGTTCTGACCTACATTCTTGCTAGGAGTTATTAGGGAAAGATTTTAACTGCTGCTTATACAAGAATAGCATTAGCTGTGAAAATCTGTGAATGACAAAACCAGCTAGCTCTCTGCTTCTCACTCAGTGTATAAAAGCATAGGCTATGCCTGCATGAACAGGAAGGTTTTTCATGCCGAAGAAGGAGTATTAGTCGGATGAAATAAGAGAAGAAACAGATTTTTGATACTAAATGCATTTGCTGACAGCTGCACTGTCTATCATATATAGTAGAAGGTGAAACACAAAGTAAAACCTGAGATCTAATTTAATTGTAGTTCTCAGAACAAAAATAATAAAAGTTTGAGTAAAAAGACAGTCTATGGAAGTTCCCAGACAGGAAAAAGTCTTAGCTGAAACTAAGACAAAAGCAAGACAGACTGAAGGTAGTGAGGCCTAGCAATGAAGAAGACCTAGAGGATAAGAAATAAGACTTTACTCAGTCTACTATATATGTAAGTGAAAATATACCATAATTAACATATTAATGAGTTCTAAAAGTTTTGAAAATATTCATGTTTATCTACATAAAAGCAGGGGAATTGAGAAGAACAAATAAACAGGCAACAGTTACGACATCCAACAGGGTAAGCATCCGGATCATGAGTAAGAGTTGGGCAAATTTGTTTGGCAGTCTAAAATGGCCAATCTTCTACTTCTTGTAAAACACTTGCAGCATAATAGTCCCCATCTTAAGATTGATGCCATATAAAAATCTTTTCTGTCATTTATGTAGAAATGCTGCCAAATATAATACAGCAAAAGAGTGCATAAGAAGCAAAACATCTTTAATGAAGGCAAGAGAAATATCTTTGATCTCAACCAGCTAGTGGCTATGAAACATTGAGTCAAAGAAGAATGGTAATTTCTAGAGAGGAACAAAGTAATAGTTTTGACAGGGGAGCTACATGTTGGAATGCGCAAAAGACTTCCATTGTTTTGGACTGAAGATCAGTGTCAAACTGCCAAGTTTAGGTGCAAATCAGCAGTTAACAATATAATCCAGGAACACCTCAGATTCATTCAGGTTTAATTCAATTATTTAAACATTTAGGAAATTAATTGTAAAATTTCAATTTAATTATATTCTAAGGTAAAATACCTTTCTAGATGTTTTTCGAACTTTAAAAGTTTAAAAATACTGAAAAGTTCATAGATGCTGAATATAACTTCAGTCAATATAATGGAAAGAAAATGAGTATGGCTCACATACATTAGCCTTGGATTTTATATTAATCAAAGTCATCTTGTGAAAGAACACAGACAAGACAAAGCTATTATGGCAGCCCCATATCTACAGCTACTTTAATTCCTCTTTCTTCCTTAATGAATTACTTAACAGTTCTGTAAATATAACATAGCTTAGTTGGGTTTTTTTACATTCATCACACATTAAAGTTTATCTTTGCTTACTACTGGATTTTTTTTATATGAAGGAAAGAATCAGCTTTCTACTTTCAAGTTTTTTCCTGAGCCCTTGGTGTCTTATCCCTGTGATCAGCTGCCAGTTGGGTAATTCTCACATCCTCTTTATGTGTAGCATATGCTACACATATATGCTCTTGAAGTTTTTCATAGACATTTATGTATTATGGAGACACTGACATCATAATATTCTTGCAAAAGAACAACAAATTAAATTAAAATGATCCCTCTTTATAAGCTACATAAAATATTTTTTTTTACAGCAATGAATGTCAGTTTCAGGTTTGAAGCGTGAAGTTATTCCATGCAGTATTAACACACAGCACATTTATGAGTTAATTCTCAACTATCTTTTTTGATCACAGTAGGTAAATACCCAGTTATAAGCAGATGGGAATAAAGATCAGGTCATCAAAATGTATTTTTATCCAACATCTTAAAGTATTGAGAATGAACTCTCAGTAATCCAGAACACCGGATTTTATCTGCAGGGTTATTATGTCATTCAGTTAACAATAATCATATGGATGATAGTTATCAAAACCAAAACTGAAAAAAAGAAGTACCTCAGTTTTATATTTGTCATAAGATGAAATAAATTAAACAAAGTAATCCCGCATCTTAAATATATTTTATTTTTCTCATGAGAACATGACAATAACATTCCTAAAATGTCCTTGGACAACCTGCTCCAAACCCAAAGCAAATAAAGGGGAAAACAAACCAAAAAAAAAAAAGAAGCAAAACTTCTGTACTAGTTTGAAAGCAAACCAGTGAGAGACTCGAAATCAGAACTATAATTGAATAGGAAAATTAAAAATAAATGCAATAGTACAGAAACACTGACAGAGTCAGGATACAACTTGACACCCTGTCGGGCAGGGTGGTGGTAGCAGTCCAATTAAATGGTGGCTGCAGTCCTCTTGAGGAGATAGATATGGTTCTGTTGAAGCAGTGATTCTGCAGAAGGGTCTGGTCTTCCTCTGACGGTCCAGTGGTGGTTATGTAGCTCTCGTTCTCTGGGAATCCAGTAGGTAAGGGCTGAGTATGGTGTTCCAAACCTCAGATTATATCCAGGTAGGAATGCTTGGTTCCTCCCCCTGGGCGGAGCATCTCACAATGGGATGATGTAATTTTATGAGTCATGCAGCGAGGCTAGATGGCTCATTAACAGAAAAAATATCTCTCCAGACGGAGCCATCAGGGATGGGTCACAGAAGAGATAAAGAATGCTGCCCCACCTGGTTTTAACAGATGGTGATAGAATACATACTTTTGGTTACATCTTACATTGTAACTTAAGACATTATCCACCCCTTACTCTATTACCATCTGCATCATACCCAAACCAGCACTCTCTTTACACTCTACTATACACAATGAAACCTTACTCACAGTTCTCACTTAAGATTATGTCTCCTTGTGGTACACAATGGGTTTCCCCATCTTTCTGCATTACTCACAAAGTGTAACCAGGTCCTTGAGCACAAACAATCCCACTGGATGGGTTTGCCTTTGACTGAGGTGGGAGTAATCCAAACAGTCTTTCCTAAAATACCTTTCCTGTGTACCACAGGGACTTTTTCTCCATCCACTATGTGCAAGGGTTCAAACTGGGCAGGACCAGCCTGATTGATGGACCCTCAGGTATTGATCTGGCCTTTGCTAAGTTCACTTCCCAATTTTTGAAGGTCCCCCTGCCAAGTGCCTTCAGGGTGGTCTTAAGTAGTCCATCGCAGCATTCCACTTTCCCGGCAGCTGGTACATGATAGAGGATATGATAGATCCATTCAGTACCATGTTCTCTGGCCCAGGTGGTTATAAGGTTATTCCTGAAATGAGTCCTGTTGTCTGACTTGATCCTCCCAGGGGTGCCATGTCTCCACAAGACTTGTTTTTCCAGGCCCAAGATGGCGTTCTGGGCAGTAGCATGAGGCACGGGGTAGGTCTCCAACCATCCAGTGGTGGCTTCCAGTGTGTGGTCAGCACATCGTGCTTGCCTTGGCGGGTTTGGGGAAGGGTGGTGTAATCAATTTGCCAGGCTTCCCCATACCTGTACTTTGACCATCGTCCACCGTACCACAGAGGCTTCACCCACTTGGCCTGTTTGATTGCAGTGCAGGTCTCGCAGTTGTGGATGACCTGTGAGATGCTGTCCATGGTAAGGTCCACCCCTCGGTCACGGGCCCATCGGTATGTTGCATCTCGTCCCTGATGACCAGAGGCATCAAGGGCCCAGCAAGCTAGGAATAATTCTCCCTTGTGCTGCCAGTCCAGATCCACCTGTGACACTTTCACCTTTGCAGCTCGATTCATCTACTCATTGTTACAATGCTCTTCACTAGCCTGACTCTTGGGTATGTGCGCATCCATGTGTCGAACCTTCACGTCAGTCTCTCTACTCGGGCGGCGATGTCCTGCCAAATCTCAGCAGCCCAGATGGGTTTCCCTCTGCGCTGCCAGTTGGCTTTTCTCCAGCAATCCAGCCATCCCCACAGAGCATGAGCTACCATCCACGAGTCGGTGTAGAGATAGAGCCTCGGCCACTTCTCTCGTTCAGCGATATCCAAAGCCAGCTGGATGGCTTTAAGCTCTGCAACCTGACTCGATCTACCTTGTTCCTCGGTAGCCTGTGCAACTTGTCATGTGAGGCTCCATGCAGCATCTTTCCATTTCCGGACAGCACCTACAATTCAGCAGGAACCATCAGTGAAGAGGACATATCGTCTTTCACCCTCTGGTAGCTCGTTATATGGTGGTGCTTCCTTGGCATTTGTCACTTGCTCCTCCTCTTCTTCAGAAGATAATCCAAAAGTCTCACCTTCCGGCCAGTTCGTTATAATTTCCAGAATCCCAGGGCAATTAGGATGTTCTATCCAAGCTCGCTGGGTGATCAGCGCAATCCACTTGCTCCACATGGCATCAGTGGCATGATGTGTGGAAGGAACCTTTCCCTTGAACATCCAACCCAACAGTGGTAGTCGGGGTGCCAGAAGCAGCTGCGCTTCAGTGCCAATTACCTCTGAGGCAGCTCAAACCCCTTCATAAGCTGCAAGAAGCTCTTTCTTGGTTGGGGTGTAGTTGGCCTCAGATCCTTTGTATCCCCGACTGCAGAAGCCAAGCAGTCATCCTTGAGCCCCTCCAGGTCTCTTCCGCCACAGGCTCCAGGAACAACTATTCTCCCCAGCCACAGTGTAGAGCACATTCTTCACATCTTGCCCTGTTCTGACTGGCCCAAGGGCTACTGCATGGGAAATCTCCTGCTTAATTTGTTCAAACGCTTATTGTTGTTTGGGGCCCCACTGGAAATCATTTCTTGTGTCACAAGATAAAGAGGGCTTACAATCGTGCTGTACTCTGTGATACGCTTCCTCCAAAAGCCCACAGCTCCTAAAAAGCCTGGGTTTCCTTCTTTTTGGTAGGTGAGGACATAGCAGTGATCTTGTTGATTACCTCTGTCAGGATCTGGCAATGTCCATCCTGCTACTTGACTCCTAGAAACTGAATTTCTTTAGCAGGTCCCTTAACCTTACTTTGCTTAATGGCAAAGCCAGCTTTCAGAAGAATCTGGATAATCTTCTTTCTCTAAGACTTCCCCTGCTGTGTTCCCCCACACAGTGATGTCATCTATAATGTAGATGTTCTGGAGCCTCACCCTTTTCCAGCGCAGTCTGGATCAGTCCATGGCAGATGGTGGGATTGTGCTTCCACCCCTCGGGCAGTCAGTTCCAGGTGAAGACAAACTAGGGTTTGCACTCTGCTGCCAAAGGAATGGAGAAAAAGGCATTGGCAATACTGATGGTTGCATACCACTTCTCTGTCTTGGATTCCAGCTCGTACTGAAGCTCCAACATGTCTGGCACAGCAGCACTCAGTGGTGGCGTGACTTCATTCAGGCCTCAGTAATCCACGGTCAGTCTCCATTCTCCACTGGACTTATGCGCTGGCCATACAGGGCTGTTAAATGATGAACAAGCCTTGCTGACAACCCCTTGGCTCTCCAGTTCACGAATCATCTCATGGATGGGGACCAAAGAGTCTCTGTCAGCATGGTATTGCCGATGGTGCACTGTTGCTGTGGCGATTGGTACCTGTTGTGCTTCAATTCTCAGCAGTCCCACAGCAGAGGGGTCATCTGAGAGACCAGGCAGGGTATTCAGTTGCTTGATGTCTTCTGTCCCTACAGCAGATATCCCAAAAGCCCACCAATGTTCTCTTGAGTCTTTGAAATATCCATTTCTGAGATAGTCTATGACAAGGATGCACGGGCCCTCTGGGCCAGTCACGATGGGGTGTTTCTGCCACTCATTCCCAGTTAAACTCACTTCAGTGTCCAATATTGTCAGCTGCTGGGATCCTACTGTCACTCCAGAAATAGAAATGGATTCTGTTCCCACATACCTTGATGGCATCAGGGTACATTGAGCGCCGGTGTCAACCAAAGCTGTGTATCTTTGTGGGTCAGACATGCCAGACCATAGCATCCACACAGTCCAGTAGATCCAATTGTCCCTTTCCTCTACCTGGCTAGAGGCAGGGCCCCTCTAATCCTGGTCATGGTACATGTTGCTTTCCTCCTGTAAATATGTTCCCGAGGTCCCTTTAAGAGAATCAGTCATATTATCATTCCTATACCATCTGGGGTTCTGTCCATGAGAGACTGGAGCAGCGTTGACTCTAGATGAGCTTCTTGTGGTAGATGTTCCTCTTCTTAATTCATGTACCCAGGCTGCTAAGGAGGAGGTGGGTTTTCCATCCCACTTCCTCATGTCTTCTCCATGCTCCTGAAGAAAAAAACAGAGGTTACCTCGTGGAGTGTATTCTCTCTCTTTGGCTGGGGGCGTCTGCTCCTAATGGCAGAGACTCCTGTTGGTTCTGGCAAGATGTGGTAAATTCATTCCTTAAGCTCCTTTCTCAGTTTCTGGTGGCCCTCTTCAGTTTTCTCTTCCAAGCTCCAAATGTGCTCAGCCAGCTTTGTTTCCACAGATGAAACATGGATGTGTAACAGGGCAATGACAGTGTCCTCATAAATTGACCTCGCTTATTGACCAACGGTGCCCACCTTGTCCTCTCCTTCCCTCCATTGCAGCGTTGCCAGGTAACGGGAGTACATCTCTGGTTTGCAAAGTGCACTGGACACCATCTGGGCTCTTAGGGAATCTCTCATCTTCTGCAAAAATTATCTCCAGCACAGCCAATTCCCTCAGGCATCGGATACCTTGTTCCATTGTGCTCCATTTTCCTTCGCGCACCTGGAGGTCTTCTTTACAAAGGTATCTGTCCCGTACACTTGCCAGCAGTCGCTGCCAGAGGCTGAGAGTTTTCTGGGTTCTCCCGATCCCCTGGTCAATGACCACATCCCGGGACAGAGATTCCAGTTGCCTGGCCTCACTTCCATCCAGAATGGTGTCATTGGCTGCAGCGTCCCAAATGCGGAGCAGCTGGGTCAGGATGGACTCGTTCGTCTGCCAGGTGAATTCCCTCCGCAGGTCACGCAGCTCACCCAGGGATAGCGACCGAGTGATGATCTCCAGCTCTGTCTCTTGTGCTGGATGGGAGCTGGGTGGGAAGGTCCAGATGCCTCATCATCAGTCACTACACGGACTGATTTGCTTTTTGATTTCTTCTTCTGGACGGGGGCAACTGCTACCAGCTTAGGCCGTTCTGGTTCAGGGACGGTTTGTGTGGAGACGCTGATGGTTCTTTTGGTTTTTTTCCTTTCTGTGACAGTTTGTGTAGATGTGGTGCCTGTTGCTTTGCTGCATTTCTTCTTCTCATCCTGAGGATGCAGGGCCACACTGAGCATTGTTCTGACTCTAAGCATGGTGTATATGGTGCAGGTCATAGAGAAAAAAGAAAACAGAACTGACAACAAGATTATGCCATCCTTGACATCCAGAGGGAATTCAGTATTTTCAAAAACTGCTGTGTCAGGTCTGAAAGGCTGGAAAAAAACATTCTCTACTCTTACCCCTAGGGGCTGGGTGTGATTGTTGAGGAGGCCCCAGACATAGGAGGTCAAACTAGGACAGGCAAATAAAGTTGAGTATATATTCTGAATGATGTTCATTGCCTTGGAGGTTGTCATGCAATAGACATAATAAACCAATAAAACAATTTTTATACCATAGCCTGGTCTCAACAGGAGCATTACAACAGGCAGGTAGTTCCTCATGTGCAGAAAAATATAGAGAGCTAGGTACAAGACCCATGTAAGCATCATGGTGAATAGGTGGTTTCTGTAATACAACATTATAATTCTGACTTCTCTCAGGACTTGCCTCACACTGGATGCCAAAAGATGTACTAGTAGTTTGAAAGCAAACCAGTGAGAGACTTGAAATCAGAACTATAATTGAATAGGAAAATTAAAAATAAATGCAATAGTACAGAAACACTGACAGAGTCAGGATACAACCTGACACCCTGTCGGGCAGGGTGGTGGTAGCAGTCCAATTAAATGGTGGCTGCAGTCCTCTTGAGGAGATAGATATGGTTCTGTTGAAGCAGTGATTCTGCAGAAGGGTCTGGTCTTCCTCTGACGGTCCAGTGGTGGTTATGTAGCTCTCGTTCTCTGGGAATCCAGTAGGTAAGGGCTGAGTATGGTGTTCCAAACCTCAGATTATATCCAGGTAGGAATGCTTGGTTCCTCCCCCTGGGCGGAGCATCTCACAATGGGATGATGTAATTTTATGAGTCATGCAGCGAGGCTAGATGGCTCATTAACAGAAAAAATATCTCTCCAGACGGAGCTATCAGGGATGGGTCACAGAAGAGGTAAAGAATGCTGCCCCACCTGGTTTTAACAGATGGTGATAGAATACATACTTTTGGTTACATCTTACATTGTAACCTAAGACAACTTCAAAACCTTGCAATTCCTGTTTAAAATACTAAAAATGTTGTTGTTTCTCTGATGGTCTAAAACACTGCAGAAAGTTTCAGATTATTGCAGAAAATATCCTTTATTGCTTTGTTGTTCAAATAACAGATTTAATTTTCAACTAAAGCATGGATTGCATTTAAGCAAAAAATTTTTTTATCATTTCCACATAATGATCTTGTATCTCTCAAAGGGAAGAACTATTCACTTTGAAAAATCTAAAGGTAAATGAAAACTGATTACTACTCAGAAAAGAATTATCAAAGTGGGAAGATATCCAAATGGGATTACAGGGGAACTTGACCTGAGTCCAGTATTTTTGAATGTATTCAGCAATGAATTGAATGATAGAACAAAAAGCAGAAAGTGGAAAGCATGAAATGTGCAGTAAACACAATCACGCTAGAAAATGGGATTAAAAAGAAAAATCATGAATATGTTGGTAAATGGAGAAATCATCTGATAAAGCAACATTCAGTTCTGTAACGACAAATTCTAGTTATGCAGAGGATAAAAAGGCTTCACAAAGACATGGCAGGGGGAACAAAAACCCAAACAATCCCAAACTTCACGAGAACAGTATCAAAGAAAGGAAAATTCACTAGCAAACAGTTCTGCAGAGTACCCCATGCTTGGTACTTCTACTAGACTACAAACTCAAGGCACATCCATGACATCATGCTATTTTCCAAAGGGGCGAATATCAAACTAGGTTACATAAACACAGGCGTGGCAATCCCCAAGGGATACAATTGAAAAGGACCTTAAAACATTTTGTATTTAAGATATGTTAGTCTTTCTTCCCTGCTCCTCAGAGGGAATATCCCAGGCAGGTGGGGCACCACGATTTCACTTTAATTTGCAGAAAACTTAAGGCAGCCATTGAGCATAATCAGAAGCATAGGAAATGACAAAAAAGAGAAACCCTAAAGGAACTGTGCTTGTTTAGTCCATAGAAAGGTTCCCCCAAGTGTGACAAACTACAGCTTTTTACAGGTGTTTTTCAAGCACTTGAAAAAGCATAAACATTTTGCTGTCCATACCCCCTGTGGTTAAGCCAAGAAGCAACCAATATGAAATGGAGTAATACACATTTAGGAAGAATTCATAATGAAAGGCTAGTTAAGGATTGGAATGGGAAACTGTGGAATTGTCTAGTTTGTTCTCTGCAATCACCTGTCATCACTGGCAGGCACATAATCACTTCTGCCATATAACAATTGTAGGAATTCAACATTCTTTTCCCCATCAAGCCTTTATCCAGGATTGTACAAATTCTTGTCCCATATGACAGATACAAGGACCGTGCTTTCATAATGATGATTTTAAAAAATCTCTTTGGGAACTCCAACTTCTATTTGTATTTTAGTAAGGATTCACAATAAACGTGTTAATTCACTTGTTTCACTTGTAATATGATGACACCCATATTAAAATATAACAGTTTTCTTTATTTTCATTGCAAAAAAAAATAGTCATACCATTATACAACTAACAAAATTCTAGAAGATAATTTCAACAATTAAAGTATATGTCTATAACTGTAAAATAAAAATAGCAAAGGTAGTAAAAATAGACATTAACAGAATGTTGGTGAGGAAAAAAAAGTTTTACCAACTGTTTATCAACTTGCTAGATGCATTTTTTAAAACAAGAAGTGTAAAGGCAGAAATGGAAGTTTCTAAAGAATTAAGAAGTAAAACTTCAAGAATCACTCAAAACCCAACCACATGTATTGTAAGAAAAAATAAAACCATGCATTCCGTATTTTTCAGTGCATCACAACTGTGGAGAAGAAATGTTACCATAGTAACAAGGTTATCAGTAACTATTATGTATAGCTTCTTCCTTTTTTAACAGGCCATTTTGATATTAACCTTTTAAATACCCCTTTAACACACCGTGTGAAAAACATGCTGCTTCAGAAATGGTGGGGAGGAAAGGTCCACACTCTGAGAGAGGGATTTAGTGGATGATAGACAACATCATCTGGTACAACTTAAGAAACTGCTATTCTAGGCATCTTCCTACCATTAAACCTGAATACCCTGCAACTAACCCATGTATCACAGCAGTAATACAAATGAACAATTATGCCTAACACTGATGAAACAATCCTGGTGGAAAAATATACTCAGGGAAACATAAGAAGTACCATATAAATCTGTTCCAATAAATAAAAAAGCACATTCGGATATATTTATTTTATTAATATATCTACACATATAAAAAGACAGCCCTTCTAGGCCATTAAGGAAAAATAATAGGTTTATAACACTTTCTTGCAATATAATCATAAAAATATTGTCACAACACATACTTACATGTACTAAATTGTCTAGAACATGCCAGTGTCCAATGTTAAATACCACTTGCAGAGTATGAGTGCTGCAAGAGTTTTTCATGCTTATGTGGTTGTTTTCTCAAATAACAGAATAAAGGTTTTATTATTGTGTTATTTTTAAGAAATTCTCAGTATTTGTATTATATTTTTATTATGAAATTATTATATTTATCTTATCAGGAAAAGAAATACTCCTAAGATACTAGCTATTTGAAGATTGTAAATACAGGCCATCTGACAATAATGGACAAAAAAAAAAAAAAATCTCAAATGACAATCTCCCATGCCAATTCAGGACTCACCTGCTGTTAGTCATATCACCCATAATTTCCCATTTATCTCTAGGGGCTTTGTGACTTTTTCTAAATTTGCTTATACCCAATAGAAGAAAAAATAAAACAGGACGAAGTATATTTAGCTGTTCATTTTGTATTACTGTTGATAGAGATTTTTCAGTTATCTGTCTGTCCCAAAGCAGGCACATTCCACAACTATGCAGACAGATGAAATAGTGCAATAACAGATTATATATGATCAAAAATTCACTTTGTGGCAAGTGTAAGAATACTCACACTTGTGGACTGAAGGTTACTGTTCTCACCATCACAATAATCAGGATGACAATGGTTAGAATCAAAGAAAGAAGAGATATCTGTAAAGTTAAAAACATGATTTCAGTCAGTAAGCTGCTGAAAGGTTGTCCTTTTAGCAGCATAATGCATTTGGTAATTATTTATGTGAAGTTATGACTGCCACTTATTTTCTAATGGCATACAGAACAATAAACCAAAAATGAATTGCTGTTATGATTTACCTTTCCCAATTTTGCTATGTCTCGATATAAAGATATAGGTAAGGTAAAGATGATGGTGGTAAGAAGAATTATGAAGTGACGGTCGGTAAGCACGTCCAGCCCAACTAAAGCAAAAAAGAAAATAATTTATTTCTTTAAGAGACTAACTTGAGGAAAAGATTAGCTACATTTGAAAGGTTAGAAGTACCAAACTGTTGGTGATAAAGATTTTATTCCCTTTACTCAGGCTAAGTAACACTGAAAACTAGGCATTAACTAACACTGAGAAAGCCATGCACAGCATGGGCATAAACACAAGAATTCTGCAAATTCAAACCAAATGTGTAACATATGAAATATATGAAACCAAAACTGCAAAGTCTGGATTCCTACATATAAATTGGTATTAATGTCTTCCATCATGTCTGGGTCAATGCTGGGAGACTGCAAATAAAAATTTCTACTACTTCTTTCTGCCATTTAGTCTTGAGAATTTCTTGACACTCTGGGTTGACATCAATTACTGTGCTGTGTAGGACAGCATTGTTCTCTAAGAAATGGCCTAAAATAAGTTAATTTCGAGGTTTCTTTTGAGCACCTCCTTTCTTGCCATCAGCCAGCTTCCACTCGCAAAGTAGATTACCATGTGAAGGCAACAATAATGTTAGACTATTCCATGCAATCAGTGGGATTCGTTTGTGTAACTGGTGGGTTTGTTCAAGCCAACAACAACTTAAAATAAAACATCTCTTGAGTTTCAGTCAGGCTACCATAAATCATTGGCTTGAATGAATACTTGATGAGTAATTATGGCTGGAAAGTGACTGGCAATTGACACGGAAAAAAATCTGTGTTCTGTTCCCTCCTTTCTTTGGGAGATTATAATGCTTTCCGACCTCTTTCCAGGCAGTATTCTACTGGACAGGTAAGAAGAGTTGCTATGCTGGGGATTCCCCCTATTACAGAAGTCACGTCATAAAAAAACTATTAGATATTCACTGTCACTATCAATTTGATCAGGTATACACAGAAAAAAAAGAGTGTGACAATTAAAACTACATCCACACCTTTCAGGGTTCACATGCTGAAAATTACAGTTCTCCTGTGGAAATGAAACAGTTCATACAAATATGCATTTCCACTTCATTACAGAACATATTCTCTCTCAGTTTAATTTCCCAGTGAAGAATGTTTTAACTTAGCTGGTTTTGTGCTAAAGTAGATACCAAACACGTATGCAAATTGCTCCACTGATGCTGCTGTGAAAACTTAGAGCACAGGAAGGGAAACAAGGGCATGAGTTAAAAAGCATTACATTCATTATATTATTTGCAACTCATCCAGAATTATTCACTAGATGAAGTACAGTTTCACTATTTAAATTATTATTATTATGGGAAATATCTAAAAACATTACAAAACCCAATCTTGTAAATACACAGCTGTGGAAGACTCACTTCGATTTGCTGAGTATTTCACAGAAGCATGTAGTCTGTTCACTGACACTGAGTCCACTGATAGCCAAGGACTAGGATTCATAGTTTTTATTTGGGAAAGGCTTATTGAAAAAAAAACAAACTCAATAAACCCCACTCATAGATATATGCTTCAAGTTTCTAAGAGTAATTTAGAAGCAAAGTTACAGGCAATTCCAAAATATTTATGCTACATTTCTATCCAATACATAATCCCCCATTCTGAATTTTTTAAATGCA
Organism: Corvus hawaiiensis; assembly: GCF_020740725.1. NCBI lineage: Eukaryota > Metazoa > Chordata > Aves > Passeriformes > Corvidae > Corvus > Corvus hawaiiensis. Next base: position 22,314,294 of record NC_063219.1, on the reverse strand, counting down.
TCTTACCTCCAGGAATTCGCTGAAAAACTTTAGTTAAAGTGTCTCCTGTTATTATGTTGTAACTGATCATGGCTTAAAGAAAATAATTTTTTTGTTAGTACAAGTCATATCCAAAATATTTGATTTTTTTTTTTTTTAAACAGGTACAACCTAAGCAATAATGCAGCCTGATAAGCAAGGCCATTGTGCTGAGTGGCCATATGAACTCACTTCAGAAGATAAAGAAGGCTTTCTGAAAAGGTTTGTTTCAAATCGCAATTCTTTGTCAGTTTATTTTCAAATGCTTGTTTCTATTTAGTAAAGCTCCTGTGTTAGTCTAACAATCAGTCCTGCAATTAAATGCAAAGGACTTTCTAACTCATGCAAAAAGCTAGCAAAATCTTTAAACCAGAAGAAAGCAGGAGAAAATAGATTAGGATATCAGATATGGACTTCGATTCCTCCCTTTCATTAATAAGTGCTGTGGTCTTAACATTCATTTCATTCTTATTTAATGCTACACTAAAAGTGTGTAAATTTGTACACGTGTATGCATACACATAAAATATATTTATACACTCTTGCTATCTTTGACATTTAGACAGCTTACATTTAGGTATTGACCTTAACTAACACATAAATATTCAGTGTTGTGAAACTGTAAGTCATTAACGCTACTTATATAAATTAATTCAAACACATACAAGAGCATAACCATAGTTCTATGGTAAGAATTGTGACCTTCACAATTCTTTTTTGTATTTTCTATGGAGTAGTTGATTTACAAAGGAGTATAATTATATGTGTAACATTGTTGCCTGCAGTAACTTGATGCCCTTAAAAATCGCAGCTACCTGTAGCCAGACCCAAAATAGGAATTTTGATTTGTGACTCTGATCACCAAGTCCAGACTCTTGATATCTGAAGTCACCACCTCTTGCAGCCCCATGTGTGAAAATATCAAGATTATTTAAGATTTGATTTAATTTCGTTGCTACAGCAGGGGACAGATTCTGAATATAACTTTATTTCAAACTTCTGGTCTAATAAAGTCCTGTCCAGATTACACCTGTTTGTTCTTTTACTATTTCTTCTTCAAAGGGGTCTTGACTGCCCAATTTCTTAGTAGCTCGTTGGGTATGAGGCTGAACTAATGCTTTTGAAAAGCAATGACAGCGCATAATATTTAAGCAAGATCTAAACAGTGTCTTCCCTGATTACAATAATAGTGCACCTCTGAAAAAATACTAATTCAGTATACTCCTAAATTCGTGTCTTCCTTTTCTTTCAGACACATCAACTTCGTGCTCTACTACTCATTCTAGAACAGAATATCCTTTGATATTTTTTCTAGCTACTTTTGTCATTAAACTTTGTATGTGCTATCATGGATTTCTCTGCTATTACATTTCAGTTCATTTCTATTATTCTGATCCTCCAATTCATTGAACTACTCCTCAGTCATTCTTCAGAACCCACAATGTAAATTTAAATATTTTTTTAAATAACAAAGAAGCATTTACAGTACATTCTTTATATACTTCTTAATATTTAACCAGTGAAACAATGAAGTAATGTGAAAAAGTTTGTTACCTATAAAATGGAAACATTTATATTTTATATGATCTTACCAATAAATGGATATAAAAACTGGAGAGTTGAAAGGATTAGATAACCCACAAGACCATAAGTTTTTTTGACCAGCTCTTGATAGCTTTTGGTACTGGACAGATTTCCTCCTTTGATCAGTAATATAATGGAATAATCTGTTAAAATATAAAATTACTGTTAAAGACAATATAAACCAACTTGTGGTTGATTACTTTTCACCTTTTCACTACTCAAAAAAAAAATGTCTGTAAGAAAAGCAGTGGCACTAGGACGAGCAGGGATGAGAAATCTCACTAAGTCTTTCAACCCACCAAACCCAGGAGCTATAGGCTCATCTTGGAAGAAAAATAATCAAAATCATAGTACAATCAAAGGTTTTCTTTCTGCAGTATATTTTTTAGAAGTCATATACAACCCACTCAAGATTCGGTCTCCTAATTAGGATAAAAACAGTGAACTCAAACAGGTGATTATGAGGGCACAAATAAGAAATTCTTGCAAATGTTACCTCCACTAGGAAACTAAGGCTTTATAAAAATAAATGCAGTCAAAAAGCAGCTTCATATGTTGTAGTGTAATTCTCTACTTTTACTAATCGGCTCAAGGGATTAGTGAGGTAAGGAAAAGATTAGTCATTTTTATTGTCATAAATATACTTGTTTAAGGTATCATTAAGCTCAGGATCAGCTAAAATGTTGCAGGACTAATTTTATCTTTACAACAGGAACTGCTTTAAGAGTACCTGTGATATAGGCAACCACAAACAAAAGCAGTACTCCTAGAGGAAAACCAGCTTCCTTCATCGAATATGGCAATCCTGCAAAGCAGAAAAGGAGAGATTCTAGAAGATTCTTTCCAAATATTTATTTATGAGAATCAAAATAAAGAAAAATTCAGATTTAAAAAAAAAATCTAGTAATGCTAGTAATCTCCCAAATTGGACCAGCATGCTTAAAAAGATAACCTCAAAAAGATAATTTTCACTGGACAAAGTGCTGCTGCTTAACTATGAAATTCAGTCAGCACCTGACCAACCTCTCTGATCATTATGGCCAAGAGACACTGGGGTATTTATCACTGAGGTGTGGTCTCAACTGACACCTCTGCATTTTCGCACAGTAAGCAAATAAATACAGAAAAAATCTTTAAAAACAGCACCCGAAAGTGAGGAGTCAGTGTTATTCTCCAAGCTGGATAGTCACACGTGAATAAACAAGGCTGAATACAGAATAGTGAAGAAAAGTAGACTTACCTATAATGCCTGATCCTATGATTGAATTAATAATGTTAAATCCAGCTGATGCCAGATCACTGTTTCCTCCTTTATTCCTGGGCTTACTAAGGAGGGCTATTTGGTCATCTGCTTCTACCTATTTCATGAAGACAAGAAAAATATTATACATGAGAAAAATAGGTGAGAACAAGGATTTTGCACAGTCTATTAAAGATTTTTTTAAAAAATGTCATTAACTCAGATTTGTAGAGGTATTTTGATAAATAAATCCCATTTTTTAGTGAGAAATCAAAGGGGTATTAAGCATCTAATTCCTGTATAAATCTGACTCATAATCTTCCATAATTCTCGGAAAAATAATAAGTGGAAGGAAAAAATGTATATAAACTCAGAGGTAGGGTGCTAGACAAAGACATTCTTAGTCACATTTCAAAGCTAGAAATGTGATTAAAGTATTTTTGAAAATATTTTGGCTAGTACAATTGGTCAGTAAAAATAGTTCCTGAATCAGGGAAATGAAATTAATTTCAAGACTTACTAGTGAAGCATGTCAACATCTTAACATCTAATCCAACATCTTAACTTTAATCCAAGTTCTTATCCAGTATTTTAAATATTTCTGTACCATTCAATGGTTTAGTTAATTATGAATAGTTAATGACGCTGTAAGATCAGCTAGTCCCAGAAAGTTTCTGAGGGAAAGAACCAAAGTTCTAAGTACAATATGTAGCCAGTAGCTTCAAAAATTAAAGTTTTTATCTTCATAAAAGAATTTTTAATAAACATGCAGTAACCCTCTCCTTAGACCACCACTGTGCTGTCAGAGAACATTTTAGAATTATTCATGAGAAAGACCGTATTTTAACTGAAGTTGTGAAATTCAAAAGAGGAACATCCATTTAATGAAGAAAATGCCTGCCTGTGTTCTGTGTACTAAATATGAAGGTAAAACCACTATTAATGGATGCAGAAGCCTATTTAACATACATAACAGGTAGTACAAACTCAGATGCTTGTCACTAATATTCCTGGGGAAAAAAAGAATTACTGAAAAATCTAAGTCATCTGTAGATAGATGCATCAACTGACTAGCATAAGATTGCCTGCCTCTAGTAGGGCTACATATTTAAGTGGAAACTTTAATCCTTAAGCAGCACTAACATAGGAAGGGTAATACTGCCTCAGATCAAAGGCCAGTATAGCATGGTATCCCATTTCAGAGTGATGACCATGGAAGGTGCCTAGGGAACAGGCATAGGAATTGAGGCATTGGAAGAATATAGGAGATAGCTAGTTAGCAAATAACTTTCCTGTCCCATCTTCCCTCAGTTTGCGTATTTTGGACTTCCCAAACTGGTTGTTTTCTTGGTGCATCACACTTAATGGACTGCTTCTTGATTTTTCCCTTTTTTGAAACCAAGCATAAGTTTTAGCGTCTACAATATCGTGTAGAATGCCATGTTTTAATTACGCATCATAGGAAGAGACACGTATTTTAATTTGTTGCTAATCTACCATTCAGTATTTTCACTTGGTGTCCCCACGTCATCACAGACAAACTAATCACTGTTTTCTATCTTCCTCATATCACACAGTTTCGTAAGTAACATTCTCCCTCAGTTGTTTCTTATCTAGATTTTTGCTACTTTTTTATGTCACAACTGATTTCAGCAGCAGGAGCATCACTATCATTCTCTAACGAAATTTTAATGCTCTCTGGTAACAGCACAGTACAGGTGAAATTGCACTGAATAGAACAGTTCGATTTCCTCTCTTCAGCTGTGACAAGAAATGAACACAATGTGCATTGCTAAGCCCTGGTCCCTTTCCCCCGTTGGAAGGGGCACATTTAAATGGGCAAAAAGAAAGGGCAGCAAAAAGTTGTGACACAGGTCACACAGGCTCCTCTGTGAAGAGCAGCGCTCCCGAGGGTGCCCCTGGCCCGCAGACAGGGAGGGATGGCAGCCGGAAGCCCGACCAGCGACCTGTGCAACGCAGGAGGCTGCGGGAGAGGTGAACGGGAAGCGTCTGCCTCTCTCAAGGTCCTCCCTGGGACCCCCTGCGAGCCACGGGACAGCCAAAGCCACCCGCTACGGCAGCGACAGCAGCGGGCACAGCAGGAGATGATGGGGCACGGCTGGAGACGGGGCGCTCACGCTCCGCTCCTCACGCGACACCGAATTTCAGCCGTGCCGAGCAGACGCCCTGCCCCTGCCTCGCAAGGGTGCGGCCCCCGAGACCGCATTTTCCCCCCTGCGTGGTGCCTATGACTCCTACGAATTCGGGGGCAACTCAACAGCGATCAAGAGCCCATCGCTGCCGCCCGCTCGACCGCGGAGCGGGCACGTTCCAGCGGCCGGTCGCCCTAAGCCGCCGCAACCGGCCGCGGTGCCGCTCACACCCATCCCCGCCCCACGGGCCGCGGAGCGCAGAGAAAAGTCCGACGGGTGCTGGCGGGCTCGCTGAGCCGCGCAGAGTCCCACGCCTCGCCCGTCCCCGCTGTCCGGCCGGTACCTGGCGAGCGGCGGCCGGCGGCGGCTCCATGGCCGGCGGGCCCGGGGCGGGCGCGCCGCGTCCCTCGCGGCGCCGCTGAGCTGGGGGGCGCCGGTGCCGCCCGGCCCGCGCGCCCGGCACAGGCTCCCCTCAGGCGGGCTCGGAGCGGTCCCGCGGCGCCTCCGCCGTGTGGGAAAGGCGGGTGCGCGCCTGGCTCGACCCGGCCCGACCCGACCCGCGGCTACAGGGACCCGTTGGACCGAGCTCAGGTCCAGGAGGAACGCGCAGGGCTCGACGGGCGGGCGGGCGCTGTGAGGTGGCGGGCCCTCCTCCGGGCGGCCCTTCACTGGAAGCATTCCAGAAAGTAAGCGCTTCTGCCTTGAGTTTGTGAGTTTTCGAGTTTACTCAATCCTTGTTTACCCGGAGGGCACCAGGAAAGCTTTCTCGGAGGGATGCGTAGCGAAAACCAGGTTTCGATGTCATAGCTGTGGTTGCTTTTTAATATCAGGTTTTTTGGCGAGGCCTCACTATTCTCCTCAGGGAGGGTAATTTAGTGTAAAGAGTGATAAATCAGATAAAGAACATACTGAGGTTCTAGTGAAGAGGCCAAACTAGTTAAAAGATGCAGAATAACTGCGCTGAAAGTTTAGTCTCTAGATACCTCCACTATCAAGCTGAGACCAAATGGCCTCCAGCAGAAAGATGCGTTGGAAACATGGAACAAGCCATGCAAAAACCCCATACATCTTAAACAAAAACCCACAGGAAGTAGCAGGCATTGATAAAAAATTGGAGGCAGTCATTAACTTCATGAAGTTTTGCCAGACATAAAATGTCGGGCCTACAAGAGTAAAAAAATCCACCTAACTTTGGGAACTAACTCCAGTTACTGGAGAGCATCATCAGAATGTGGACCCAAAATTTTCAACAAGATTAAATCATTATAGGGGAAAAATCCCTGAGAGATGACAACTAAATAGCAGAAGAAAATAGAGCATGCTAATTTCTGTTCTATAGTCTTAAGAACTCCTATATTTGATAATACTTTGCTAGGGTAAACTGTGGTGGTTAAAAGAGCACATGTGCTGTGCATCAGTAATTTTGTCCTTAAAGATCTATGATGCATATGATTTAATATGGAGAACAAAGTGCACATAAAGAGCATTTATGACATTTTTGTTCAATAGCTTAAGCACGTTAGTTTCAGCTCCTTCAAAAAAAATCTCTAATCATCTCCATGACAAGCTACAAGCTGACATGTATTCTTGTGTGACTAGTCAGATGACATGACTCAGCAAAGAAACTTTGAGAGGCCTAAGATGCAATTCCCATGATTTGTAGCAGTTATTTTCTTTCTTGGACTATACAAAGAATTTTGTGTAAAAACAGAGAATTAAGCTGTTTTAAAGCAGAGTGTGATAAAGCATATAGTAGGTTTTCAAGGTAGTCTTCTACCAGATTCTCTGTGTTTATTACTGTAGCAATTTCCTCGTGAAGCCTCTGTACCTAACACCCAAGTGCTCTACAATAGTGTCCTGAATAATGTGATTCTGTTTTAATTCTTGTTTGGAGCATACATTAGTTACCTTAGAAAATACTTTGTTTTGTGCAAATACTTTCTCATGTATAACCTTATAATTAATCAGATGCATCCTTCAGGCTTTTTTTGACAAATTAATTCAAGCTCCCACTATGCAGCTCTTAGTATGTGATGGGGCTGGTGCCTGAATGTGGCACCCACCTATTTAAGAGTCCTAGAATTTTACTTCAGTTGGTCACACTGAAATGATTCCAAGTAGTGTTTATAAACTTAATAGTTTTAATTCCGTATAGTAACAGTGAATTAGGGCAAAGAATAGGCACTTCCCAAAAGATTGGGCAGAGGTTCTTTTTCCTATGCTACGAGACTAGTTTTTGATTACTTGGATTGCTCTGTGCTTCCTGTTGTGCTTTGGAATGTGGTTATTGTATAGAAAGCTTAATACTGGTTTTATTCTTAGTAGTAAGACTAGCAGTACATTGTGAAAAAAATTACAGAGTGCACTGCAAGTCCATAACCCACTGTTTACATTATGTTCTTTGGGAGTTTGTTGTAGGACAGTTTGTACAATTGTTTACCCTTCTGGTTGCAGTGCAGGATCAAGCTCTGAAGGATGCCAACACAATTAAACCGCAGGAGTAGGACAATTATAAGAAAAAACACACCAGAAGGCACCTTCCAAAAAGATGGGCACAAAGGAAGTTGTGTCTAAAAAAAGGGAACAGAAAGAACCCTAAATTTCCATGAAATGTGGAAACATACCAAGGAGAACAAAAGGAGTTAGAGCAACAACCACCAAAAAGGAATCGTTATTAGTACCTTTAGTGTTTATGAGCAAAAATTCTGCAAGAGAATCCTGAGGATCCACAGAAATTTAAGGCTGGGTGGGAAGAGCAATCACAATAAAACCAGAACAGAGAAAGTAAAGAGTTGGGGTTTTTTTGTCTACTGGAGAGCATCTTGGGAAATTTTTCATGGCAAAACACTTTCTACAAGAAAGACCAGACAGAGAATATGCCTTAAATTTAATTATCAATAGAGTGACTGGAAAATATAAGTAGTAATGATTTGGGAAGATCAGATGTATTCATCTTGGAACCATAAATTAATTTGTGGCTGGGGAAGGAAGTGCTAAGGTTTTGCTTAATGTCAGTGGTACTAGTGGTATTGAAAAATGGCGCATGTGACATGACTATGGCTGCCTGAAAGAACTCCAAGAATGTTCCAGGAAACTATGGACAAACATGCCTGACATCTCCACTGGACAAGGTAGTACAAACTGTAATAAATATTAGGATGAGATGGTGTTGAACCATGTTGGCAGAGCTTCGTGGAGAAGTGTACACTGTTACAACTTTTGCTTTGCCAGTGTTACTGCTTGAGAACTAGATTTGTAAATGCCAATAAAACCACTGTCATCTTCCACAAGCCTTAAACATATTAAAGCAAACAAGGCATTAAAAAAAACCAAAGAAGAGTCAATACTATAAGCTCTTTGTGTACTCCAAGGATGTCTAGATCATCTGAAGCCACATAAGATAAAACATATAAGATTCGACACAAAGCAGGCCTAGAAAAAGAAGTCATGTGATGCAAATTGACAGATATAAAAAAGAGACTGCATTTCTTTTTATCACTAAGTGAAGGAATAAAACAGAAAAAAAAGAACCTTTTTTGTAAGGAATGATTGTTATGATCACATGACACTTTAATGTCAGATTCTTTAGTCCTTCCTAAAAAGGTCAGTAACCTTTTACTTTTTAATAGTGTCTTTGTCTTTGAGGTAAATATATTTTAAAAGGACTAATGTTTTCAACGGTGTTGGGGTCCCTCCCCTGCTGTGTAGCCCTGGCAGAGGGGCCCTGAGGGCACAGACACGGGGCTTCCCTGTCCCTGCTCAGCCTCGTTCCCATTGGTTGGTTTGTGTTCCCTGCGCGGGCAGAAGGACCCTTGGTCCCGTGACTGGGACAGTTCCTGGGCAGAGCTCCGGCCATGCGGCTGGAGAAATAAACATCTCTGAAACAGCTATCAAGAATCTGTCTGTCCATATATATTTCCTTTCCACGGGACTCCTGGTTTGATATATGCGTGTTGCAGGATCCCCACTGCAACATAATGGTGGAGAATTGTGAGCAGAACGATCCCCGATCCCTAAGCGACTGATTTGTGTGAGTAAACCCTGGAAACTTTGGATTCCTCTTCTTGGTTTTGCTTTGCTATTCCGTATCTAAACTATGGAGGAACGGTGGGAAGACTCTTGGCTCTCAGAGCCGCATATGGACATTTATCTTAAACTAAAAATGATTCTTGAACAACGATTTGTGAATTTTAGCTTGATTCAAGCTCAAAAAGAACTGAAACACTTCCTGGCATGGTTGTTTAAGAACTTTTTCTATGTTTCTTGGGATTTAATTCTTACCAAGGGCTTTTGGAAAACCGTTTGGACACAGTTAATATTGGAGTCAAAACATATGCCGATGGAAGAATATTTTCGTGAATATTATTTAGTTACCGAGACTGTTGAGCAATGTCAGCTGTGTCCTGGCGAAGGGAATCCTGGCGCAGGGACCGTGCGGCCCAGGCCACGTGCGCCGAGCGCTCTGCGAGCAGCAGCGAGGCAGTTCCCGCGCGCGGGCGGAGCCACGCGAGCCGCAGTGTCGGTGCCGGAGCGAGGCGCGGCGGGAGCGGCGGGACCCGGCGGTGCCCGCCCGGCCCCGCGCAGCGCGTGGTGGAGCGAGCCCCGGGAACGCCCGACCGAGAGGGGCGGCGCGCGGGCGGCGGCTGGAGGCGGTGGCGGTGGAATGGAGCCGCGCCCAGCCGAGACGCGCGCTGGAGCAGGGCGCGGGGGGGTCATCGCTCGGGGGCCCGGCCGAGACGTGGGTGCAGCGCCCGGCAGCGGCAGCGAAGCTGCGACCAGAGGAGGCGACGCACGGAGAACTGAGCGGCGTGGCCCGGCCCAGCCCGCGCAGCCCCGAACGCGACCCCGGGAAGAGCGCGCAGGCACCAGCAGCCCCGACAATTCCAACACGGGAGCGACCGAAAGAGAGAGCAAAGACGCAGCGAGACAGAAAACAGCAGCCACTCGGAAAAAGGAAAAGATCATAGTAGCTAAGACCTTAGGGATAGTAAAATGGTATAATGTTAAGCAAAACTATGGTTTTATAACAAGGTGTGACAACCAGCAAGACATATTCGTGCATAGAACTGCTATTAAAAAGAATAACCCTGAAAAATGCATCCCAAGCTTGGGAGATGGAGAGGTAGTGGAATTCAAAATTATACGAGGTAGAAAAGGGTTACAAGCATCGCAGGTCACTGGGCCTGATGGTGTTCCTGTAAAAGGCAGTATATATGCAAAAAATCGTAGTCATGTTAGACAATATCTCCATTGTAAACCCCCCCTACAGTCTCCCTTTCCTAATCCCACCTTTCCCTTTTACCCTATGTCCTATTACCCCCAGTGTATTCCCAATCCGTTTTTTCACCCATGGTTTCCCTCACAAAACCATGCTTTTGCCAATTGTGTCCCCAAAAATCCCTTTCCAATGCCGAGTGGGGGATGAAAAGGGGGAGGGAAGAAGTTAAACCCTCTCCTGCCTCAGTTTCCCCACAAAGCATGCACAGAGAGTCCTGTCTCCCTTCTGTCAGCCCTAAGATGTTCCACAGAATCTGTTTGGACATTTAAAGACTCAGGAGGGTGGCTTGTTTTGTTTTGAAACTGTTCTTGTTATGTTTATCCAGTTGTTTTCATTCTCCTTTTATTAAAATAAAACGGGTGAGGTGTTGGGGTCCCTCCCCCGCCGTGTAGCCCTGGGAGAGGGGCCCTGAGGGCACAGACACGGGGCTTCCCTGCCCCTGCTCAGCCTCGTTCCCGTTGGTTGGTTTGTGTTCCCTGCGCGGGCAGAAGGACCCTTGGTCCCGTGACTGGAACAGTTCCTGGGCAGAGCTCCGGCCATGCGGCTGGAGAAATAAACATCTCTGAAACAGCTATCAAGAATCTGTCTGTCCATATATATTTCCTTTCCACGGGACTCCTGGTTTGATATATGCGTGTTGCAGGATCCCCACTGCAACACAACAGCAAATTAGTTGAGCTGTGAGATACATAACAGTCCGCCAGGAAGAGATTATGGACCATTTTTAAAAGAGATTTTGTTGAGAAATGAGCTTTGGTGATGCATGCGAGCAATGAGTGGAAACTGTCCAGCTCTATTGTGCCCCCTGCAAAGATGGTCAGGACTACAAGGGAATGCAACCTCCGAATATGACAGCTGTGGGCAGTCTGCCTGCATTGCTTAGCTGATGATCTGAATAAATACCAAGCGCCTGATCTCCTGTAAGGGTATATAGAGCTTTACAGAAACTACTCAAAAGAATTATGGTTTGAGGAAGATGTTTGTTTATATTCTAAAACTTCTAAGCTGGCCTTCATAAGAACCTGTAGTATTTGTGAAGGTAGTGGACAAATGCTAAATAACTGACCTGGAAGTTATCGGTACAGCTTTTCCTCTCCTACAAGTTGAAGATACCGTAGTCTGTTTTGGAGAAACATAGAGTCTTTAAGCTTATCATTGATAAGCCTTGTGTATTCAGTGTTGGTAACCTTTTGTTGATGGTTCTCACTGTGGAGCCTGGGGCTTCAGTCTTACATGATAACATTTTCTGCCTCATGTCCTGCACTGCTATGGTCAAAGGAAGTGTATGGAGGGAAGACAAAATCTCAGACTGCAACTGGTGATGCCTTACTAGTTGGTTGTGACAAATAATATACTATTTATTTAATTTAAGTCTCACATAAAACCAACTTCGAGAATTTAAAGCTTTTCATATGAATTTCTCTTACTGTGAATTTGAAATGTAAACTCATTTTTTGTCTCTCTGACTCATTAGCTCACAATATCTGTAGCTGGGAAAATCAAAATCAAAATTCTGGTTCAAAATAGCCACAATGAAACCAAGAGAGCAGGCACACTGGTGTGGGAGAGCTATACTAAGAACTCATGACTCTGAACTGGGAACTGCCTTGCTGTGTTAACACCCTGTAACTCGTCAGCTAAAGTGTATGAGGCCACAAAGAACTGCTTTCCTAGAATTTGCTTTCGTAGAAGTCTCTTTCATCTTTCTTGAAGCTTGGAAGTTTTTTTCCTTGTGTACTTTTGAATCACAGCAGCTCTACTGTTGGTTCTTTACTACAATTGAGAAATTAAGAGAATAAATGGTTTCTTAATATTCTGATTACTCAAAGGTCAGTGATGTGCACAACATGTGGGTGCAGCTAACTGTGCTTCTGTGTAGCTAAGGGTCTAGGATTAAAGGGGATACCACGTTTTTACCTGCTGGACTACCCTTGTTGTGGGGGGGAAAGAGAAGTTGAACGGAGAAGTAAATTGTGTCTCCTTAATTGCTTGCTGGGTATGAGCTAGAATTTGAATGATGAGGAACTTATAAAAAGTGGGATTTGCTTGAAGTATTGCTGTAACAGATTTTAGACGAAAGGACTTAAAGAGGAGTAGGAGAACTAGAGGCAAGAAAGTGAGGCACAAGTGAGTGATAACTTACTAGCCATCAGCTCACCTGAAGGCATTCAGTGTTCAGAGAACAAAAGGCAAGGCCACAGAGGCATGCTTGGCAGGCATATATTTATGTTTACTTTATATTTAGAGGTGTTTTTGTGAAGTATTCTTAGTTTCTTTGCCTCATGTGTGGTTTTGATTTATGCTGAGTGTAATGGCACTGTGTTACCCTTATTACTTAGTTACCCTAATTACTTAGCTTAATTGATTCAGTTCTGTTTCTGAGCTGTAGCAGAAGATGCTAATATTGCAAGTGCTGGTATTCTACTGGTTGTTAATGATTCATTGGTAACGTGAAGCCATGTGCAATCCTAGAGCTTTTACTATGGTATTTCTCCAGTGCCTTAACAGATCCTATACAGAAGTAAACTAAGTTTCCTTGATTACTGCTTTTGTACTTTTATTTTTAAAGGATTGAAATAGGTGTTACGGTATTAATTTCTGTTACTAGTGCTTGTTGTTTCAGCTGTGCTTTTTGTGCTTTAATCCTTGAACGTCTTCAGAACAAATCCTAGTCAATGTCATAATTGCCTTCCTTTTTAGGGAATATATCTTCTGTGTTTTCTGAAGTGGATGGTGAACGGATTCCTTGTAGTAGCATAAAAATGCTGCCCTTAATATGGTAAGCTCTTGGTTTATTTGAAAAACTAAGGTCAAATTATTCAACATTTTTCTTCTAGTTTAGAGCACAATATACTGTGGAGTATAAACAGACCACATTTCTTCATCTTTTGACATGCAAATCCCTTGTATCCCTAAAACGCAATATTGATTCTTCCCTGAAGTTCTTTGCTTTGTTTTTAACTCCTCTTTGCAGAACGGACTGGTTCTTGCTCAGGTATATACTCATACAGCTCATTTCTGAACTATACCGCGAGGAACTCGCCCAGCAAGGGGAAGGAGCACAGTTTTTTTGCTGGGCCTTAGAACTCGCCGTTACCGCAGCGCCCCGCGCCTCCGCTGCGATCGGCGCCGGCGGGCTCTGCCCTGCTGGGCAGCGCCGGGCACCAGGGGGCGCTGCGGCACCGCGCTGCCGGGGCTCGGGGGCGCTGCCGCCGGGCGGGGCCGCGCTGCCGGCCCGGGCTGCCCGCACAGCGCCGCGGCACGGCCAGGAAATGCTCAAAGCAGCCGCTGAAGCCATTGTGGGCGTTTTGCCATGCTCGAAGAGATTTACCAGGGATGGAAAATAATGATAAAATCACGTGATCGAGTGTCGTATTGTAAAAACATGACAAAATTTATGTAGAGTAATTAAGATGATTGTGTCAGAGATTAGTCAAACTCCTGTCTTTTGTTGACTTGTTCAGAGCCATCTTTGTAAATTGGCATTCCTTACAACTGCCTGTCCAGTTATGAGTCTTGACCACTTTCAAACTCAGGTTTTTCCCTATTTCTATGCAGAGTGGTGAGATAAGATGTTGCAAGTCTAATCAAGGAATTTGGTGTTTGGATGATGCTATGTAGGTATTTAAGATATTTATGGTGTAAAATGTTACAAGCAGTAAACTGATTATAGTTTATTTACGATGTACCAAGGGGCAGAATATTTTTGCTATCCTTTTGGAAACTATGAACTCCCCATAAGTTTTTTCTTGTTTGTTATTTTAAAATATGGTTTATAGAGACAATATGAATGATGAAATCTTGGGCACAGAGAAGTCAGTGGTGAAACTCCTAAATGCTCTATGGTATTGTATGAATATAGCAGAAGAACTAACCAATTCCATACACCTGTAGGATGTTATGGATTACTTTGTTATGCTTCTTGTGTGTTTTTGTTATTTGTAGGTGTGATAGGCTTGTTTGTGTGTATCCTGTGGTTGGTTATGCAGTAATGCAAGTTTGGAATCCATTAGTAAGTGAAAGATGGATGTGTTTTGAGAAGGAGTAGAAGAACAGGTAGTTTTTTTTACTTCCAAAATAACTAGCCAGGGGAAGGAAGAAAGAGGGAGGAGACTAGAAATGGACTGTAGGAAGGGATAATTTTAAAATGGTAGGGCAAAAATAATTAGGAGGAAATCAGGCTTATCAAGTATTATTTTGCTAATGACTTCCCTGCCATTTAGCCTCTGTTTTGACTGCATTTGCAACCTCTTCTATTTTTCTTTCAGAAGCATTTTCTGATTTGCCAATCCTAATGTCTTATCTTAGTTAGGTGATTAAGTGCTTCCCAATCACTATTCACTTTGTAATCATATCTGATTGCTAATTTTAATCCTAAATGAAAACATTACATTGCGAAATGCAGGCAAGAAGTAGCTGGCAAGAGTTGTTGATTTTATTTTAGAGGTTGAAGAGCTACATGCAAATATTGTTTCCATTGAAGTTCAGTAAAACATTAGATCTCCTTTTAAGTATCTACTTGATATAAACCAAGAGATTTGGTAAACATATAGAGAGTAATGTTAGGTCCAACATACTCCTACTGGTATGTAGGGGCTCCGTATAACATACAGAGATTTTCCATTAGCAGTAGCATGTGGCTGTACCTTACAAATCTCTCCTCTTTGTCAAAGCTTATATGACAGATGGTTACAGTGACACCTTAGTTCTGTCTCCTGCTTCAAAATAGATTTGCTGTCAATTAATTCAGACTAGGAGTGAAATAAATTTGGTTATCTATTTTTTTATTGGTTACTTAATACTTACTACTGTTAGCTTTTCCAACTTGTTTGTTTGTTAACAGTTGGCAGGATAAATCATGACCCATAACTGAGCTTCTATCCATTAATATAGTGTGATGAATTAGATCAAATAAAAAAGTTGCATTCAACACTCTGTGTAATCAACATCATGGAACAACAGTGAAAATATATAGCAAAATTTTCCAAAGCACTGACAAAAATTAGGAATGAAAAGGATTGTATTTTCAGAAAGGTATTCCTAATTTCAGCATATTCTTCTCTTATGATGTTGCACATGCAGTTCACTATCTGTGCATGAGTTCCCTACTGCTAAAATGAGGGCAATGATATTCTCCATTTTATGGAACTACTGTGAAGAAAAATCCATTAATATTTTATCTCAGACATTAATGTGGTATATGCTATAGAAAATGCTTCAAGTAAACAAAACCACAACCACCCACCCCCCCTACCCCCCCTCCAAATCTACTACCTTTATCTGAATTTGGGAAAAAAAGGAAAAAGAAGTATTTTTGGTAAGAAGTTAAAGGATAATTTCCCTTTGAGCATTGAGCTGAATTTTTTCTGCTTTTGATCCATTTGGAGAATGACTTATGTAGGAAGAAATCTGAGAGAAGTTAGAAGTTGCTAATGTGGAGCCTGCATGAAGTTGCTAAAAAGGAAAGCTATGTAGGAAGAGCCTATAATTTTCATTCCTATCTTTGGACTTGGATTAATGCCCAGAATAGTGACAAATAGAGCATCACTGGGGAAAGACTGAGAATAATCTTCATTGGCAATAACAACTAACTAAAGGAATGGATAACTGCGATTATAACAATAAAGTATTTGCTAATAAAAACAATCCTTTTCTATTTTCAGTAAAGATAACTGGCAAGAGAGACTTTTGTAGCATTTTCAATGGGAGGAAGAAATGGAAAGGTTGATACCTGTTTGTATGTGCAACTGTGTGAATATATGTATGATCTATACACACATATCTCTGTTCAACAGACAAATTCAGATGGAGGTTTTATAGATTATCTTCTACCTCTCAAGGCCAAAAATATACTTTTTCTAGGAGAGTTACTGAAGAGGCACTGTTTTGAAGGGCTCGGCATATTAGGTGCATATATACCTGAGAATACCTTTTTCATGGAAGTAGGGGTGGCTTGTAATATGGTAGTGGTATTTATTTAAGTTTTCCTCTCTGTAATTTAATCTTCTTAGTTAAAAAAAAAAAAAAATACAGACAGGCATAGTCTGTTTTAAGTGTTAAGTACTTCCCCACACATCTTAGTCCCATTTTGCTATTAATGCTATCCCTTTAGACCTCTGACTTTACCCTGTGCTTCTCAAGAAACACTACCTCACCCGCTGCCTTATTTCTGCCTTCCTTCAAAAGACCTAGGCCTACAGAAAACCACCATGTGCTGTCTGAGTTGATAATATCCTCTGAGAAAAAGGGAATGGACTTTACTGGCTGTCTTTGAAGCCTGAAGGAACAATAGTGGCCCCTCTAGTTCTCATGTCCCTAATTCAAAATTCAAGTCATTCTGTCTCTGTTTTGCAGGCAAAGTATTTATGACGCGGCATGTGGCTCTGGCTTTCTTTAGGAAAGGTTTAAGTGAGACTCTGGCAAAAGAATAACAACAAGAGGGACAAATGGAGCAAAACTGTAGTATTTTGTAATAAATAACTTCACATACGATTTTTAAAGCTTTGTTGGGCTTGGTTTTGTTTGTTTGTTTTTTTAACATGGTTGCATATATGGAAATGGAAAGCAGACCATACCATCTAGGTATGTGTATAGAATACAGTGTTACTCTAGCACTGCATGAACAAAAGTTCCCCTTGTGTAGGGAGGTAATAGCGGTAAAGCTTGTGGGTTCTTGGATTCCTTGTAGTGCTTTTGAACCGTGGTTCATCTAAAAAGAATGTAGAATTGCAAGAAATTCACTGCCAATTCTGGCCAAAAAGCATCCAGAAACAAGACATAAAATTTGAACAGTGGACATATTTTCCTTATCAAATGGAGAATTTACTTACAGAGATGTCAGCTTTTAAGTATTTGTGCCTCTGTAGAATTCTTTGACCTTGTGACTTTCCTTATTTTTGAACATTGTTCCTGTCTAGGAAAGGGTTAAATTATATTTGAGAGGGTCTATCCAGGTTGGGTCTATGTTGAAAGACCAGCTGACCACTGAATTCCCTTCATGTTTAGTATAACAGAAGGTAGTCTTCCAAAACATCTTCCTTTATTATATAAAAGTATGTTAATGCAAACATGCATGTAAAGTTAGATACCTTATTTTTTAAAATTCTTGCATATCCTGCATGTTCTTTCCTAGTACATATAAAATATGATTATGGCTATTGAAACAATTACATTTTCTATAAAGAATGTCACTGTCTTACCTCTTCTATTTGGGGTATTTCCTACTGTGCACGTGGAGTAAAATGAAGGAAGATATAGTAAATAATTAAAGTAAAATATAGTAAATATAAAATTTTTAAATAAACATCTGTATTTACAGGAGTAATTATCACTATGTGATCAAATATTTTAGGCAATTTCACATATCTGCCATGCTTCTACATATAAAGAGGCAGAATTACTTAAGGCAAACCCATATATATAAATTTATATATATATATATATATATGTGCTTATGTATATTTTTATAATAGAAGCAAGGGTTAATAGGTACTAGCTGGTAGAGAAATCTACTTTTGGGCTGAAAAGTGTCACTCAAACTAGCGACATTGCTGGGGAGGTGAAGACATGCTGTACATATTAACTGGTATGAAATACCCTGTTGAAGCCTGTTGTTGACACGCGTTCTTTAACAACAAGAGTGTGTTTGCAAGCAGAAATAGGAACATGGGATGATATGGCTGAGCAAAATACAGTTCTCCATATTATGTGCAGTTGCTAAGGATATAAACCTATCAGGGATATCTCATTTTAGGAGTTCAGAGAATGAATAATAGCTCTATGACTAACTATTAATGATATGGATTAAAAAAGAAGCACTGTTGGGTAACAGAAGGTAGAATCATTTTACTATATGCAGTGATGAACATTACCTTGCACAAACAGTACAGCCTTGAAGTAGGGTGGGTGGAGGTGCAGCTGGGTGGGAGGCAGAAAAGGATTGAGAGAATATGATTTATGGGTGAGAAATTTTTACATTAGAAATTTAACACTAGAGATGCTGCAGACTGAGCTGTGAGTTTCCAGATGCTCTCTGCTTTCAATTTTGGATTAATGACGGTTATTTCCACAGCAACCGTTTGTGACATTGCAGAAAGGACTACAGCTAGAGTTTTTCCATTGTTAGACATAGTTGTGGATTACACCTATTGTATTGCTTTTTAAGATGATCCATTATCAATCCCTTTCCTCTTTTCCTCAATGCATGTTTTTGCTAACATAATATATGCAAATAAGCATCACAATTGTATAATCAAAAATTAGCTAAACCGTTTTGCCCAGGCTTTCTAAATGTTCATTTTGTAGCATAGCAGTAGAGATAGCACATTATTCAAACGTTTTAAAGATTATTTTAAGATTCCTGATGCTGCCTTAAAAGCAGAAGTACAACTGATTATAAAATTGGAAATATCTGCATGATTGACGTGATAGCCAATAGGTTACTGCTGCAGTTAGAATCATAGAGTCCTTAAGGTTGGAAAAGACCCCCAAGATTATTGAGTCCAACCTTTCACTGACCACCACCATATCAACAACTCATTTGGTTCAGAAGTGCACCGATGTGGTCACAGTCGTTATAGGTAGGATAAGCATAGGTCTGATAAAGCCAAGAAACATACATTGTTATGAAGGAATTGAGTGTCTCAATTCCTGGTACAGCCAAGAGATGGAATTGCATGATGAGTTATAGTAGGTTCTTCCCACTTAAAATAATAGTTTTGTTATTATTCTATGAATAATTATTGTTGAACCTTCATGTGATAGTAACAGCTTGTCTGAATACTTTCACTTCAGTCAGTTTTTTTTGCAAAATAAATATTTAGTGGTCCTGATCTACAGTGCCAGTTCAGAAAAGATCACTTGCAGGTGTGTTAAATCCTTTTTTTCTTGCTGAATCCTCCAGCAGCAAAAAATTAAGGCTGAGGAGTTCTCTCCCATGCTGGTAACTGCTATGTCACTCCTTTCCCGTGGTGCATCTCCGTATAGAGGAGACTGCACACTGTTGAAACAAGTAATAGTGAGCTATTGCATTACCACACCAGCACACGAGAGTGCAGTGTAGGGGCTGCACAGACAAGGATGTAGCAACCAAGAATACAAACATAACTGATGTAGTAAGTCTAATTTTAGGTGCAAGAGCCTCAACAGTTTCTTTACAAATAACAAGAAAAACTTAAAACTATCTCAGTAGATATTATAAATGAGCAAAATTATTTTTGGTGTTATTTTTTCTCTGTCTTGAATTCGCATTTTTTGTATGTGTGTACAATTTATTAAAAGAGTTACTTAATTCGTTTTTTCTTCTCATATTGTAAAATACTTCAGTCACAATTTCCATATCTATTTTGCAGATATCTGTGTTTTAATAAATTTCACTGCATTACATTTTTTTAAAGTGATGTTTAATAATGTAAGCAGATACTTATTTCACTGAAGATGAACACAGTCTACAAAGCATATGTCTAGTATGACACATTTTAAAAGCATTTCTTTGTGGACTTTCTTTTGAATAACTGTTTCTGGAAATTTTATTTCCTTTGAACTAACAGCAGCTTTTGTATGTGCAGCATTTTGAGGTGTAAAGACATTTATTTAAGTCCTGCAACACATGGGTTGCAGTACCTACATAGGCATAAATACCCTGAGTGAGCACAGAATGACACCCAGCCAGATACACGTAAATGTAAAATGCATGCTACAGTACTTGTCAAATCACTTATAAATAGCAAGGGATCAATTTATACAATATGAACCTAGTTATTGGTCAGCCTTGGCTCCAGAAGTACAGCTCACCTTTTACCCTGCTAATTACATACATTGGATTTAACTAAATGAAATTCTCTATGCCTTGAGCTAGATGAAAGACCTTTTGAGTAATACATCCTTGACAGCAGAACTCTACTTAGTATTGTAGAAGGTGACCTGGTCCTTCCTGAGCTGCCTGAAAGCACTTAAGTCATGGGGGATTAAAAAAAATACATTTTTACAAGGATATTTCTTCGCTTGTTACTTCATTTCTCCCTTTACATGTCCAATCTGAATGGACCAGAAAGTGGGGTTTTTTCTTTCTTTTAATTTTTTTTAGATTGCACTTACCTTTAGATATATTTGGTCTAAAGGTCACTTAATGGAGTTAAAACTCCAGTGACACAGACTTTGATGGTGCTGGAGCACCTAAGCTTACATGCAGAAAATCCTGATGCCAGAAATGTGACATCACTAACTTCAATAATTTCTCTGGATAATGCTCTTAAAAATACATATGTAATTGTATGTGACCTAAATTAACTAAAATGTGGGATTATGAATAGTAAGACACTTTGGTCTCATAGCAAGGGTCTGTAGCCTGTAGAGTCAGAACTTGGGCATGTTCCCTATATGCTTTGTTAGCAGTTCAAAGCGGAAAAAGTTGTTCACGACAGAATTTGATTTGCTTTCAGAAGGAGTCTTAAAATTTTGGCTTCTTGTTGCAATACTAGTATCAGAAAGAAAATCCAACATAACTTCCTTATGTAATACAAGGTCAGTAATGCTAAAACCAGTTGTAGTGTTTTAGATTTATACTTGAGATGTTTGCTTTAAAACACTTACGCTTTGCTTCCAGACCTGTGTGTGTTTGTGGAGACCTAGTTCTGTCAAAAGGGAAATGGTGATAAAATATGAATAGTATTGTTAATAGTACAAAGATAACTCAGTACAAAAACCTCTTTAAAAATTTGTGCTGCAGATTGAGGACACAGTAACTTAAACCTGTCTTTAGATAGTTCCTACTTTAAATCCATGTGCTCTTAGGCTTTATAGTACTCCTATTTCTTTTCCATGTTCCTGCAGAAAGTTTCTGATTGCCAATGGTCAAATACAAAAACTGTACTCACAAATTGTTTAATTTTATTCATATTTATAGAATTTGTTGAAACAAGAAAAATATAAATAATTAATTTCAAGCCAACAAGCTGAAGTTCTTATGCTAATTGGTAAAGAATAACATTACAACTCAAAGTTCAGTTGGAGACACGTCACTAATTGATGTGTACCCTGGGCATTGATACTGGGGCCAGTACTGTTCAACCTATGCGTCAGTCACCTGGTGATGGGACAGAGCGCACCCTCAGATTTGCAGGCAATACAAAAATGGTGAAGAGTTACTGCTGTACACCAAGAGGTTGTGCTGCCATTCAGATGGACCCAGTCAGGCTGGAGAACAGAACAGAGAGGAATCTCATTATATCAACAAGGGGCAGTGCCGAGTCCTGATAGTACATGCTGAGGGCCAAATGGCTGGAGAGTGGCTACGCAGAGCCCATCAGGACTTTACTGCTCCATACAGACTTATGAAAGAAACTTTCTAGTTGCAGCTTTTGTTGGATTAGTCTGTCAGCATATAATGAGAAACGTTCATCTGACACTGAGGCATGACAGTAAAAAGAGAGAATGACCTAATAAAATACACAATTTTCACTCAATATAAGCAGGTTTGATGGAAACATTTACAGACAGTCTAAGATATTTAATGAATTGAAAGATTCAGAACTGAGAACTATGGAGGTCAGAACAGCTAGATGGCCACTGTAACACAATTTCTTTGCTTTCAACCCTATAGATCTCAGGTCTTCTTTTTTAAGGCCCATTATTATAGAGATAACTAAAAACCTATAGCAAAGGCAATTAAAAAAAATGTTTTTATTCATCACCACCAATTCAGTAAGATAAGATTTCATAGTAGATTAAATTTTTTATCTAAAACCTGATTTTTATCATTATATATATTAAAAATGCTTTTATTCTTTTTGCTAGGCTTTTTCTGCCCAGTTATAAGCATGTATAAAGTGTCAGTTTTCTGCTATAGTAGATGGAAATTTTCTGCACTTGTAGTCTATTGCCAATGGTGCAGCTACTGGCAGTAGATAATGTTTTAAGCATTTGCATCAGTGAGCACATTTTACAGGCACTTTGAGCTATCCTACCATGCATTTGAAGGAAACATTGCGTCTCTTTTGACCACAAATTGAATTTACTTGCAGGTCTCCATGTTATAAAATATAAAAAGATTTCTGCCAAATTCATTTTTGTGTTTTAAAGTCTCTCTTCCTAAGACAAACTGAAAGGCATTTTGAATTGGGAAAGCCCTTGCTTTCCTGTAAAAGAAACGAGATTCAATATGGTATATGAATACTGGGGGGAGTATACCTGTAGAATTGCTTTTAAGTTTTCAAAACCACATAGAATTCAAACCCAGAAGTTGGTAGGAATTAAAAATTACTTTTATTTTGCAAGATAAATTTGTCTATTACCCTCTAAGCACCTCCCCTTTTAAGAAATTGTATTATTCAAACCAACTCTCTTCTACTGCTGCATTAGGTGCTTTGTCATGAATAGCAAAGTTCTGGCAGGTCCAGTGCTGAGTGCCATTTTTCACATTCTCCCTTTAAAACTGACAAGAAACAAATATACTGAGGAAGGAGTTTAAGGATATGTAGAAGTGAAAGTTAATTTTGTTTTATTTTTGGAGGCTATCATTAATAGCTTCTTTTTTTACAGAGACTTTTAGCTATGTGCAAGCAGCATTTATCAGGTCTAAGATACTGCAAAAAAGGGAAATGGTAGCCTAGAGAAGACAGGGTAGGCACACTGGAATTTTTTCAGTTCCTGAAGTATATTAAAATAGGCATATTAAAGGCATAGTATATTTTAAAAGGCAGCAATTCTTGGTTTGTATAGGATGTTGCAGAATGTTTTGGGTTTTTAACTATCCTTGTAAAACAAATCTCAGTATGTTTTTTGTCCATGATGATTTATTCTCTGGGAAAAAAAGCCCAGTGTATTGTCACAAATTAGTGAGTTTTCATTGAACAAGGAATAAACAAATAGATTTCCGTAGTTTTATGTTCCATGTAATGTCTGGTCTAGTGGTGTCAGAAGTTTATGGGTCCATTGCTTTTCCTGCTTCTTAGGGTGCTACTGGTCTTTTGTAATTCTGCTAATCCTATCAAGTATCTAGGTCTGTTCTCCCTCTTTGTGCCCTGTAGATGTTTTGAAGTTCCAGTCCTAGGAAGATTTATTTGTGTAATCCTGTATATAATTAAGGTTTTTTGTTTTTACAGTTGAGTAATGTCAAGCTTAACTTGCCTAAAGTTTACGGATCTGGAAAGCATAACAAAAATTTTAATACATCCATATTTTATAGGTAGATAAACTTTTGGGTCAGACTAAAAACTCCTGAAGCTATTTAAGTCACTTGTTTGCTTTAAAAATGTGCATTTCCTTATGCAAGTTCCAAATTTAAAATTCTTTATCTTATAGAATTAAAACTGCTTCTCATTTAAGTTAAAAAAGAGGTCTAATGTAATTCTTTTATGGATCAAGATCTGTTCATAAGTGTTTCTGCAGTACCTTCAGAAATCTTTGCAAAACCTTTTGTGCTCCTTGATAAATAACATCTGTATGTGAAATTAATATGCATCAGATGACTTGTGATACTTTTTTGTCAAACTGAGTTTTGCAATGTAGATTTTTGACATGAGTGCTTGATTTTTATATTCTGAAAATGAAACTACTTGTAAAGTGGACTCCACATGGTGTTTCCATTCTGTGGCAGAGAGTAGGTGTTCATCTGCTAGACTTCCTGGCTCTAATGTAAAGAGAATAGGGAGAAAACAAAGGGATCATGTCAGAAATCTGTCAGCTAGCCCAGTAAACAGAGATGGAAATGTCAGCAGCTTATCTGCCAGGAGGAATGAATCACTTGTGCCTGTGTCTGGGGAGAATCAGGATGGAGCAAGCTGATTTGCCCAACCATGTGCCCAGAGGTGCTGTCCCGGGAGGGAAACTGGCTGTTGGCTAAAAGCTGCCAGGTTAACCTGTAATCTTTCCTCAGATGGTACCACAAGCAAATGAATTCTCTAAGAGAACGAGAGGATGGTAGAAAGGTAAAATCCAAACATGTTATACTAAGGCAGAATTCTTCAATAACAAGATGTATATGATTTGAAATATCTGTTAATATGTAAAGCTGTTCTTCTGGTGAAAAGAATACTGGAGTTGGGCAATTTTGAACTCCAATGCATGTAATGTCATATGCATGATAATACATTGAATCCAAAGAGCTGTTTCTCTGTATGGGGTTTTTTAAAAACTTCTAATTCTTGCTATTTTCTCTTTCTTGAAGGGGTTTTTATTGTTATTTTTTTCTTTTAGGGTTCTAGTAGTAATTCTAAAAATTCCTCCTTGTGAGAGTAAAAGAAGGTGTGTAAATCATAGTAAACAGAGTGATTTTACAGGGCTGCAGCTCTTATCCAAATATTCTGAGACTGGGCATTAGACTTTGCATTTATGACAAGATTATGATATTGAAGAGAATGGTATGCAAGCCATATTATCTCACTGCATTTTAAGAATGTAAAAGGAATATATTCTGCATGTAATCGGTAGATGATAATCACATTGCTTCAGTATTCAGTTTGATAATTGGTATGTGAAACACAGTTTTCATTTGTCATTATTTAAGGTCTAAAATTGTTCTTGAATCTTTTTTTTTTCTCTTTTTGCCTTATAACTTTCACTTTTTCAATTTCTCTTTTCTTCTTGAGTGAGTATGCCAGAATGTGATGCAGGACCATGTTCCAGGCTATGATAAATACATCTATGTTACTGTTGGCCAAAACAGCTACATAGGATCTGCATGGAATGCTCCCTTGTATTAGGAGCATCTCATTTACATTTACCTTTGGATACCTGTATTTTATATGTTACTGATTTTTTTCTTTCTGTATCTCAGAATGTCATATAAGCCTATTAGAAGACTCTGCAAGGCATTTGATGTCAACACAGTTACTTTGATCAAATAAACCTCTATTCAGAGAAAAGTGATGTTTGGCAAGACTTAGTTCTCCTTATGCTGTTTCAATGCTGCTCAGTTATTTTACCATCTCCAGTTCTAAACTGATTGCAGTCTTTATTTTCTGTTCTGTGATTTTACTCAGGATCAGTATCAAAGTAACAGCATATATTTACATGTCTGGTGTCTTTCAAGCTTTGAAAATACTTTGTATTAATAAGAAGAAAAGGTCTAAGTAAGTGATAATTTAAAAAAAAAGAAAAATTGATACAATATAAATACTGAAGTAAGATAAATATAAGGAGCAGAAAGTACATAGATGTATAGTAAAGAAAAACTAATATTTCTGTGCTAATGGCAACCTATTCTTCTACATTCCGTTAATGCATCAAGGTCAGATATTTATGTAATCAGATAATGCATTTGTACTTTTGAATAATATTTGCGTTTTAAATGTACATTCACAAAGAATGGCAATACATACTTAATTTTAAAAGTGGATTAGTGTCCTGGGACTACCCTATTTCCCATCCTTCATCTTTACCAGTTATTCCTTTTATGAATGCTATAGTCTGTGGAAGCAGAAATGTTGTGTTTATAGTATTGTGCGCTTGTCTGTAGAATGCCACATTTTGTCATGAAAATAGTTTATATGCCTTACATAGAACAAGTAGACTTTCCATGGGGAAAGTCTAGAACACTTGTTTATGTAGATGTTATATGTATTTGTGTAACACATACATTTGGACTCTGAACACAGATGGAAGTAAAGGAAATAAATAACAGTCTAAGCCAAAAGTGTGAAGTCCTGCAGAGGAGCTGGTACCTGGATACAGTCCTGTTTACTTCAGCATTTGTGCTTTGACTAGAAAGCCATCCTTTGGAGCAGTGGCAGGGATGGACCTAAGTTTACTCAGTATAGTTTTTTTTAATAAAATATATGAAGTTCTTGCACCTTTGTCTTCCAGAACATTTTTCAGGACACGAAGGAGTATAAATTACTTGGGTTTTTAGCTTCCTTTTAAATGGATGTTGTAATGCCCTGTGGTCCTTGGGCAAGTGTAATGCTCTTTGGTCCTTCGGTCCTTTTTCCTGTGTTTTCCTGTGTTTGGTTTGCAAGCTCTTTGGAAATTATTTTGCTCTGTATCACCTTTCTGCTTGTAATAAGCAACTAGTTCAATAAATAACAGTAAATCCATCATGAAAAGCATAGTCAAATAGTAAAAGATGCAAATGCAATAAAAAAAGATTGCTATCAGAGGAAAACAGTAATGAGTTTGTCTCTGTAAATACTGATGTTTGAAAGTCACCTTTCACGTGGAGTGTTTGTTGCAAGATGAGTGTCTTGAATTCCACACAATAATACATAGGTCACTTAGTTCATCAACTCACGGGTCATTTCTTACTTGAAGAATATCCTGTGAAATTACGCTTTCTGTACATGGTTTGTAATTTGAAAGGAGCTGACCAACCTTATCTCCTGAATTGTTTACACCTACTGTTCTTGTATATTTCTGTGCATGTTTTAGTATCTGTCTGTGATTTGTTTTATTCTAAAAAATATGAATGCTAATTATCTGCTGTTATTTTGAGTTCCGATGTGGCTTTGTATTAAATATTAGTTAATGTGTAACTGGGTTTTTTCACAGAAATTCAAGGAAAATAAGAGTTTGTTCTTTCACACTTGTTTAAATTTTAATTGCCTTTTCAAGTAACAAACAAGCTTCAAGCTAAGACTTGCAGATGTTGAAAACTAGGTCATCTTGTTTATGCACAAACTCTGCTTACTGCTGCAGAGTGATGGTCTATAAAAACACATTAGAAGGATTTTCCTAGGATTAGGCAAGTCAATAAGAGTTTTGGAGTATCCTTATTGCAAGTTTCCATGAACTAACCATTATTTTTTATTAGTTATTGACCTATTGTAATTCTGGTTTTTGCTTAATTGAGTTTACTTTATTCATCCAGAATATGATAGTTAATTTTTAAGGAGACTCTTCACTAAAAATGTAAGCCATGGACTCAAACACTGGTATTTAACCAGCATTGATCCATTACTTTCCATAGTTTGATCTCATTTGTGGGGTACCTTTACACAGATCACCACAAAGAGAACAGGGTTGTGCAAAACCACATAATCATACATGGCCATTACAAAGCCATCTTTTTAGCCATGAAATTAATTTAGAACGTGGTGATTTAAGGATCCTTCCTTCTGTCACCTCATGTTAATCAGACCATATGCCATCAGCCATTCAGTTTGCTAAAGTGATGCGTAAACAGGCCAACAGTTTTTGTCTTCACTGCAAAATCTTATATTTGACCATAAATCAGAAGTAGAGGGTAAGTGGTAAAAAGCTGATGTCACAACTACACATGAAAAAGGTTTTTAGTGTTGCAGCAGAAGTTTGTAAGTAGTTTGTAATGATTTTTAGATTTAAGCTGACACTTACTGAGAGAGAGTAAAAAATTTCAGAATCACAAATGGTAAACTAGGGTAAACACAAAGGCATAGTGAGAGTTTTGAAAATTTTGTTCTTTCTTATCTGTTCTGCCTGTTCATAGCCAGCATCATCAGTGAATTGATTCTAGTGAGTTAAAGTGCAGCCTGGTTTCCTAATGAAGACCTACACGCAGCTGGGTTTTGTTTTCTTTCTGGGAATCTCTTACCATTTTATGGTAGTAATAGCAAAGATATTAAGAAAATTGTATTGGATTTCAGAGATTTTTATGTCATCTTGGCAAAGAGCACAAGAACAGAGCTTCATTTACCCCTACTAATATCCAGTCTTGTTCAGAATAAATAACACAAAGCTATATGAGAACTGAGAGAAAATTGTTAATGTTTTATTAGTCTTAACTCTTCTATATTATCTATCTCCGATTCTGTAAATGAGAAGAAGGTTCATGCTACACTCCATATTAATACCAACTCAAGAGCCTGAGTGTTTGTCTCCGGGACATACCTTTCTTTTGTAATTTTTGTATTTTTTATTTATGTCAACTTTTTATTACTCAGAAATAGGATCAGAATAGATATCCTGGAATCTTATAGTAATGCTTGGTAGGTTGAGTATATTGCCCACGTGAAAGGCTCTCTCCATTTCCCTGCTTCCTCCTGTTCTGCTTCATATCTTCCTGTCTTCTTCTACTTTAGACACATGAATATATGTAAATAGATGATCTTGTACTATTTGTGTTTCTTTTTTATTCCATTACTTTCTGATAGTGTGTGGGGTTTACTCAAAACAGTAGAATTTTAAACTCAGTGGAGTGGTAGAAGAGGAAATGGAGAAAGTTGACTTTTTTGTTTCGAGCATTGCTCACTTAGAAAATTTATTTTATTATTTGAGATGAAATTTGCAAAAACAGCTAGGCTAGGTTGATAGAGTTCTATTTTTCACCAGATGAATGGGTTTTTAACAAAACCTTTTCTTGATGACAAATAGCTATCTCCTTTAAAGCTAAATAACTGAAAACTGGAAAGGATCCTGTTTTCATCTGAAATTGTCCATGTTTCAATGTGAATAATACTGTAGTAAGTAAATAATTATCAGTGTTGATGCCACTGCTTTCACTTTTCTTTGTGCACTGGATTCTTTGACTTCACTACGTGGTCTGCTGCGAATCCTGAATCTTACACTGCCTTCTTTCCCCTACTTCACCATGAGGGAAGAAATAACATTTCCTAGTTATTTTATTCATCACTGCTTAACAGATCAAAACATATTATAAAGAAAAGCTTGAGGCACATTTAAGAGCACATTCAATAGCAGCCAAATAACTGTCCAAGGATTAAAGCAGAATTTAACCCTTGCTAGCATTTCATTGAAGTCTAACCCATGATTGATTTTATTCATTTATGCACAGATTTCAGTTGCATCACTCAAGAAGTTATGCAGTGCAGTCAGTACTAATGCCGTAAAGTAATTGTATAAGATCTCTTCATCTCCTCTCATCTCATCTCATCTCATCTCATCTCATCTCATCTCATCTCATCTCATTCAGAATTATTAAAACAACTACACAGATATTTTTGATCATACTGGCTCCTGTGTCTTGTCAGAAGCTAGATTGGAATTGCAGGTACAGGTGATATGTTGTCTTGGAACAATTAATACAGTTGGAAAAGTGGCATTTGGTCACAGAAGCCCCTTTTATGGATCTGAAAGAGAACAACAAACTTCAAAATTAAATACCATGGAGAATAATTGGTCTCAGATAATATGAGAAAGGAAATAGGTGATGCTATGGAGAGAAGCACGGAGAGAGGATATAAACAAGGAATAGAGGTGCCAAGATGATCATTTACTTGGGGATAGTAATAGGTAAATTGTAGTTTGTGGAACAAGAACGTGTTTCGGTCAGCACCAGTAGAAAAACCAGAAATAACCTAGCTTGATCTTCAAGTTCTGTTTCTTGAATTTGAATTTGGAAGGGAAGAGAAACAAACCAAACCACAAAATTTAGTGAACGATTTACTTAAGTTTGTCCAATTTGCAATCCAAGCAAATGTAATTTGTGTGCGCAGCACTGAAGCAAGACTATTATTTTAGTGCAATTTTAAAGGCATTTTCTTCAGAGAGTGCTTATAGTTGTTCAAGTTCCTCTGAAGCTACTTTTCATGTATTGTGTATTAATTTATTGCAAGGAAAATACAAGACTGTTGAATAAGCTGTGATTTTTTGTTTCCTGGGAGGTTTTATTTTGGATTGTTTTTTCCTCTTTACTGCTCTGGGGGAGATATCTTGATGGTACTTGTCCTCTTACAACAGTTGACTTGCTTTAGAGACTGTTTAGACATGTAGGTTCTGTGCCACTGATCACAACCCTTTGAGACCTGCCATTCAGCCAGTTCTTAATCCACCTCACCATCCACTTGTCCAGCCTGCACTTTCTGAGCTTGCCTAGAAAGACACTATCCCACTATGGGGGATAGTGTCAAAAGCCTTGCTGAAGTCTAGGTAGACAACATCCACTGCTCTCTCCTTGTCTATCCAGTTGGTTGTCATTGTATGAGGCAATCAAGTTAGTGAAGCATGATTTCTTTTGTTTGCTTTGTCACCTTTGTGTAATACTGCTGCATCTTTCTTTAGGAAATTTTCTGAACTGCACTTTCTTTATGTATACATAATACATGCACATAATGAGAAAAGGCAAAGTCACAGATAACTGTAGAAATTTATTTCATGTGATACTGTCATTGTGTGAAGCCTTTTTAGAATATAATTGTATTCAGATATCACAACAACACCGGTTAGGAGGCTATGACTGGTACAGGATTGTAGTAAGAATTTTAATTCAAAACCATGTCCCATATCTAGAATTTGGATTTGGAAACAATACTTAAAGTGAACTGAACCAAAAACTTGGCAGTAACTCCCCTGAAAGACTAGTAGATCAAAATCCGTGTCTTAATTTTGTTGCAGGCTTCCATTTCTGATGATACATTTCACTGAGATTAATCAATGCCCCATGATGTAACTGAGACAACACTCATAAAGTAGCAGAAACAGTTCAGGTGGATTGTAGAAATAAATATAATATATGGATATAAATATAGATTTTTCTTAGCTAAACCTGTGTCATACTTGAATTTGTGTATCTGCTATAGTACTTTATAAAAGTGGAAGAAGGTATTTTTATCTTTGAGCTGGTAGGTATAATAATTTTTTGCATGGGGAAGGCAAAATTTTGACTCACCAGGCTACCAAGCTAGTCTTCCATGAATATTTTTAATGTCATCATTAAACCAAGAATATTACTATATTTACTAATTGCCCCCGCAACATCTCCTCCAAATCAGCTACACTGGAGGTAAAAGGTGACCCAAGAAAGGTCTTCTGCTGATCTTGCTCTCCCTGTGACATAGCTTTGCACCTAGGCAGATTCATTCAAGGACTCAAAACAGTAATATGTTTGCAATGCTTTCATATCTGCTGCTAGGATTTTTATCTTTGTCTGGGTAAACAAGCAAAAGCTCTGTAGACTTTTTTCTCAGTCTGAAAATATATCCCAGATGTTCATTAGAAATTTTTTTTTTTCCTCTTGAAAAGCATTTTGGAGGCACATGATAAGCTATTGAGCCATACTTTCTATTGCTATTTCTTCAGACTTTTTCTCATTTTCTTAAGTGAAGCTGGCTATTTTGCTTTAGCTAGTCCATAAAGATTCCAGGTTTCTCTTCCAAGAAGGAAGCTAAATTCTCGATACTGCTGAAGAAAAATATGAATCTCTTCCACAATACTTACACAAGTGACACACATCATGGCTCTAAGAATGATGGTTTAAAATGCTATTTGCGCCTCCTTTGAGTCCATTTAATTGTTTTTATTGAAGCACCCAAATTACCTTTTGCTAAGACATAACCAGAGTTTTGATTTCTAATTGTTCAAAAAGCAAAATGTATTAGACAGGTGATGTCTCCATACTAGTGTATTACTTCTTTCTAGTAGGAATATTCCTAGGAAAGCACCTCAGTCTTACAGCTTTGCAAATAGTCATTATCATCAGAGGTGAGGAAAAGTGTCTTAATGGAATACACTGAAATAAATTACCTGTATCTAAAATAGAATCAATATTTTACTGTTAATTTTATAAAGAGTTTCCATACTTCATGACTAGAGAGAGATTTTCATTAGAGTAAGAACAAATAAAGGACATGAAGGGTGATAGAAGTTTGGGAGTTTCTGCCAGGGACCAATGTTTCATGACACTGTTGAAGTTAATCACCAATTAAACTAATATAATTTTATTATATTTTTGTGTATTAATGTAACAAAATTCCACACAGAATAGAAAGAAGAGCTGTTTGCATTTTAGAGCAGTATTTAAGCACATTTAAGATTTTTTTTTCTGTGATGGTCATAATTTTCTGGCAAGTTTTATGTATCTGTGGGGAAACCCTTTTGATGTTTGTACCATTGCAGATGCCATTTGGACTTTACCTTTAGATTGGCACTTTCTCTATGCCACGTACAATTTAACTGGCAGCCAAGGCAGTAATGAAGTTTTTATTCAGCACCTCACGACTGATCTTTCTCCCTGTTTGGAAAAGAGTCTGACTTTTATTTCTTTTTCTTATAAAAATTGTTTTTAAAATTACACTAATTTGTTATGTAGTTAACTCATAATTTATAACTGTTTTTCACAACTATAATTTATTTCAAGGTAACCAAGTTTCCAGCCTAGAGTGTCTGTCCAACTAGAATTACTATTGTAACTTGGGTAATATTCCTCTGTGGTTACTTCTTTAGGACTTACAATACTCATTGTGTATGTCTTATTTACCAGATGGTAGGTTGTATTTGTGTCTCACATTTTTCATTTAGAAACCTTTTGGTAGTTTATATACAAATACAAGATGCTAATTTGTCTGTAATAAATTGTATGGTTGATAATAAAAAAGTGTGTTGTGATATATACCCACAAGATGGCAGATTAGCACATGTGACCTTTAGCATTTGAATATTGGTTTTAGACATGAAGATTTTATGTTTATTGATGCCAGAAAGCCTTTGTCTGCCTGTTAAGTGGGTATACGTTGGAAGGAGAGTGACTACGGGCAGAGTGCATGAGCACCTCGCCTTTGTTAGTTGTAAGGATTAGACAAAATGGAACCAATTAGTATCTGAGAGCACTGAAGCACTCTTAATTTCTCCTGAATATATCAAAACGATGCCTTTCTGCTAACCACTTGAAAGATAAAATGTTTGCTGTTTACAAATGATGTAGTAAATGATGCAAGAACATCTGATGTAATGTCCACCTATGACAAGGTGTCTCAGTGGAGGAGGGGAAAGCTGAGGATGTCATCTACCTAGGGATTACTGAAGCCTTTGACACTGTTTTCCACCTCATTCTCCTGGAGAATCTGGCTGCTCCTGACTTGGATGTGTGTACTTTTCTCTGGGTAAAAAACTGGCTGGGTGGCTGGGCCCAGAGAGTGGTGGGGAATGGAGTTCAGTCCAGGGCTCAGCACTGGCACCAATACTGTTCAATATCTTTTTTGATGATCTGAGCAAAGGGATCAAGTGCATCCTCAGTCAGCTTGCAGATGACACCAAGTTGGATGGGAGTGTTGATCTACTTGAGAGCAGGAAGGGTCTGCAGAGGGATCTGGGCAGGCTGGATTGATGGGCCAAGGCCGATTGCCTGAGGTTCAGCAAGGGAAGGAGCCAGGTCCTGCAACTTGGGGCAGAAAAACTCCAGGCAGTGCCATAGGCTTTTGGGACAGAGTGACTGGAAAGCTTTTCAGGCCGAAAAGGACCTGGGGTGTATTGGTTGACAGCAGCTGAACTTGAGCCAGTGTGTGCCCAGGTGGCCAAGAAGGCCAGTGCCATCCTGACCTGTATCAGCAATAGTGTGACCAGCAGGACCAGGGCTCTGACTGACACCATGTACAGGGCACTGGTGAGGCCACACCTGGAATCCTGTGTTTAGTTTTGGGCCTCTCTCTCTCCAAGAAATACATGGAAGTGCTGGAGCCCATCCAGAGAAGAGCCAGCACATGTGAGTAGACCCATAAGAGATCCAAGTATGTAGTGGCTCTTGCCCCTATAGGAAAACAGAGGTCCGGCCCAATTCAACAGTACAGCCTCAGAAATCTTATGTACTGTCTCTGATGGTGAATCTAAACCACAAAACAGAGAATTCTGCAGCTTGCTTTTTAATCCTCACCCTCCAGTTCACCCATTTCAGGGAACTTGCTGAACACTGAAAATCCTTACCAGTCTGCATTTCTTTCCTGGGGAAACCCAGTGTGCTGGAAAGATAAGAGAAAGGAGATACTCCCACTGTGTCTTACCCAGTGCAAGCTCAGCCTGAGGTAGGGGCATGCAGCCACATCTGAGAGCTGTGAGGTGCTGCCTAATGTATGCATAACCTGAAGTACAGTCTAGATATCTGGGATAAGGAAGAGGAAATGCTCTGCTCCCATTCTATTTAGGCTGTCTCCTTTCTTTGCTGGGATGAATTTCAGCTGCTTGTTTCGTTATTTATAATGTTTACTGCTTCCCTTCACTGAGCTGTATCGTGCTAGTAATTTAGCCAGTTTCTCTGTGATTTTTGGTCAGCTGATGTTTGGAGTCAGTACCAAAACAGGCAAAATGCTGCAAGCTGGACATTGTTAACAGCAGGCAAGCAGTATTTAATAGTATGTGTGCATTTTCACTGGAATAAAAGCAATGTGTGTTAACAGTTGCAGCCTATTTTAAATTCTGTTTCTGTAATGTCTACATTTTCAGCTTTTGGTCATAAAGCATCCATTTTTATGATTTTATGACTAAAATTGCATTTTGAAGAGTGAGAAGCATGTTAATTTATGAAGATTTTTATGCCACTTTGTTTTATTGATTCATTTTCATAAGCCATTATTAATAAATCTGTAACTTTCTTAAGATTTTATATTTTTAAAAGTGTTGTCATTTTCTTTGGTTTCTGTTGAAGTCAGGCTAGTCGGAAATGTGCTGTATGCATTCAGCAGCAGCAAAACAAAGCTTTGCATTCTGGCTCATTGCCTCCATTGCAGGGGCAGACAGGTGGTGATGTCTTGTCACCATGACTACACACAGCCCTTAGGGAGGGCTCTTGTAAGATGATAGTAATTCCTAAGTGGGGGGAAGGGCATGAAGATACTCTCCTTCTAGCTGTGGGTTCTTTTGTATGGGTTACACATGATTACGTCTACCCTGTCTACTCTATTATGTGCATGCGTCCTCCCTGAAATGCAGGAATGGGAAAGAATTGATCGCTGCAGACAGCGAGATAGGGGCTGCTTGCATTTGCCATTTGAAATCTTTACTGGATTGGAAAGGCAGGAGGACACTCGCAGTTGGACTGCCGGAGCTTTTGCATTGTATTGACCAAAGGTTTTCCGAGTGAGGCACTTCAGAAGGGAAGGTATACCTATATGCTGAGGTGAAAGCATTTTAATACAGCAGTGATTTAAGGTCATTGGTCTGAATAGGAAGGGAGAGCTCTGTGGCTATGACCACTTCTACCAGCAGAAAGTAGACACATATGGTGGGAAATGTTTAATGAGAATAAACAGGAAAAGTCCTTCAGCTCAGTCTTCCCTCAGTATGTCCCAGCAATTTAGGTAAGTAGAAATATGAAGTTGAGCTTTACTTAGGACACACAGACTTTTGCTTGTGAGAGAGGCCTTACAGCATTTTCAGTGATGAAATATGGTTTGACCTTGTTGATGTCATAGCAGAAAAATGGGATTGCATCTTCTTTGGCTTCAGATTCAAGTGGGTCATAAAAGTGCCACCTAGTGAATTATCAGTATTTTCCTTCTACAGGTTTCGTATGGCCTGACCTGGAGCAGCCTCATTTAAACTTCTGCAATCTGCCAAGATCACAGCTGGAGTTGGAGTTGCTGCAGGATGCTTGTTGTTTCAATTCCAGTCCTCCTTTGCAGCAGCACAGGTAAACACCTCTGCTACAGGAGGAAGTGAAGTGCTTGCGTAAGGACATGGAAACTTGAGAGGTAAAGAAGAGAGTTACCATAACCTCAAAAAAAGTAAAGGACTGTCAGAGTCTGACAGTCTTGAAGGGTACAGAACAAGATAAATGAAAGATGGGAATTTTTGTGGTTTACATGAATGAAATTTTATAGTAAGGACCATACAGCTGTCACTCTGTATGTCTACACATAATATCTAGTGAAGATGAGTTGTGGAAAAGAGTTTGTTATCTGTGGTGTTATTAATATTATTCAGTGCTGGAGTTTTCAGCCTAAAGTTCAGCCAGGAATGCTGTACACAGACAACAGGAAGATGTCCCTGTTTCAAATTAACGTAGGCTGACATAAAGAGGGAAAGTATAGAGCTCTGGGAGAGTAAAGATGGAAAGAAACCCTACGATTTTAATGGGGAATTAATTAGAGCGATTTGGCTAAATGGAAGAACGGACTCCAGCTAGTACTTCCTTGAAGTGTTTAAGTCCCCATGTTAAATGAGAGTTACTATCTGGATCTTAGTTTCCCAAGGGAAGCAGCTCTGTGTATGTTTTCAGTGCTGTAGAGCAGTGTGAGAGCAGTGGTGAGCTGCAGAGAACAATTGGTCTTCTTTGTACTCCATCTTCAGATGAAGCCTTTCCTTCACTCTGCTGTTTGTTCCTAATGATTCAGGAACAGAAAAAAGCAGTGACCTAGAAAATATAGGAATATCGTTTTACTGTAAAATATTTACAATCTCTAGCTTCAGCTAGACAAATTCTGCAGAATGTGAATTGGGAACAGCTAAGCCAGTAAAACAGCATTGTCAGTTACATATTTTTATCTGAAGCAAAACAAAGAGCTTATATATTTTTGTATGTATGAACAGTCTGTAAAATAGAAATAGAATTGTTAGAACAAGAAATACAGGCTCACAAAATCACTTTGAGAATTTACTACTCAGCCATTAAATTGCCCTGCCTGTTTCATTAACAGCATAAATCACCTAGCTAAAAATGTTGCATGCTGTGGACAATTCTGGGATTAACTAAACAATAGGGAGCTTTGTATTTTAGCTACCTACTAAGTTTTAGGACTTGTTTTTGCATGACAATCATGAAGACATGCAAGGTGTCAGTGTCAGAGTTGTGGTGAACTCAGATCACAGTACAAAAATAGGCTAATTGTTCTGGATCTAGGAACTGAGAGTTCCCCTACAGGGCTGCCCAATGGACACCAAGTACTCCTTACGGCTATTTGCACTCAGTATGTATTTCCATGTATATGGGCAGCAAGAAGGGTGTTGCTTCATATCTCCATTTGGAACTCTTGAAATTCTGCTGTGTGTGAGGAACCCAGAGGGCATGAGTAGAGGATGTAGGTAATTGAAATACTTCTGCTGCCTGTTGCACAACCTGGGTGCACCAGGTAATTTATTCTCATTTTTTTACCAAAGAAGAAAAGGAAAAAAAAGTAGTGTGTTAAATGGAGCAGTTATAGCTTTTTATGTCTAAAACATACAATTGAAAATACATGTGTAAATTAGAGTCTAGGTTAAAATGCTGCATTATGAAGTGAAGATAACAGTAAAATAAAAATCATTGCTTGTCCTAATTTCTGAACAGACTCTGCAACACATGAATTAAGGATGTGCCTGGTGCAGATGGGAGATGTTAGTAACATCCTTTCTATGCAGCGCACATTCATGGAAGTAGCATATGCTCTGCCACTTTTGTCTCTTGTCGCTTTCAGAGTTTGAAAAGAATGTGCTGTTCCCTGGACTTGCAGTAGCAAAATCCCATCCAAAGAATAAATACCTATTATAAGTGTCCCACATGTTAGGATCTGACTATGCCAATTAAAACTACTATCCCTTTCACCTTCTGTATATTTTTGTGTTTATGTAATTCATTTATTAGTTCTTAGTTGAGAGAGAGAATTTATACAACTTTCCCACTGCATGCTTTTACATGCTTCTCAGATCTTTCTCTGCTTATTTGCATGAAGAGGTAAGATAAGGCCTTTGATATTCTGCAGAGACAAAATCTGTTATTTTTTTCTGGGTCAATCAATTTCCTTCCTTAGATCAGAGCTGGGATCTCTGAAGTGTATACCAGGACTGAGCTTCCTGCAGTCATAAAATTAGACCGATCACTGTCATCCCCCTGTAACAGCAACAAGAGGAAAATTTGAAGAAGTGTAAATTTTTGTCGCTGTTCAATTCAGTCAATCAGTTCCAAATCTCTGGGAAAGAAATTCATAATACAACTTACAGTGTTTGTGTGACATAATTAAAAAACCTGTGCATGTTATATTTGAAAATAGCTGCTATTATATGAAATGTTAAACTGCTTCTTTTGGTTTGCTGGATTTGATATCACTGCATTAGACCGAGGGAAAAATGGCATGACCCCCTTCGATTTAGGATGACCCATTTCACTCATTAAGGCTGTACTTTGCTTGTACTTTGCGGTAAGCATGTAGCTGGGGCTATGCCTTCTGAAAGCAAACCAAACACTTCTAAATCAGGAAAATGGTGAGGCAGAGTGTTTATGATCCATGTACTGACTATCGGGGTTTTAGAATAAAGAGTAAATATCCCTATGATACTGAAATTCCTGTTATGTAAAAAACCAATAATACTATGTAAGGTCTGCTAAGTGCTTTTTACATTTTTTATGTGTGTTTCCTATAAAAACAATGAATACTTTTAGGGGTGATAGTGTTTTCCCTGTTACCCCTTAATGTAGGTTATGAGAAAAAAACCATGAAGTGCCTTTTATTATACAGGAAATGTACTTGAAGTGTAGAATGTTTGGGAATGAATGCCTCCTTTACTGCTATAAATTGTTCATGATATGTCTTTTCATATATGCATCAAACATAGCACTTGCTGCAGAGATGCATGTGATTTGTCTTCTCTCCTGAGAGATGGTAATTGGCTTCAGTTTACTTAGGCTACTGCAGTGCAATTTATTTTCTTAGCTTAGGCAAGCCTCATGTTGCAGTATGTTTTCTTCTATGAGGGTGCAGTATTTAATTTGTAAAGTGGTGCAGAGTATGTGTTACATTACAAAGATGAAGCACATCCCTGCTCTGTGGTGTTTAGTGGAAACAGATCACAGCACTTCACCATCCCCCTTTACCTTATCTTGTCTTATTATTAAATTGTACGTGATTTAATCATGATCTTTTAGAAAACATCCATTGTAACTAGCTCAGTAATTTGAACACGTGGCTAATGAACTCTGCTTCCTATTTGCTTTGTCTACTTATAGTTATTTCTGTTGTTTTGAGCTTCACTCACATGGTGTTATTTCTCTTTTCCAAGCCTTGTCTTTTTCTAGATAGCCAAACATTCTTCATAATGGCAAAAAAGTAGAAAATAATACAAACTTATTTTAAGTGTAAGATTTTGTTGTTAGTCCAGTAATCTTTCCTGCTCGGATTTCTTTATGTTTTTTCCATTTTATCTATCTAGATGAAGAAATAAAGAGATGAACATGAAAATCACAACAAGTAGAACTTAAAGAGTTAAGCTCGGAAATATAAAAATCTTCACACAATTTTGACATTTAATGTAGCAATAATAATAATGTATCGTGTAAGTTATATACTAGTGATGAACCATCTGGGCAAGGGCTGTCCTGATTTTTTAATTCCCATCATGATTTTATCTTCCAAAGGATTTAATTTTTTTTTCAATAAAGTACAGTATGCAATTTATAATGGACTGAGAAGTGCTGAGTACTCACCATTTCCTTTAATGCAATAATGAATTTCACAATAAATACATTTGCCTACTCAGGATCCTAACTTCCCATAGTGGCAGTCCTGCTTGTCTTTATTGTGGCCAGTCTGCTCCTACTTGAAGGAAATGGTTGGGGTTTTTTTCCACCACACACTGGTCTTTCCTCCTTTGTTAAAATTTCTTCAGTGCTGAATTAGCTTCAGTTAATTCTGCAAGCTCATTACTCTTTTATGACTGTGCAAGCTAGTACTGCTGCATTAGCTCATGTGAGGCACTGGGACTTCTGGGAACACTTGCTTGGGAACAGCATTAAGCAGTGCTGCCCTATGAATTAATTTGTAATGTACTGAACAGGAATATGTCTCCTTTCCAGGCATCCATGTGGAAATTTTTTCATCTGAAAACTCATTAAGGAAAAGTACCAAGTAATATACTAGGAGAGTGACTTGGCTCTACTGTCAGCATTACTAATGCTCTCTTTTTGGCAATAC
Organism: Corvus hawaiiensis; assembly: GCF_020740725.1. Taxonomy (NCBI): domain Eukaryota; kingdom Metazoa; phylum Chordata; class Aves; order Passeriformes; family Corvidae; genus Corvus; species Corvus hawaiiensis. The sequence continues at coordinate 22,274,505 of NC_063219.1, read as the reverse complement.
GTGACAGATAAGAAGTTTAATACAGAGTGGAAGGCATTTTGTCTGTGGTTGGACATGTTGAAAATTCACCTGGACATGGGTCAGTATAGTCATACAGCGAGGATTTTAGGAGCTAATAATATAAGGAATCCTCCTTTGCTGACTGGAAACAAAGGAGGACTAACAGTGGGAAAGGACTACAAGCGCACTATGGCAGTAATATAAAACTATGCTTGACTGGAATAGCCATCACTACTGGCTTGCCTAGTAGCATGTAAAGAGTTCTTTCAAGTGGCATTTCCATTCAAATGCATTGGAAGCATAGGAGAGGAGTAGTGTGAGGTTTAAATTGTACAAATTCAACTGATTTCTGTGTAAAAAGGAATAGGTAGGAGGGAAGAAGTTGTTCACAGAAGCAGCAAAGGGTAATTAGGAGGACATAAACTCCCTCAAAGCAGTGAGCCTCTTTCCAGACCTGGTTGAACCAAGACCCTCAGCCATTTCTGCTGGTCCATGCCAAAAGCATTGCCAATGTTTTCGCACATACTGTGCTTGGTAATGAAGATGGATACAATAACCTTACTTTTACAGAGTACTGTAAGAGACTCCAGGTTCTGGAAAATGAATGATGAACTGTCATTCCTCATCAGAACACTTGCCAACCTGTTCACAGAGCAAAAGTTCTGCAGATTTTAGATGCTGGTTTGAACAGGTAATATGAAAAAATAAGAGTAAAATGAAATTGTTAGATTTCAGGAACCAAAGAAGCAGAAGAGCTCCAAAAGTCTCTGGAAGTAAATTGAATCATTTATAAGGTTAGATGAGTTAGTCAGAGGAGCAGTGGAATAAATAATGTACGTAACTTTGACTTCAAGAATGTACATACTGACATTAACACAAGTTAGAGGATTTTCTCATTTAGGCCTACAGGCCAGGTGCTTGTAAGGATGCCCAGACAACTAGGGAAGGCCATATCTTGAGCTTTAACCCTGTATTCTAAGAGGGCCAGAGACCAGCTCCAAGATCTAAGGGTATGAGCAGGCTACACAAATCTGCATGTTCTTAGTAAGGCATTTTTCTGGTGCAGGGAAAGCTGTTCAGATAAGCACACCATGTGATGAGTGAACAACTGCCTCATGCGTTGGGTTCAAAGGGTTGTAATGAATGGGATGACATAAAGCTGGTGACCTGTCACTAGTGGGGTTCCACTAGTGGGGTTCCACAGGGCTCCATTTTACGCCCTGTTCTCTTAAACATTTCATAAACAACTTGGATGCAGGACTGGAAGGGATATTAAGCAAGGTCACAGAAGATACAAAACTTGGAGGACCTCTTGACTCCCTTGAAGGCAGGAAGGCCCTGCAGAGAGACCTCAACAAAATAGAGGACTGGGCAATCACCAACCATATAAATTTCAGCAAGGGAAAGTGCTGGATTCTGCACCTGGGATGGAGCAACCCTGGATGTATAGACAGACTGGGGATGAGGTGCTGGAGAGCAGTGCCGCAGAGAGGGATCTGGGGGTCCTGGTCAACAAAAAGTTGTAAATATGAGTCAGCAGTGCCCTGGCAGCCAGGTGGGCCAAGCGTGTCTGGGGGCCATTAGGCACAGCACCTGGGCAAGGGAGGGACTGTCCAACTCTGCTCTCCACTGGGGCAGCCTCACGTTGAATATTATGTGCAGTTTTGGTCACTGCAATATAAGAAAGACATGAAGCTATTGGAAAGTGTCCAAACGGGGACAATGAAGATGGTGAAGGGCCATGTGGAGAAGCCATATGGGGCGTGGCTGAGGGCACTTAGTTGAGCCTGGAGGATACCGAGGGGAGACCTCACTGCAGTCTACAACTTCCTTGTGAGGGGAAGAGGAGGGGCAGCACTGATCTCTTCTCTGTGGTGACCAGTGACAGGACCTAAGGGAAAGGCTGGAAGTTATGTCAGAGGAGGTTTAGGTTGGGTATTAGAAAAAGGCTCTTCACCCAGATGGTGGTTGGGCACTGGAATAGGCTCACCAGGGAAGTGGTCACAGCACCAAACCTGACAGAGTTCAAGGAGATTTGGACAATGCCCTTGGGCAGGAGTTGGACTCAATGATCCTTGTGGGTCCCTTTCAACTCAGCATTTTCTATGATTCTGTGAAGTATGGCTTCCTTATCGCATGATAGTCCAACTCAGAGACAGCTGCAGCAGCTGCTGATGCTCAGTGTATTAGATATTTGAATAGACTGTAGTGTTACAGTGTTCCATCAGTTATTTTGTGGTTATATGAGCTATTTAATATTTAGCCAAAATATGGTTAATATGGCATAATATCCACAGACTAAGGAACACTGAAAACAAGCCAGTGCGAAATCTCCAGGAATATTGTACTTACTGTGAATTTTGAAATATAATAATATATTTTAAATTCAATAATATGATAATGTGTTTCAATGTCCTAAATTTTTCTACCCTTGAACAGCTTGATGACATCCATATTAAGTCAAGCCATGTTACCATTTAACATCCGGATATTTTGGTTATGAACACTACTTGGCGCAGTTGAGTGTCAGTGTTATCCCTTACTTGTGAGATCAAGTGAGATGGTATTTATTACTTTTGAGAATTACTGGAATAAAAAGAATCACTGCATAACTAAAACCAGCTTTTATCTGTTTGCAATGAGCCCTTTGGCTGAATGTTATATGAGACCAAACAAAAAAACTTTATTGGAGAGTTTGTTTGCATATTCAAGACTCATAAAACATGGACAGCTTTTTTAGCAGTACTGAGCAGTGCCTTTATGGCTGAGAAGGGCTCTTGAGGGTTGAGAGGACATTCTGGGGCAGAATTGTGTAGGTGTCCAGTTTTATTCCCAGAAAATATGCTGATAAACAAAGAAGTAGAAATAAATGGAGTTGGATCAAAGTTCTCAGATTTTTTTTATAATTATTTTATGTAGAAGTTAAAATGTGAAGAATAAGGTGTTTAGCTCTAGGGAAAAAGAAAGCAATCTTTTGCACCAAAGTCAGTTTTTATCTTGCTTTAACCAACAGAAGGTCAGAGACAAAGCAAAATAAACACAATTAAAAAAAAAGAAATCTTTATTTTTTGGCTCATATGTAATATTGTTTGCGTTGTTTATGATAACAATTTCCTGCATGCATTTCACCAACACATTACAAGTCAAAAGCATTTGTAAAAGAAAGTTTCTACATTTAATGTTAGCTTGTGTATGAAACACAAAATGTCCTGATGTCCTCAATTATACAAATGTGCCATTTTTTTCTTGGGAAATATTTTATTTGTACAAGCCTAGTGCACTGTGATTCAAAAAAGAATAAGAATAGACTATGTAAACAGACACTGCAGGATAGCAATGATTTAATCAACTATGAGACTTTCTCGGAACTTCTGATGCAAACAGTGCTAGAAATTCGTACATTCCCCTAATGCTTTCTTTGCTATGTCCTGTAACTATTTGGAAACAAGCTGGGTTCCAGATTTACACAATTTACTTCACATTGGAATATATGTAAATACATTATTAAAACAAGATAGTCTACAAATACTCACTTTTTTTCTCATAGTGTGATGATGTCAGTTTGGAATTACTGTGGTTAGAAAATAAGCCAAGTGAATGAGGAAAGAAATATAAGAAACAGCAATCTAAACTCGAAGACACTTTTCTTATATACAGAACTGTTGCCAAATGGTATGTCTTTACATTATTTATATATGGTAACCACATTGTCAACAGGTTTAATAGTTTGCAATATGGCCTGTACAGTCTGATTCTACACCATATAGCAGCCACTTCAAATTTAAAATGCAAAACTAAAAAAGCTCATAAATAGCTGCAAACTATTGCTTGATGATTTGAAAGAATGAGGTCTGGTTGGACAACTTGATTCACTTCATCACTGACACATGGTTTCCTATCGTGGAGACTGTGGACAGTGGAAGGAGCAAGGTACAGCAGCAAAAGCATTGACATGCATCAGTGATACTCTCCTAACTATCTATGACATAGGATACAACATGTCCTGTTGAGCTCTTGCAAATTAACCATACTGTGGTACATATCTGATGCAATTCAATGCGGCAAAGCCATTTAATTCTATGGTCAAATATGCACAACAGTATATTGTTAATATTTACATGGAAAAGGGTATTTTATGGATTCACTGGATGTTGGAGATAATGAGAGAAGACAGTAACCAAAGAATACTCCAGGAAAAAAGTAAGAGCTGTTCAAAAAAAAGAAAAAAAGGAACTCCCAGATATAATTTGGTGAAGCTATTTTTCAAGTGCAGAAACCGCACAATATTTTTTGAGCTGTAAATATTTTAACATAAACAAGAACTTGTTAATGTTTAATGATTCACATAAAAATAAGTCATTGCAGATTCCTGTAAATTAGAGGAGACTCTCCAGGCACATTAATCTGGATGCGCATAATCTCATAATCTGGATGCAGCCATACAAGTAGTTAGAATACCTCAAATTTAAGAGCAACCCTGAAACATGGAAGTTCTTAAAATCTTCAGCTTTGTGCAACGTCATATTTTTATTTATGCATGATTGACAAGTGCAGCATGTCTATGCAAATCACTTCTATCTGTTATTTATAGAGAATCTGATAGTAGAACTCCTGGTCCTCATACCTCTTTCCCCAACATAAAACCTAGTACAAAAATAGTCACATATAATAGTAAACAACCTGTGAATTAAAAAATGATAAATACACTAATACAGTTTTTGTAAAAATATGACAGATGTGGCAGTTGCATTACAAACAGTGAAGAGAATTACTGTTCTACATGATGTGGAACATAAAGTATCCTTTTGCACTCATTTCATGCTCCGTCTTCTCTATGGAGCCACCTTTTCCCTTATTCTTAGCAGTGTCAGCTGTAGTGAAAACAGTAACCTCTTGTCAAGTTTTTTACCCTGATTAACAGAGTCACAGTTTGATGATGGAGGTTCACTGTTTTGTTATAGGCACTGACCTTAAGTATATATATAATGTATATATATATGCACACACACACGCACACACACACACATATATGTGTAAAAACTGTCAGTTTGGCATAAATCTCCTGCAGGAGTCCAGTTGATGCTTCATTCTCAAAGACTGTAAACAAGTTGTCCCATTAACAAAATTCTTAGACCATTATTTTTTATTTTCCCTGATGTCTTTACCTTTGTAGTTCTTTTCTGCTTTATCTTTTTCATATTTTTCTTTGTCTGGCTTTGTTACACTGTCATAAGAGGGTGGGGAAGTTGTAGAACTCTCATCCGTTTTTTCTGGAGTGGAGTTCCCTTTTAGTTTATTAATAATTATCTCTTTTATAATGTGTCCATCTCCCTCTTTGTTTTTATTTCTATTATATAGACTAGACACTTGTTTAACTTTTAGCCTTAAAAGGTGACGTCTGTAAGCACGCTGAATGATGACAGCAGACACCTCCTCCTGTTTTCGTTTCAATGTGGTTGTAATTGGTTCATAGGAGACTTTAGAAGGATTGGCTGCCATAAACCGATCTTCCATCTGTATTCTGAGGGCGTCCATCTCCCCACTTTCCCCCAATACACGCTTTGTGAAAGCAAACAAGATGTCAAGGCAGTGAATTCTGTCACCGCTCACCATGGGCAGATCCATTGCAATAAGCTGGACTTTGTTTGGTTTTGCTATGAGAAGAGGTGGATCTAATGAAGCTGCAAAATCTGATAATTTACTATATTCTATGAATTGTGTTGCATCAGGATCAAACTTCTCCCAGACTTCATAGAACATCTCAAAGTCATCCTCACTCAAGGGTTCAGCGCTTTCTTCAGTAGCAACACTGAAGTTCTCCAAAATCACAGCGATGTACATGTTCACCACTACCAGAAAGGATATGATAATGTAGCTGACAAAGAAGAAAATCCCAACAGAAGGGTTGCCACAGTCACCTTTCACAGAACTCCCTGGATGATCTTTATGGGGGTCACAATCCGGCTCCCCACTGTTAAGGATCGGGGCGAGCAAACCATCCCAGCCCGCGGATGTGGTGATCTGAAACAGGCAGATCATGCTGTTGCCAAACGTTTCAAAGTTGAACATGTCATCAATCCCAACTTCCCTCTTGACATAGGCAAAGTTGGACATGCCAAATATGGCATAGATGAACATGACCAGGAAGAGCAGCAGCCCAATGTTGAACAAAGCTGGAAGAGACATCATCAGAGCAAAAAGCAGAGTGCGGATTCCCTTAGCGCCTTTAATGAGGCGCAGGATTCGACCGATTCTGGCAAGTCGGATGACTCTGAATAGTGTGGGGGATACGAAGTACTTCTCAATCATCTCAGCTAAGAACATACCTAGAAAAAGAAAGTGAATAATTAAAATACAATTTAAAATTAATTAATTACCTATAGAAAGATTTATTTATTGCTATCTCCAAAATAATCAGTATAGGGATTCTATGTTATAGCAAAAAATTATAGAAGTTATTACATTTTATTGAAAGCTGTTATTAAGGTGAAAGCATCTTCCTTATGTTGAAATGTTATCCTAGAGAAGGTAAATAAGTAAAATAAAGACTACTTGTGGCAAGTAGGTAGTGCCTGTCTAAACAGGTAGTTCTTAAAACAGTTGGGATGGGGAAATTTATGTCTTAGATACAGTTAATTCTTGAAGCTGAGCCTATAATCACTGCCTTTTATGAAGGACGACATTGGCTTAATTTCTGAAAATCAGAGATTTCTTTAACACATTTACATTGTATCAACACAGTCTTTCTCAGATGTATCACTCATTTGCACCTTGGGCAATCACTAGGTTTGAACTGACAAATCTGAGTTAGCAAAAGTAAAAAGAAATCTCACCCATTTCACATAATTTTCAGTTGTAGTACTGAAAGTAAATCTGTGGTTAGTTTGCATATACCACTAAACACTCCTCTTTGTACACATTAATCTAATGTGCCAAACAGTTCCGTTATGTGTTTTGATGTGGAAAATGACAGTGAATCTAATGGGAGAGACAAAAATCTTATATGCAACATTGCATATATTGTATGCTAGATAGTATGAAGATCTGAATCAACATGTAAGTCATCTAGGAAAAAGAAAATTTCATATTCAGTATCAACATACTTGAAACAAATGTTTCATATTTCTTCCACTAGTTCTTTCTTGAAAGGGAATTGCTCTTACCTACTATGGAGAGAATCACAACCACAAAATCAAAAATATTCCAGCCTATAGTGAAGTAGTAATGGCGAAGTGAAATTAATTTCAAGACAAATTCTCCAGTGAAAAGGACAATGAACACCAAGTTAATCCGGGATAAAATTGTTTCCATTTCTTTACTCTGATCATCTGTTTCTACCATCATTGTGACCATGTTAAGGCAGATGAGTATCATGATGCTGATGTCAAATACTTGTTTGGTTACAAAATCAAAGATCATGCCTTGGAATTTGTTCTGCAAACACAAAGATGGAATACAGTTTATACAGTGAAAATAATTGTCTTTTAAAATGCCAAATGAGAAAACAACTCCCTTCAAGATTTAGGAGTGCAGAGCAAGACCATTCACAATACAGGTGTTAATATAAGCCCAACACATGTCAGTTTATATCTCATCCTGTTAGGGTGAATCAAGAAGTTCACCACTGTTGGCTGAAGAGACAAGAAGGGAAACAGTGCAATAATAAGAGTAATAACAATGACAATTAATAACTGGGGTAAAATAGGTGGTGTAAATTGATAGCCAGCAAGAGTACCAGCTGAATGGAAACAAATTTTCTTATCTTTATTCTCAGATGGTTTTAGAATGCTAACCTTCTTTCTTCCTTAAATTAATTGTGCTTGGTGAGATCACTGGACAGCTTAAGATACATGTCTCAAATACACCATGACTGTAATAGCCTAGTTTTTCTTTAGTACTTAGCTCAATGTTTTTTGCCATATGTCTCTCCTTAGAAAATCTATTTTTAACCACTTGCTGCATAAGGTGCAACAAGTATTTTATTTTTTCAAACAGTGTAGGAGTTCAGTAAATAACACGAGTAATGTCTTATCTTAGAGACAAATTTATCCTAGTCTATGATTTACTCCCTAGGGCATTCTTTTATTCTGTAAGATTTTCTGCATTTGTCCTTCCTATTAGGTTACCAGTGCCCCTTTCAGTCTTCAGCAGCAAGGGCCAGTGCATCCCCGTTTCCTACAAATTCTCTCTGAGGAGAAAAACTAGGAAGTTAATTTTGTCCCTGGTAACAAGAACCAATAAATGATCCAATCAGCTGTGGTTTTCCAGGACTTAGGCAGGGAACTTTGAAGTTTATCATATTAACACTATTAAATCATTTTGTTCATACTTCAGTGTGTATGTTTTTCAACAAGTTATGAATGATCTACTCTGATGGATTTATAAAGGGGCAATTTCTACCTTTACAAGAAAATAAATGGAAAAAATATTTTCTTTCCAGACCTGTAATCTTATCTTATGGATAAGATCATATTCCCAAATGAGTATTTAATATTAGGGGTATAAAAATCAAATCACTCTTACCACTGGCCTCGGTATAGGTTTCTGTGGCTTTTTGGATCCCAGTTTTTTCATTGCGTTATAATATTTCTTCTGTTCTTCTGTCATAAATATATCCTGACCTCCAAAGTAAAAAAATAATATCAAAATTAATTAGTATCATGTCCACACATAAAACATTTAACTACAGTATGCTGCTCTGTAATATCATATTGAAATTATATTTAATTTATATAAAAAGGGAGGGGTTTTTTTCAGGTATTTAGAGTGTGGATGCTCATATACATTTCTAACACGCAGAAAAACCCCATTACTGGTGCCTTGTCAGCTTGACAGTTGAGTTTTTCCAGTGTCTTCAGGCTCACTTTTGCTGAAATGGCTAAAAGGGCTCTTGCTATACTGATGCTGTTCAATAATTTGCTGATTAGGATATGTTTAGTGAATAGGAGCGTGACTAGTGCCTTACATGTCCTATATTCTGTATAGACTTTTAGGATTACAGCTAGACAGGTCTAAAAGAGACATAACTTTGAGGGACAAGTTGTGTGAAAGGACTGTATTTGTATCTAATCTGTGGATTTTAATGGCAAAAAACCCCCCACCTTTGATATAAAAATAAGAACAGTAATTAATGTCATGCCATAACAAATTAAAACACCACTGGAATCTTGACTAACTCAAATCAGCCTTTGTTTGCAGATGCAAATGCTGCCAGTCAGATGTGCAACTGAATGACTGACTTCCAGTATAAGTAAATTGTGCTTATTGATGAATCTGAACTAAGTCAGATGGAAACACAGCGTCAAAGTCACAGTCTGCTAAATTGGCTGTCACAGCTGAAGCATCACAAAATTGATAGTAACCCCAGACATGTTTATGACTCTTCTAGGAAGCTGAAGAATATTTTCACAAGGAAAAATTTCTGTAGTTCACAATTTTCTTTTACCACAGATTCTGTCTGGTATTGCTGTTTTTTACTTAGTGATTGGAAAAAAGCAAATCATATGAAACTGCTTTTTCACGGCACACAAAAATTTAAAATGACCCTGGCATTCAAAAAACTAAGAATTGTGAGGCTTCAAAGTATTTTAAATGTGATTATTTGTGTTTTTATATTTTAAAGTTCTTTAAAACTGAACTGTATACATTATCAATACAATTATTTTAAACATACTTGTATGTCAAATGTATACAGAAACACCATTCCCTGTATACCTCTATTTTACTACTGATAAGAAATTATAGATTGTATTTGTGTCTAAAAAATTCATCTAATTTCTCATAAAAGTGTTACAAAAATAGTCCTTATGTACACACTTTTAATTTTTCCTATAAGCCTATTCATATGAGCCCTACTTGACTTTCTCTTAACTTACTGTTTAATCAGTTTGCAGATCCATTTTTCATTGTATGAACAATGCCATATTGTGTCTTCATTAAGTGTCAAGAGTTTGTAAGAATAATTAAAATTAATTTACCTTAATTTATCTTAATTCTTTAGAATAAATTGAAAAAGAAATAATTTCATGCTAGATAGTATTGCATCTAATCAAACCAAAAATGCAGGTTCACTTTTCACATCTTCATTTTAACTGTTTACACAATTTTCAAATTATTATGAACCAACTTTTCACTTGTCAAAATGCTAAAAATGCGAAATTCAGAATCACATCCACAGATTTTAGCACAGATTATCATTAAAAAATAGACACTTTATTTAAGGTCTTGAAATGACTTGTGATTTTTATTAGCCCTACAGAAATAACTTATTAATTCATTATAGCTAGTAATTCATACCAATATGGAAATATTTTAAATACTTATCTTCTTTTTTTGTTGGTTGAAGTTGTCTATAATAACACCAATGAAAAGGTTCAAGGTAAAAAATGATCCAAATATGATAAAGATGACAAAATAGAGATACATGTACAAGTTGTCCTCATACTTAGGTTGATCTTTTACCTAAAAAATATTAAAAATTTTATTACCCATGAGAATACTAGATATAAAAAATGATGTGTATAATTTAAAATTTAGTATATGCCATCTCAGATAGGAAAGCTATCCACGGCACCAATTTATTAAAAAGATCCAACACATCCATTCCAATCAATATTTGGAGAACTGGAAGCTGACAGAATTATTATTCTTATGGAATTTTTAAGTAAATGTGCCCACAGATATGTTTGTGTATGTACATATATAAAAAGTTCCTCATGTAGAAGGAAGAAGCAATGTGGGATTGAGACCAGTCATTAGTACTTAAAATTTTAATAGCAGAAATATAAGTATTTTATATTGTGTTCAGTATATTATCATGCAACAGAATCAATAAATTTTATTTTTGCCTAAATCTCCCTGGAACTTTTGTTCTTGCATGATCATTCTTACATTCATCTAGGAAAAGATGCTCTCAATAAATTTCTAGTGAATATATGTTTTGCAAAATCCATTAAATTGAGGCAAGTTTCGAAGGAATATTTTGTTACTGTCTCTATTTTTCTGGATTTCACATCCCAGCATCTGCACCTCTACAGCACAACAAGCTTGTGTGTAGAAATGCTAAAGATAATGAAACAGGATTATTTACTCTGGGAGACAATATCATTAACATGACTATTTATATAAGTTAAGCAGAGTTTTAGTTTTGTAGCCAAAATAAAATTCTAATCCCCAGAAAGCTTAACAGATGATTTTCAACCTTAAAATCTAATTGCACTTAAATATCTAGATAACATAGGTGCTCAATCTAAGGAAACAATGAAATGCACAGTTGCAAATTATAAAACTCAATTAATGTATTCCATATTTAATAACTGCATTATATAATCTTAAATTAATTAATACTCATGATTACCAAAAGAATTTTTAGAAAAACATTTCTTTGGTCTATTACATTAAAATTATCCTTAAAAAAAATAAAAAATCCAGATAAGTTAATTTAGCTTTTTCGGCTAAACAGGAGGAAGTGGGATTAATTCTTTCCAGTAAAAATTCCGAGATTAAAAAAAACCATATTGGTGCTGATAATAATTCTTTGTTGTGTGTGTAGCTGTGCTGTTGTTGGTGTAGTTGTTCTATTGGGTGTCTAGCTGTTTAAATTCAATACTCTTTATCAGAAAATAATCAACAGATGACCTTTGAAAGTTTTACACTTACATCTCGTGAATCAACAGCAGCATACATAATATCCATCCATCCTTTGAAAGTAGCCTAGAAATAAAACAAAGTTGTTTATCTTCCCCATACAAATTCATAATCTGTACAGGAACTAGATTATTTATTTATCTGGACCTCCACTTTTAATAAAATCATTCCTAAATTTTTAAATCACACTTAACAACTCAGGCATTGTAAAATATTTTTCATAGTGTTATTTTAGTTTTTTGAGAATTTTTTTTTAGGTATTCAAATAATATTAAAAATCAGGCTCTGAAAGTCTCAGCAAGTCAACAGTTTGGAGCTACAGATGAAGAATGATAGACTTAGACAGACATTAATGCTGGAGATACTTAGGTAGGATCTACTAGAATCACTCATGGCCACAGCCATTTTGTTAAGTTTACAACATGAATTGGTGCAATCAGTAATATAACTTCTGGATAAAAACCAACATGCGTCTGAATGTTTTTTCTGTGTCTAAACTGACCTGGTATTTTTAGAAATGTTTTAATCCCACATAGCTAAAAGGAATAGACTGTTCAAAGTAAAAATATACATTGGTTCATGAGAGATTTGTTTTACAGAAGACCAAAAATTGAGCTGTGAAAGAGCTGTAATTGACATCTATAAAAATTTGGCTGAATTCCTATAGAGACTTTTTTCATTTAAAGAGTGAGAAAGAACTGCCATCACTGCTCTAAGAAGGTGATTTTCATGGATGCAGAATGTCCATTTTCTAAGGAACACCAAAGTTGGTGTGACATGCTGGTTGAAAGTGTGACTGTGCGACTGTTAGCCAGGGTTTCCAGGCTTATTCACAATAAAGAAAAAAAGAGCTAAAAAGCCTGTGGAATGAACAAAGAGCATCACTCCTGAAGAGGTTCAGGAGAGGAGCCATCCCAAGAAGCATATTTCCATCTGTGCTTGCCAGAAGTAGCTTTGGTACTTTGGTACAGCTGCCAGTTTTCACAGCAGAAAACTTTCACTCTGGAAGTGTTCATCTCCTCCTGAATTTTGCAGTGCAATACCAATTTACCAAGAAGGTGTGCTTCAAGCCAGGCTTCACAGATCTTTCTGGCCCAGGAGGCAATTGCCAGCCATTTGGTGGCAATTGCATAGCACAATTACGAAAGGATCAGAGTTAGATAGAAGCAATAAATACAGGAGAAGAGTGGAGAGAAAATGTTAGTGGAGGCAATTAGATGAAGAGGTGACACAATAAATGCTCAAAGATGCCTTAATCTCTGTGGCGAAAGTAAAGGTCAGAAGGGAAGATTTGAAAAGGAAAATTATGAAAAATCAGAACAAAGAAAAAAGAGAAGGATGAAAGGTTCACAGTAGTGAAGTTGTGATATTAAAGACCAAGACTGTCTGGATGTGTGACACAGGTGACATTCATACACAGCTTCAAGAGAAGCAGTTTTTCTTATGCATCTTCAGAGGCAATGGTAGCAATGAGATCTGAAGTCAGAGAATCCGAGTCATCTTCCAGTACTACTACTCAGCACATAAGAGTCACATTGCCTTTGCAGGCAAAACATTTTAAGCTGGGTAGTAAATTTTGGAATTAAAGTCAGCTACAGGTATTGACCTGCTCTGAGATAGAAGAGACAAGCATATAGTTCTTAGATAACTTTGAATATCAGAGCTGTAATAATCTCATGACATTTCTGACATCTTTTCATTCAGTGAAGCTGTATGTTGAGTTACAGACAAGTGATTCTACAGAGTTCAATCTAAATCTTATTGCATGCTTTCTTGCTTGTGTTTTGGATCAGATTCCAGCTATCAGAAGCTCCATTCTAAGCAAGGAACCTGTAAGAGCTAAGGTCTTTATTTCTTTGATGTAAATAAAATATGCTCAGTACGTAGAATAAAGACAGTTCTAAACACAATGCATAGGATAAGGAATTGAAGGAGATATGGAATTTACAGATTTTGTATAAGTAGCAGTAATTAATGGAATGAATATGCTATGCAATACAAAAACATCTAATACTTCACAAGAATAATACTATAAGTAACATAATACTTATTTAGTGTACTATAATGACTCTTTTAAAAGCATTAAGGAATATGATAGTTCTATACTGTGCGCCACTGAAGAGATTCTTTTGCATTTTAAACTTACTGTTTTCACACTGTTATCATCATCATCATGACACTGTATTCCCTCGACTTGGAATGGAAAATTACTCTACTATCATTAACAAAAAAATTTACAAGAAACAATGTAATAGAGTTGTGTGAGCTGTAAATTATTGCTATGAAGAAATGATTCCAGTACTTAACAGTCTTTAATTACCCATTTTTCCTAGATATCTTTAAAAAGAGCAAAAAGAAAATATATACATTTACTTACTACTTGAAGCAGAGCAAGATATCCAGCTCCTACATTGTCGAAGTTGACTTTCACATTCTTCCATCGGGCACTTTGATTGCTTTTTATGAGTTCTGCACACTGAGTATAATTGTTGACATCACTGATATCAAACATCTCACCAGTTGTGGTGTTGACACAGTGATAGAATTTTCCAGCAAACAGATTTACTCCCATGATGCTGAAGATTAGCCAGAATATAAGACATACCAGCAATACATTCATGATAGATGGGATTGCTCCTACAAGGGCGTTTACAACCACCTAGTGAACAAATTAGACAAAATAGCTGCTTAGCTTATGAAAAGAAAATGAAAAATACTTTTAAAATACTTTTAAAATGTCAAAACAGTATTACTATGGGATGGAAAGTTAAAATATTACATTAAAATTTATGGGGGAAAATTTAATTAAGTTTTAATAAAATGCTAATGAGATTACAAAAAGCAAGAAATGAGATGGAAATGATGACAATGCAAAAGTCTGAAAAAAAATCAAAAAGCAAAAGAAAACCTGTTAGTAGCAAGATGGATTCTTAGAATTTGTGTGCTCTAGAGAAAAAGAGAGAAATAAATGTTAAATTCCAGCAACATAAATTAAAATATATAAATAGGAAATAAATCAGAAAAAGCTCAAAGAACAATGATGTGAAAAACTGAATAAAAACGTCTGCATGTAAAACTATAATTAGTAACGACTTTATTCTTAGAAACATTATGTATATATTGGCATCAGTGTATTTTAATATCCACATAGAATTCAACATAATAAAGGATATCTTATTTAGTCTTTATTAACAGCATCTCCTCTAAGTCTTGGTTTTAAATTGCCTGGGTCACTATAGTTGCTCTTACACTTATCCTTCTTTTTCTTTTTAATTGGCTGCATTTAATTCCCTTGAGCTACTGTGTATGGGCAAGTGGCAGTAAAAGACCAGATGAAATCCCTGGACAAAAGTTTTCTTGAAAAACATAGTATTTTTCATTTCACTGAGTTGGCCAAAAGTAGTCTAGCATCAATATCAGTTTTGCCTATTTATTAGATAGGGACTTAAAGTGTTGCTTGGATTGCAAATCATGTAAAACATAGTGGTGATGGTGATATGCTACAGGACACACTTCCCTACACAGGCAGGCGTGGCCACCTCTAGGATACCAACAGTCTTACCCAGACAGGAACCACACTTTTTATTTGGAAACTGAAGACCTGTGACTGAGCTATAAATATGTATTGCAGCACTGGGGTATTTTGAGGTGAAAGATTGAAAGGAGATTTCTCAATAACATTTTCTTTTTAATTTTTTATGTGTCAATTTCTCAGTAAGTAGCATAGTCTGCATTTTCAGCAGACAGTTTATAATAGGGTTTTTCTTGGTGGGTTTTTTTTTGGTTGCTTGTTTTGGTTTTGTCAGAATATGAAAATAACAATCTCCTCAACAGGAAGGTTTTAGCTCTCTAGGAGATGTAAGATTACAGCAGATACATTCATATGAAGTAAAAGGTCTCTAACTGAGAAAATGATTTCCCATCTCTCCCCTTCTATACTTCCAAACCTATCCTTATTTCAGGTGTCTGTTCAGAAAACCTTTCTCTAATACTAGAGCATTTACTGTGGGATTTTTTTCCCCAGGCAGGTAGACAGGAAGACACAGTGAAGCTTTCATTTCTGATGTGTCACTGTTGTCAGCTTTTTCACCTTTATTTGGTTTGTTTTGTTTTCTGGCTAATCCTGTTCCATCCTGAACCACTGACTAACTAACAGAATAGAGGTTAGCTACAGAAATTGATGAAAAAAAATGACCAGATAAACTGCAGAAGAAACCTCCAACCCCGTACTGTAAAATTTGTCATGTCCTTTTATTTTCCTAGGTCCACAAATCAATGGAAATTTTAAGTCAGGGTGCTGGGAAAACACAACTATGCATCAGTGACCAGGCAAATTTAATGAGCTCAAGGTCTAATTTCCAAATATAAGGTGTACATAGGTTGTTTGTAAGGACATGTTGAAAGGCGTTTTCCCACACATTTTTGCATGCCTTCCCATTGTGGAGTTCTCTGAAGAAAGCGTGAGTGTAACCATTTATACATTCATTTTTGTATGCATACATTTGTTCAGACTCATTCATTTTATCTCACCCTCATTCCTTCAAATCGTGACAAGGCTCTTAAAGGTCTTAAAGCTCTTAATGTCCGTAGCGATTTAATGGCACCAAGTTCAGAATAGCCCAGAGCATTGGCTATTAAACTAACCAATGAGACCTATCAAATACAGAAAAAAAAAATTTTAAAAATCGTTCTACACTGTTTATTTAAAAAGAATACAAATTCAAGCAACAAATCAACAGTGACAAGTTGTAGAATGCCACCATATTCATACTTGCTGGAAAGGCAAGAGGTCTCAAAAAGACATGGTTGAAAAAGGAATATATGCTATTAAATGTCTGTTATGGTTGGATAGGATTTAACAGTCATATGGAAGCATACTTTTGGATAAAATTTTCAGGAATATTTGAAGACGAAATAGCCATACTTTCTGTAACTTCATTAAGGTTCAACCTTCCAAACATTTAAAATTCTGAATACATTAAATTATTTTATTAACTTCTGGCAATATTTTGAATATCTACAAATGCTAATAATATACTACATATTGTAGTAACTAATTACAAATATTTGTTATAAATATTACTTGTAAGTCAAACAGTTCATAGCAACAATAACCAGGATATCTCTGAAATATGTATTGAAAGAGGTGGTACTTTCTGACTTGCCTGCCAAGTCTCTGTTATTTTTTTTAAATGTTCTAAGTATAGGAAAATATTACGGGATAGATATTAACAGCTGCTAGCCTTATAGCAGTAAGAGCTTTATTATCTACAGCAGTATTAAGCTCCTGATTCATGTTATTGGGATTTTGTTATAAGACAATCCACTTAAGTAAAGAGCAATTAATTTGCTTCTCAAATGGAACTGAGCTTTAGACAGTGTTAATATGAAAGAAATTAATTTTCTTCAAGCAGTTTTGAAGATAGGAGTGGGGAAACACCATACCTTACTCATATTTTATTCATTTCTACCACCAAAAGCATAGATTACATGTAAATGAACATAGGCATATTTTGGTCCTTGAGAAAATCCCTCAAATGTTCATTTCTGTGCCTCAGTTTAAAGAACTCTTCAAAGACTGTACAGAAATTGGCATTCACTGATAATGGTGGTAAGATTTTGCCCGTTATGTGAAAAGTTGGTTTCTTGGTTTCCTATGTTACTTATATCCATAAAGAACAATTAGATCAATCACAAACACAAGAGTTACAAGATCATGTCTAAGAAAGACAATCTGAGAGCAAACACAAATCAATTATTCATTGCTATGTTGCTATGTATATTATCTAGCAGAAAATAGTGTTTTAGTGAATTCATATTGCTGTACATTTCAACTGGATTACATGTCAGAATGTAATTCTTTCTATCAAAGGAAAGGATTAATTTATTGCTCTAATGGATAAATGGAACTTGCTGTGATTATAAGCATATTAAGAAGAAAATCTTACTGATTTTCTTAGTCTGTAACTGAAGTCTGTTCACTTACAAGAGATAACATTATTTTTTCAGACATTATATTAAATACTGAAATTAATTATTATTAATAATTATCATTAATGCAGTTTATTTGTCCTGTTATGCTACAGTGAGAGAGATATTTTTCATCCTTAGCCACCCATAATATATTCCAGAGATAATAAGACATGGAATTTTCTGTATTTTTAATAGAATATTCATTTATTCACTTAAATCAACAAGATACCCCGGCATGACAATAAACCTTAGTGTAAATACAGCACATTTTATGAATTAAAAATAAAAAATGAAACATTTTTAAAATCTCTCTGGGAGAGCAAGGTGTCCTATGAAATTGAACTCACATTAATGGCTCCTTCATTTTGTACTTTTGTCCCCAAATTTGCACTGTGCTTTAGCTATCTTTCACAAACAAGACCCCTTCTAAACTGTTAGGTAGCAGCAGCTCCTGAAAGCCTTCAGTGGCACTGTGTGTATTGGCAGTTCTTCGGTTCTGTTTGTAAGATTCTTCAATCTTGTTTGTGCTGCCTATTTCAGACTATATTCAGACTATTTCAGCTTTCTTACCATGGTGAAACTGCTCTTACACCATAAACCTTATGTCTTTTCTCACAGAAATACTGTATTTACTGGAAACAATGTGTTTTTCTCTGGAGAGTTCATATGGGATACAAAGATTTGCTTGGAATTCTATTGTATATACAGCTGTTCTGTTCTTCTCTGGTGTTCTCAGTCTTGTTAACTTGGTCTTCTCTCATCAGTTCCACCTGTTTTGTTGCTAGTATGTGAGAAAGTAAATGTCTCTCTACACTGATAAATAGATTAATCCATGCAGATGCAGTAATTTTAAGAAATGAAAATGATCTCAAAATGGTAGAAAGATATGTCTCCTAAAAGTGAAGGATTGTATATCCTCATTTGTGTTTGTCTTCTAATACAGACTACGTGTTGCAAAAACTTGTAAAACCTTTTGAAACTTAGCAGTGACAGCCCTGCTCAAGATCTTTGGCCAGGCCATACAGTAGGATTGCATGATAGTCTTAAACTGAGGTAGGCAGATGTACCAAGAGTCATCTGTCACAGTTGTAAAGTGACAGAGCTGAAAATTAGCATTTCTTAGTGTAATTATTAAAATCTAATTTGGTCACAATCAGTGAGAGTAGCTATGGCTACTTGATACAGTGAGAGACTCAGGTATGTGAGATATTAAAGGTAAAAGCCCTAAAGGACTATCTGTATATACTCTTGAATAATTTTAGAGAATGGAATTAAACAATCTGATTAGTCACTTCTAATGAAGAAAGAGACACTAGTGTTCTCACTGGCAGAAAGCCACTGAATCACACCTCTTTAAACTGCCAGTTAAAGCAGTGTAGTCTCTGCTTTTCTCTGGGAAGATAACATGAGCTCACATATTTGTTTCAAGTGCTGTCTGGTGGTGCTAAAGAAATTGCTGAGTTAGCTTTAAACAGACTAAAACATTTTTTATCACTTGCTGGAACACTGAAAATAATTCTTCAAAAGTGGAAAGTTCTAATCTTATTTAGTCATGCTTTTGTTTATAGAATTACAAACTATGGTAAAAAGTTAGCAACATAAGCTTCTTTACTTATAATGATGTATTTTTAAGTTTGAAAGCCTGCTCAGATAACAGCATGTCTGAAGCTAAACTAGGAAATATAGAATATGGCTTAGAATAATCTGTTTAGGTTTAAGTTACAAAAAGAATAATTAAAACATGAGTTGTAGTTTATCTAAAAAAAAAAATCCATTCTTAACATAATCCTGTTGAGAGGCCTCTCTACTTCATTAACATCCTCTTAGGAAAACCATTCACACTGCTTCATTCTAGATTTTCAGCACAGAGCTAGAGATTAACTGTATAACAAAACTGTCTCGGGCAGGTTAGAAAAAAAGATAAGATCACCCATTTTGAATTATGGGCCAATCTAGCTAGGTTTTTTCCTGTGGGAGTTACAAATATGATAATTTCTATATACATATGGAATAAGTAGTGATGGGACCAGGATTTATGCAAACTTCTCAAGAAATATGGTAGCATGGGCAGAAATTACTAAAAATGCACAATTGCTGTGAGACGCCATCTCTCAGTTCCACACTGAGGACATGTATAGCCAATGAAATGGGTCAGATAATGTGTGAGGCAAGAGACCAAAATATTCTGGGAGCAAAACCAACTTTGATCCCTTCCGACAACATAAGCAAGGCCTTTGCACAGAAGTATATCACAGCTGGGAAGGCAGCCAAGAAACTCTGTATTCTCTTCTATCATAAACCCTGCCAAGTCACAGCTGATTTTGCTATTGCAGATTGTCAGTCCATTAAAACTAATTATTTTTTAGATCAAATAGCCACTGTCTTTCTGTTTTCACTAGAAATGATTACAGAATAGTTTTCAGTAAGAGAGTTCTGAGAACTTAGATGAAATCTGGACCAAATGAATTGTTTCATTTGC
Organism: Corvus hawaiiensis; assembly: GCF_020740725.1. NCBI lineage: Eukaryota > Metazoa > Chordata > Aves > Passeriformes > Corvidae > Corvus > Corvus hawaiiensis. The sequence continues at coordinate 22,254,407 of NC_063219.1, read as the reverse complement.
AAAGCTGCAGTGTTTGAAGAAGATATTTGGACAATGAACTGTCTTATTTGTTAAGGAATAAGGTAACATAGTCAGAGCCCATTAAAGATAGTATGCTTAAAAACTAGGTTTTTTCCTCATAAAATCTCAAGTTTGATACATCCTTTGTATGAAAATATTAACCATGAAGAATGGAGAGACTGATAGCCAGCCATCCTTTTCCTCTTGGCATATGAATGGACTTTAAATAACACCTCCAAATCACTGCAGGCCATTACTAATGCAGTATAACCATAAAATGGGAATTATTTTTGCACATTTATAATATTAATCTAGTAGTAATGTATTTTACAACACAGAAACTTTACTACAGTCAATTTTACAGTATTAATTTGTACTTACATCAACAATCAGGAAGTCCAGCCAGCACCAGGCATTAGTAAAATATATTTGAAAACCATATGCTACCCATTTTAAAAGCATTTCCAAAATGAAAATATACGTAAAAACTTTGTCAGCATACTCCAGCATGGTCTTGATAGTTTTGCGTTGTTCAATATATATGTCTTCAAAAGCCTATAAAAATATATTCAGGTATTACTACTGTTTCACAGAATATGCATGATAAAATTATGCAATAAAGAATAAAAATAATTAGGGCAGAGGTAATATTTCCCCTTGTTTTTCTTCATTCTCTTTTTTAATTTATTTCCCATCTTTAACCATACCATGAATTGGAGCAACAGGAGCCTTGTCTGGAGTTGAAAAACAAATTTTTTAAAAAATTGTATTTTACTAATGAATGAAGAAATAAACTCACAGCATGAATTTTTATCCTCTGTACTATTATGAAAGTTTCACAGAGACACAAATCCCCCCTTTTCTTATATATCTGTTACAGATATTTATATTGTTTTCTAGAAAGCAGGTAGATCAATCAAATTTATGTCTAAAAATAAAATTAAAAAGCAATGTATTTGCTAGAATGTACAACTATGCACATTGATATTGTAGCAAATGTTCAGCTTGAGTAAAGCTGGAAAGGTGGGTAATGCAAATCTTTTTGGGTAGTGGCTGTTAGGTTTAATTTGCTTCTGCACTCTTATGTATCTCCTGCCTTCAAAATAGGAATAGAATGAAGTAATTATTCCATTTTGGTATAGTCTTTCACAAGCAAAATTCAAAGAGTGGCTGAGCCTAGGAGGGATTAAGGACTTAAACCCATGCATTTAGCTATGTATTCACAGCTAACAGTAGTCCTTTAAAGTCAAATCTCTTGACAAACATGCTGAAAATTGGCAGGCAATTTAAACCTTGAGTACCTACACTGTCTTAAAGAAAATGGCACCACTTTACAGAGGCAAGACAGAAATATGACTAAAAAAGAGCATATGAAATTTATCAAACTTTTTCAAGTTTGAGTCAAGTTTCATTCAATCCTGGAATGATGAAATGCAGGGAGTTATATACAGTTCCAAGCAAAGCAAGTCTTTCTGAGCAAAGTTTATTTTTGCTGTTGCTCCTAAAGAGATATCTAAATATTTCAGCATCTGCAATTTTGTTCTACTTACTAGTGCTCCACTGCTGACGAGAATCATGAATACAATGAAAGTCTCAAACCAGTTGTGTTCAACTATGCTGTAGCAGGTTTTTCTAAGATTCCACCAAGTTTTTCCTTTGCCATCCTCTATACTTACTTGACAACATGGAAATTTCTGCACACAACCTGCATTAGATTAAGAGATATTAGTATCCAAAAGCCAATTACTTAAAAGTCAATATTTACTCTAGTATATATTATTAGAGGCTTTAACTAATTTTATAATATTTTTTAAAATTAATCACTGAAATGCTGAATAGGATACCACATCACACAGGATGATGAATATCTGAATTTAGAACACTAATCTGGAGAGAAACTAGACAATAGTATACTTAATTATTATAGAAGTCAATCCAAGAAACACCAATATTTTTGACTGTTAGCATGTAACAGTTCCATTTGTTGATGGAGTCACATGAAAATTTATTTCTTCCAAATTCCAAGGGCCCTTTCAAATAGCTGAAAAGCATTTTATCAATAGAAAAGTTAAGGAAGTTTCTTTGTTACAAGATGTATGCAGTGGCCAGATAGATGAAGTTACTCAAAGCCTAGGGAAACCTCGTTTTTTCATCTGATTTCCAGCATTCTGGGCTAAAAGTATCTTCTTTTGATTTTTGAGGTCATGAAGGTCCACCAGATTTGAAACACTCAAGAACCTAAATAAGCCTAGTAAAAATGTCATTTTAGTAATACATCTCTTAAGTCGATAGTTATTCTACAACCTTCGGTAAAACAGGCTTCTGGTTCAAGAGCTTCTTCACTTTCAATTTCTGCTTGCTCGCCCTCTCCAGGAGGAGCAATATCAACAGTGCTGCCTTCTGATGAGCTTGATGCATTTAGTTTCTGTAAGTAAAGTTCCACAGAACAATTTTTTCTCATTAGATACATATTCTGTAAAAAATGGTACCGAATCAAATCATGCCAATCTAACTTTTGAAGAATAGCAAACTTATAAGTATGCATCACCAAAAGTAAAACCATAGACATGTAAATGGTATAGTTCTGTTTCCCAGTTTATCTTCTCATAGGGAAGGACTAAGTATAATTTGGCTACTAACCTGATCCATATATATGACTGGTGAAGTATTCTGAGTAGTATTAATACCAGAGAGCTTGCATGCACCACACTCTCAAGTTATTTCATTGTCTTTACTATTATGCTGGATTACATTGAAAACTTGTCTTAGTTTTCCTAGCAAAATGAGCTAACACAAATCTGCACATATATCTTCTTGTCCACTACATATGGTATTTTCACAAAAATACACATTATCTGGATTAAAAAGTTCTAAATTTAATGGCAAATTTTTGCACAATTTAACTTTTGAAGAAAGCACAAATTACCAGAGCTGAAACATCATCTTTGCATTCCGGTCTCCTGTGCTTATTGAGAGACCTCCAGATGTCCTTTTCATCCCAAATTTTTCTATCATTCTACTACTTTTTTTGTACAGTGAAATACTATAGTCCTTACTACAGTAAAAGCACTTCTAGATATGAAAACTGCAAGAACTGGAGAGTGATAGAAAATAACTCAAGTTAAGAAAATTTAAACTGAGTACATTAAAATTGTGATCAGGTCATACAGTTTATCGGCCATACAGTTTATCAGTCACACAAGACTGCCCATAATTTTGCCCTTTTAAGAAAGCATATTTTGAAAGGAAAATCCTGCTAAAAATGCAAACAAAAAATTCAATAATTAGACATAGCATTTGTAATTTGTTTTCAGTTGACAGTACTGTTGTAATTTTTTCTTCCATAATACTTTCTCTTTTATTGTGAAATAAGGCTTGTAATCAGAAAGCAACATTAAAGAAATCGTGGCAGTGAAATTCTTTTGATTTATCACATGTAGCAGTTGTACATAGGAATTTCAAAGGGGATGCAGAATGCACCTCTCACTTAAATACTTTAAATTGTACAGGTACTGATGTAACAAAAGGGCATTCTAGCACTGAGTAGATTTGTGCTTTTAGCTAAGCAGAACTGCTCATGTCCTTTGACCTTTGGAGGAAGGTCATGTTTAGAAAGTATGAAGACCTTTCTATACAATTTTGTTGAGAAAGTGCTTAATAGCAACTACTTTTCACATTTAGTTTTCAAGATAGTGACATTTTTAGAATATAAAAATCTCCTACTGTTCAGATTTTGCAACAAATAATAAACACGAACTTGTTTCTTGAAAGAGGCACTTCCATATATTTTCTTCTTCAGAGACACTGCTGAAAATTAAAACTAGTTATTTAACTCCTCAGTTAAAACTTAGTCTCTTCAGGAAAATGTATTGGCAGCTAAGAACTTTTTCTGCCAGAAATGAAGTAAATGGCACATACATCTTAATACAGCTTTTTAAGGAATTATTTCCTCATATTCAACTTTTACATGACATGAATTAAGTTTTAAACAAAAATCATGTTGAATGATGGATAATTTCAAGGATGATTTTCCAGAAGCTGCCTTTTGCACACACAGTATGTAGTGAATATAGGGTCACTCAGACCTCAGGTCCCATGGTTGTTACTGCATTGTGACCAAAAATATCATGTTTCACTTCTCATACTGCACTTCCTGTATGATTTCCAAAATTTGTATATGTAAAATAGTTACAGCCATGTTGCCTCTAAATGGAATAATTTTATTACTGGTCATGTAAGTCTGTGAGTCTGAGATAAAATACTGTGTAGCTCATTGTGAGAATATTTAAAATTTCACTTTCTCTATTACATTTACAACCAAAATACCCAGTAATGTACACTATATTAAACATTATTAGCATACCACCTTATTATCAACACATAAGGCTGTCTCTTTTTTAAAATTAATACTTGTGAATTAACTCTCTTACTATATATCATTGAAATACCAAGAAATAAGAAACCTTCCACTGAAATCATGGGCAGTTTCTTCATGAAATAAAACCCAAATATTGTAAAAATAATTATCTGTCACATTCAAGTTAGGAAAAGTAAAACTATTCATGGCTTGATCCATCATCATTAAATACATGACTGACTTAATAGTAGCAAGATAAAGGTTCATAGTAAGCATCCATTATAAATCTGTGAGTGCAAATTAAAAGGCAGTCAAATTTTTAACTGCATTTTCCCATGTAAACTCTGCTGCAGATAGTTCATAGTTGCTAAAAGCCAAGTGGCAGAAGTGCAATTTGTAACCAGTACAAACAAAAACTACTACAATTCTTTTCAGTAATTTTCACATAAAGCATTCTCTTCATTATTTTTCATATAATCTCAAACAACTGCATTATTAAGAGAAAAACCTCATTAGTTAACAAAACTCCTCTTCTTTGCTTGAAGACCCTAAATTAGGAAAGAACCAATACATTTTAAGTAAGGTGACGTTAATGATATTCGTTCTAGCAACAAAGCTAATAAAACTAATAGGAAGCTTGAGACACATGATGGATTAGCACAATCTTCTTATCAGCTCATAAATGTGATTATCAGCCTCTAGGACAGACCATGCCCTGTAAATATTTATTTGCATCTTCAATGATAACACATTTTCCTTTATAAGGAAACATTTGAAAGCAATTGCTTATGGTGCAGCATTCTCAAGGCCTGAATCAGCAAAACGACATGCTTGACTAGAGCAGCAGCCTGAGCAATACTGTGGAAATCACAGACAAAAATAAAAGAAATAATCAGACTACCTCAATGGGATTATATTTTTCTGAAAACAGTATTATAAATATTATTGTGTAGGATATAAAAGAAAAAATGCTTCATCACCCACCCAAATACTTGGTTAATGTATGTATAATCAGCCTCCATAATGTTCTTTCAGAGCAGTGCATCTCTTATCAACAGCTTCGATCATTAAAACAAGCTTTGACCAACAGCGTGTTAATGCGCCCATTTACAAGAAAATGCATTCACTTAAGACCCAGTCTTGCTCTCATTTGATTCTATTCTAGATTTCAACAAGAGCAAGAGCAGGCTACTGAAGTTTTAAGCTTTACAAACGGCTTCATGATTCAAGTGACAATAAAATAAAAGGATTCAGCCATTACAAATTGCCTTTAGTAATTCAGCCATGTGGTTTTATACTTTCAGTCTCGAAAGCTGCACTGTAACTGAGTGAAAAAATATAAAATAATGGAGATTGATGATTCCAAAGTGATTCTAAACTGACTTTAAATCTCAGATCTTATGATATTTGACTTTTATATAATATTAAGAATATAATTTTAAAATCTCTTTCCTTAGAGTCTTATTTGGTGTTTGAAGCATATCTTGGTTTAAAATTTAATTATTAAAATCTGAGAATTTTCAGAATACCCACCAATGTTAATTTTTTTGGCATCTCTGGGCAATTTAAACCAAAATATGATAAAGGTAGATCATGCTGCACTATAATCAAGGGTACAAAATGAACCACTTGGTGATCCTTTTGAAGCCAGTAAAACTCTGCCTGAAGGAAACAGTTTTCAATCCTGCTACAGGACTGAAATCTCAATCCCCCCAAAATTTTGATGCCTAGTTTTACTAGAATAATTTGACCTCCTTAGTTTCATGTAACTTTGGCTCCTGTGCAATATTTGCTGTTCCTATTCCTGAAGGCTCTGCCAGTACTCATCAATGGAGGGCATGTTTGCCTATATTGAAAAACATTCCTAGGGTAAATAGGTATATGTGCAATTTTATAAAAATTATGCTGACTACTGTGTAGTCTTGCTAATTCACACAAGTAAGTCCCCCAAATCATTTACGGAATGCTATTGTGAAACACATTCTAAATACCACTATTTATAAAGGCATTTAAGAAAAGAGGAGTTGTAAAATGTTTAGCTTTTCAGAGTTCTTTAAGGCAAGTTATTAGCTAAGTATAATTTTAGCAATTATAAGACTGTTTGCTCTTCTTCCAGTTTATAAAACTCAAGATATGCACTGTCCAAATGAATAGAGTGTAGTTTGTAGCATCTTGAAGATCTGCATTACAGTGCATTGCAGATTTAAAAGTGTAACTGTAATTTTTACACAAGTAGCTACTGTGATAATTCAAATATTATCCATTAAGGGGATGAAGTCGTGGCAGAAATTATTTCAAAATCACTTTACACATTTCACACATTTCATTAAATATTTACATTTATAAGGGCTGAATCAAAAAGGGTTGTTTTTATTTTTTAAAAACTATGCATGCTCCCTTTTTCTTTGGCTTCTTTAGCATAAAACATTCCAGTACTTTTATGATCCATACTTCAAAACCTGAAGAGCATGCAGGTATTGCTAAATACTGTATTTAAATATTCAGAAAAACCATTAGCCGAGTTAAAAAATACATGTTGGGTTTGCCAGTCCCACCTGACCATGCTGTGATGTGAATCCCATAACTCAGCAGAGAGCAGCTGTGCATGTTTCTACTCTTGCAATGGATAGGGAAGGTACATAGCTGAATAGCATGCAGGCCAGTCAAAATCCATTAAAAAGTGATTATATATATATATACATATATATGTATAACTTGCTTAGGTAACCTGTGTGAAAGTGGTGACACGTTGCTCTACCTGGTTAAAAAGCACCAGAGCTGCATTCTTGATTGCTCCAGCTTGGTTTTACCCCTGTGAGAAGTAAGAATGGTAGGTAGTGAAGTTCAAGACACAGGATCACTAGTTTTTCTCTTTTTGGAATCTCTAATTCAAACACGGCTTTAACACAATTAAAACATAATTATTAAATATTTTATTATTCGCTGGAAAAAGGGAAATACATACCACCTGAAATGTTAAACAAAGTTTTCTAAGAACTTGTTAGTTTATTTTAGAGAAATTAGAAATATAGAAGCTAGAACTACTAATCTGCACACAAAAATTGTGATTCATAAATAAAAATGGAATGAATAAAATTAACAAAGACATTATTAGCAGATTTGGAAACTATTACTGTATTTATATAGTCCTTAATGCTTATTAATGAAAATTTTAAGGGATTTTTTGTTTGTTTGTTTCATGTCCTAGTCTTCATTTAATTGACTATGTGATTATCTCTTTTATTTGAAAAATATGTATGTACAGGAAGCAAAATACTTTGAAGATGTATGTCTTCCCATTCCTCCTTCATCCTCTAATAATGGTAGAACTCCTAGATCTTGATGAAAATACACATCTTTAATTTCTGTTCAGTTTAAATGGGATGAATTATCATATTATGTAAATTTCTAGTTTAGATTTAGTATGCTATACACTTCTGAATCTCTCATCATTATATCATTGTTTCAAAAGAGGATTGTATTGGTGTCTGGACAGTGGAGCATCAATGTATCCAGAGATATGGTTTAAATCAGTAACCACAGGTAGTCCATTACTTAAATAATTTGTTACTTCTGAAGAAACCGCCCCAGAACTGGTCAGTTCTAGAAAAGATAATTTAGATTGTTGGACATTTTAAACATGATAAAACAATCATCCAACAAATTGATGAAATCCTGTGGAGTCTGTTTTGACTATTGTTAGAGCCAATGAAAATGCTTATCTTTTGGGAATGCAATAACTCTGTTCTTGTCTTTTTCACTTCATCTAGGCACAAAGGCCTTGGTGAAGCCAAACAGAAAACTGAACTTATTCATTGTTTTAAAAATTCAGTAGATTAGATGATGAAGGATATTTTTAATTTGATGAAAATCATCTGTTGTGATCATCAAAAGTCAATTGAGTAACCTCATTTCTCCAATCTGAATTTGTATTTACTTTACATACACTGTAGATAGAAAAGCTTTTGGAATTGTAAGTGATTGAGGCCTGTAGGTGTATGTATTTCTTTAGTTGTGAAATAAGCTTTCCATAACTGAGAAATATATTTGAAATTATTTTCCCATGTCAAAATGCAAAACTATATTTATAAAGTTGGCAATCAGCTATAATGAACAGTTGTTAAGGGGTATGTAATACACAATAGTTAGGAGTCTTATGTTAGGTAAGATTAACATAGTCCACTCATTTCACTATGGAAACAGCATCCACATGCTAACGTTAAAACCCACCCAATTATCCCCTTTAGCTGTTTCTAATTTTTTTATTGTCTTCAAAGTTAATGATCTTGAGTACCTTATTTTCAGAGCAGAAATCTGTTTCTTTTCTGATGATTATCTCATTGTTTTTGATTGTCTCATTGATTATCTCTCTTTTCTGATTATTAAAAAATTCTCCTTCAAAGTATCAATGAAATGTTCACTTCTTGCAGGTACTTTCAGCCAACTATTACTCTAAAGGAGTGAGTAACTTTATAATCTAACAAGTATTATCTTTCTGTTTCATCCAAAAAGAGATTTACTCAATTTTCTAGTGATATGTCTTAGAAAGATCTTGTTTAGATCTGGAATTTGCAACCAGGTTCCAGAATAGATTCTGGCAGATTTGGGAAGTTATTAACTAGCAAATTAATTAGAAAGTCTTTCCATGAAAGGGGAGAAAAAAAAAAAAGAAAAAGAGCTGGCCTTCCAAAAGAAGCTTGGTGGCTAGAGTTACTTTCTACTATAGCATATCTGACAAAAAAAAAACCAGGAAATATTACAATTTCTTCCTCACTCACCCACAATTACAATATCTACCGTAACTACCTGCTCCTGGCATATTCCTCAGGGGAACACAGGCTATGCCCCACTTCTAGCATGACAGACTTCAAATAATCATTCTGCTCTTAAGCATCAGTGACAGTAAGACACCAGAAAAAAAAAAAAGATTCATTTTACAGCTCCTGTGCAGCTCTAGCTTCCCACAGCTCTGTGGTTAAATAAAACATTGTTATAGGGGATACCTCCTGAGGGTGTTTTAAGTGCTAAGTACTGTCACAGTTAAAGCAGGGAAATTTCTGCCCCATCTCTTACCCCTCCTTTTGCAGACCAGGCCTTCTAGCAGGAGTGTTTTCTCAGTGGGACCCCTTGAGAGGCAAAACAAAGCAAATGATGGTGTACTGTTCTAGAGAGGTAACTTAAATACTGCACCAGTGTACTCTTTATCTTCCTTAAAAGACAATCAGAAGGCAGCAAAAGATTCAACAGTACGGTTGACTTGGTAGGAGAAGATTGGGAATTTTCACAAATTCCTGTCACACGCCAGAACTTCCATTCATATATTCAGAAAGCTGGTGGATTTTTATACACACAGTAAAATAACCCACTTTATTCTTTCCACAGAAATCATCCAGAAGGAATGGAATAAGGAATCCAGAGCAGAAAGTGCAATTAATATAGAATTCACAATTTTCAGGGTACTGTCTGATTAGACACTGTTCACAATATGCACACTTGCACTGTATGAATACATGTCAGACAGTTAAACAATAAACAGTTATGGGTGAGCAGAACTTGATGGAAGTTATTATTGCTCCAGCTTCCCAATGGTATTGACTACTATAGTCTATGGAAATACTGAAGCTGCACAAAGTCCTAAAGCTGTCTTAACCCCGTTGAAAATTCCTCCACAATTTCTTAATATAAATACCATCCATCATTTACTGCTGGATTTCCCACAGTCACCTGAAATTTTCAGTCAAATTGCTTATTAAGTGGTTTCTCTTCCTGAAGACATATGGATAAAAGTCCATTAAAAAAAAGGGCAAAATCCCTTTTGATTTATTACTGTCCAGAAACTTCAGGATGGCCTTAGAAGATAAAGGCACAATGCCTGAACCAGGCAAAGATGGGGTTAAACAGGGAGTTGACTTGTGAAAGTCACCTTGAAATTGGTATTTTCTCAGCACATCAAAAAGGGCTTTTACTCCACTTTCTTGGAGTGTACCTACATCACATATTCACCTGGAAAGCAGTGGAGTTTCTGCCTTTGCATTGCATTTTGCTTTTTCCTCAGCTGTTCTCATAGACTATATGGCAGTACACTGTAAACGGAGCCATTCAATCTATCTTACAGAAGAAATAAACCAGTAATACCTATGGCACAACCAGTGACTTCCCTTGTAACACAGACCCACAGGCACTATGGCAGAGAAAGTGGACTGCCAGGGGATCACTAGCTAGGTATGGACGGGAACTTCCCAAGTTCCTTTATTGCTGAGGCTAACATGTCATGTAACCACAAATTCAGTATCTGCACAGCCCCTCCCAACTTCCTAATGCATATTACAAACCTTTTAAAAAGTAACATATTCAGGAAATTTTGAGGCTTGTAACTTGATGGAGTTAATAGGAAGGCACTCATAACTGTATTTATCAAAGCCACAATGAAAACAGAAAATATCTAGTAAAATGTCATTTTAAAAAGCATCAGAATATATGAAAAGACATAGAAGACTTTGCTAAAGGTTCATTGGAAATGAAAACCAACTTTTATTAGATCAGCTTACATGAAAAATACTTAACTCTCAGACTCAGAATCGCTCTGAATGTTTTTGGGGTTTTTTTTATACTAGTTGATCTCTTAATTTACACTGCTTTACACTTCCTGTATCTCTTATATTCTACATTTACCATGGATAAGCACTCCTGCTATACTGTCTTATACATTTGCATTGAAACTCTTTGTCTCATAACTGAGCAACTCAGATGATAGAATATCTCGTTCTTCATCCTACAATTCTTAGAGCAACATTCTTTGCAGCTGCAAATAAACACACACTCTTGATGTTCTTTAGCAAAAACCCCATACTATGATTAATTGGATCATGGCTATGCATTAATGTAATGTGGTGTAGTTTGATATTGCTGAGGAATACATCATTATTGCATATATGCCAGATATACAGCTATGATAAAGTCATGAATGCAGGGCTTATTTATAGGAGAGCTTTCTTCATGGTAAAGAAACCCTTTTGGATTAATGAGTTGTTACACAACATCACAGCTTCTAATCTAATTGAAAACAAATTTATCCATGGTTCCTGATGTCTTAAATGACAAGGTTCCTAAATTTCTAATGGCACTGAATATAATTAGATTCTGCTAATGCCTTTATTAGCTTGTCATTGATTACTACCCCAATATATAAAGTTTTCCTTGTATACTATTAGCACCTGTACATGATCACTTCTGGTATTTGAGCCACTTAGCTTTTGAAACACATGGCATTGATTTTTTAGACCAACTTTTGTCACTTTGCACAATAATAACAACAGCATAAATCCTTCAAGTAAGCTGTTTCTGCATGCTTCTGTATTACAAGATCACTTTGCTCTCCAGTATAACTTGAGCTGCTGCTTTACCATGACATTCATTGGTACCTAGATTACTTTATTTCAGCCAGCCATAGTCTCTGAACGCAAAGTCTGTTCAAATATTACTCACAAAAATTTTTAGATAATCCAGAATATATTAGTGATCTGTGATGTCTCCGTGTTAATTTTTAGAACTACCCTAAATATTGAGAGAAATATTTTTTCTCTACTTATGTTTGCTTAGGTATGCAAAGCTGTACACTCCTTCATTGTTCCTTAGCCTTCTACCCTTATTCCATAAATTCTTATCATGGAGGTACTACAGAAAGAATGCTTTATCAAGTATGTACCAGTCCTAAAACCTCATAAAACTGTGAAAGAAATAATCACATTTAAAATCAAATATCTTCCAAATTTTAATAAACAAAATACTAAAAATGTAAACTCTAAGGATCTTCTACACTATACCATTATATAATTTTTTTCTTGAATTGTACTACATAAAATTCTAAAACATAAAATATAGGATATTAAAGTTTTTAAACAATTCTAAATATGTAATTAAATCATGTAAATGTATTACTACAGTTTAATAGTTAAGATACGAAAAATCCTACCTGTTTGCTTTCTTCCATATCAGATTCGCTGCTAAATTCTTCTGTATTTAAATTTTCAAAATCTGATTCTCCAAGTGCAATGGGCACTGTTACAGTGAGGCCTGGGTTGTTTATGAATGACATATAATCATTTTCATCAATTACGTATTTTTCCACACTGCTGCCTGTGCCTACACCACTGGTGGTTCCATTCCCGTCTTTAAGATAATTCAGATCTTTGCTTATTTCAACAGCAGTATGATTGGAAATGCAGCTGTCTTTCTTGTTGTTTAGCTCTTCAAGTGCTTTGATTTCCTCTAAAGATTTCTGCTTTCTAACGAAGGCTTTTCGGATGAACTCCTGTATCTTTTTTTTAACAAAATCTATGCCTTTCTGAATCCTTGCCACAGCAATCTGGAGATTGTTCATTTCATTATCATCGTCTGTAGCAGCAAGGTTGTCTGAACTAAATGAGCTCAGCAGCAAGGCCAGAAATAGGTTCAATACCTAAAAGATGAGAGAATACAGCTATATAGTAAATACATACATATCAGAAGTGTTAAATTTGGCAGTGCTAGGTTAACAGTTGTACTTGATGATCTCAAAGGCCTTTTCCAATGTAAATAGTTCTATGATTCTAAAAAAAGCAGTAGAGCAGGTTGTGGATCATAAATAACTTTTTGGGGCTCTGCACATTTTTGCTGAAAAAATGTCAAGATTGCAAGGTCATGTAAATAACTAGGATACAAATATTTTGAATTCTATTTTATAAAAATTTAAGTCATGTTAAAAATATCACTAAAGGAAGAGAATTTTGACAGGAAATTTTGACTGCAAATTTTAACGGTAAAAGAAACTTAAAAATAAAGTAAAAGTGTAAATGGTTCATTCCTTTTATAAGACTTATGTCTAGGAAGTTCTCACCAATTCAATATTTATCAATTGAAATTTTGCATTTTAACTTGTCAGCTTGAATTTAAATTTTTTTATAAAGGTTTCTTGTACAATCTTGAGTTAGAAGTTTTCAAACACCTTTTTAGGCTGGATGGCAAATCCCTCTGGGTTTCATTTTTGTTTTTTACACGTAAACAATCCAAAAAGTTCAGTACTAAAAATTAAACAGCAGCTCTAAATTAGCTGCAGCACTCCCATGACAGGATGTTGGATTTGACATTTTAGTTTCCTTCTAAATGCTTGTACCCATAGTAAGAGTACTTCAGGGGATAGAAATGTGTGAAAAAGAGGAAAATGCAATCATCGTATGTTTTTACCCAAAATTTAGCCCATTCAGATTAATTTTTTAATTCTAAACAGAAGGATGACAAACATTTTCATTGCCTAGCTGTGAGTCCTGTACATCTGCATCAGAGTTAATGTTCAAAAATGTTCATCACGTACCACTAGGTTTCCAATCACCATGACCAGCATGAAAACAATAAGGCACATGGTTTGGCCAGCAACCTCCATGCAGTCCCACATCGTTTCTATCCATTCTCCACACAGCACTCGGAATACAATCAGGAAAGAGTGGAAAAAGTCGTGCATGTGCCAGCGAGGAAGCACACAGTCACTGGAGATCTTGCAGACACATTCCTTGTAGCTTTTGCCAAACAGCTGCATCCCAACCACAGCGAAAATGAACACAATGATGGCCAGCACCAGGGTCAGATTCCCCAGAGCCCCCACTGAGTTGCCAATAATCTTAATCAGCATATTTAAAGTTGGCCAAGATTTTGCCAATTTGAAAACTCGAAGCTGCAAAACAAAAATGCAGATGAACTATTAGTGTTAGTTACAAAAGAGAAGCTAGGTTCAAGCTGGCTAGCAGAGCATACCAATTTCTGTATTAGTTTGTTCTTCAGTAGTACCACATTATTATTTTAACGGGAAGCAGGGAACATGGAGAAGTTGTCAAAAATGCATTGTTTATCATTTGATTTCAGTCATGCACATAGTAAAAAAAAGTCATAATTTGTGGTTTTTTTGACATTTTATTTTACTATTTTTAAACGTCCACTTACAGATGATTCCTGAATTCTTAGAGACATTTTAGACGCTTCTACTCTTTTCATCACTGTGACTACACCCTCTTTGTTGGCTTGGTTCCACATTTCCCTCAGCACCACATTAAGCCTTCCATGCTTAGATAGAGGCCAATTTTTTAAGCAAAATCTTGATCTTGATATTATGATGTCCATTCAAATCATAAACACTAACTTAAAAATAATATTCATTACTCAAACTATGTTATGTGAAGTTGGATACCATTGCAAGTAGTGCTAAATAAGTCACTCCTTCCTGCTCTATGTATTAGGAGATAAGGTTTTCAACCAGTGTGATGACTATTGGTAATAAAGACTTTTAAATCATTAATATTGGGCCTCTAGGAAACACATCTATAAACTAGTTTGTGCACAATACTAATTGCTATTAAAAATACGTTTCTATTAAAAGCTCAATAATATTTCAATTTAAATGTTATCTTAAAGTCAGCTTGTTACAACTGTTATATGTAATGGTGTGACTAGAAGTTTGTTGTTGGTGCCCATTAAAATAAATGTGAAGAGAGGATCTGCTTAAGTTCACAAGTAACACAAAGTAATGTTCACAATATAAAGACTAAAAATGCTATGAATCTATATGCTGGTGACAATATATATGTTTTTACAGGTATTCAGCTTTGATGATTCTTAATGAAATCAGTGTAAAGACTTACAAAATTCTTAAAGGCAGCAGTTAGTCTTATGTTGGCAAAGTATATCAGTTGGATAGATCAATAGGATAATTTGATACTAAAAGGTATCAAACACCTTAAATTTGTACTTACCAAACATAGCTTGCAAATTAGGCACATAAGAAAAATAATGTGAGCCATTGAAGTATACAATACATATTTCCAAAATATGGTAATTATTACAGGCACCAGCACTTTTTACTTTTTTTTTTTTTTGAGTGAGATAATGGCATGCAAATATTTAATTCACAAGGTATTTACCAATCTGAATGACCGAAGAACAGATAATCCTTCAACATTTGCAAGACCAAGCTCCATTAAACTAAGGCTAACAATAATACCATCAAAAATATTCCAGCCTTCTTGGAAATAATAATAAGGATCCATGGCAATAATCTTTAGTACCATTTCTGCTGTAAATATCCCAGTGAATACCTAAAACAAAATGTAATGAATGGTTATGAGAAATTTATATACCTGAGGAATTTTTTTTAATCCAGTGAGTTCTCTCACCTGTTATTATAAAAAACAGCTGATTGCTATCTCCAAATGGCATCTAAGTATTTCTAAACACTGAAAACAAGTAACTAAATCAGGATATATAGTAGGACAGAGGTTTGGTAAACCTATAAAAAGCTATTGACCAGTCAGCAGTTCAGCTCCCTGGTATGTGCTGGACTATCCATCCAGGAGATGATGTGATGTCACCTGGTGTTTTAAGTCCTGTTTGATGCAGATGGTTCCAGTAAAGTAAAACAAGACTTGACAGCAAGATTTTCCTAGCTTACAGTCTAAAAGTTTTACTCTCTAATGTCAGACTCTCTAAGCATAGACCCTCTGAAGTCTGTCTTGTAGACAAGGGAAGTTGGAGTTTCTTGTACCGGGCTTTTTGTAAGAATAAAGAAGTTTCACACATAGTTACCATGCTGTGTGACAGCTATTTCCTTTAGGAAAGTGAATTTCAGGGTGATAATGTGATGTGAATTATCTCCAAGTGCCAAATGTGAAATTATCAATGCTTTTTAGTGTTTTTAAATCCAGAATTTAACTCAAAACTTTCTTGAACTGTGTAGTGATCAGTTGTTTGTGCAGCGCAACAAAGAAGTTTGGGAGCATGCCTTTTTTATAAAGGTATTTTCACTGTAGTGTAACTGAAAAAAATTCCAAGAGAAATTCTGACATTGAATATTTCATCAATTTTGTATGGAAGAAAAATATTTTCTGTGATGTAATATCAGTATCACGGTAAAAATTGCATAATCTACCTTAACATTGGAAAGAAAAAACCCAAGGTAGACATCAACAAGTCTGGCATTCCAGTGAAAGACTGCACTTCCATCTATATTCAGTTATTTCATTATAGTAGTTAGAAAACAAGATTCATGAAAGACAAAGGCTTCAGTAAAAAAATCTCTTTACCTGTGAAAATCATATGTACCATTTCTAAATTGATTATAAAAAGACATTTTTGGAATAGATTTAAAACAAATTCAATGCATTTATACATATCTTCTTTTAGAAAAGGGTATTTTTACATCAAAAAGTAGTGCATGACAAACTACTTACCAGGTTCCCCACAGAAAGGACACTGCTAAACTGTTCTGTCATTGGGTAATGTTCCATGGCCATAAACAAGGTGTTTAAAACAATGCAAATAGTTATAGCAAGATCAACAAATGGATCCATCACAACTAAATTGACGACATGCTTTACTTTTAACCATGGACTCCAGCAATCCCAGATCAAGAAAGTATTTGCAAATCTGTACCAGCATGGTGGGCATTTCTGTCTGGATTCTTCAAGCTCTGAAAAGAAAAAATAGAAAAAATGAATATTACAAATTTATCTTCTGGAAGTTCTTGCTTTAAAATATGGAAAAAGATTATATCAATCAAATAAACAGCTCTCACTAACATGAGATTTCCCTCACCCATGTGCAGCCACCTTAAAGTAAGGCATCTACTTTATTTAAGATCCTCTACAACCAATGGACAGTGAAGTCAGAGTAAATCATCTGAGACAACTGTCTAAAGAGAGAAATGTATTTGTCTTTCCCATGACAGTAGGGAGAATCTAGAGAGTTAGTTTAGGTTACTTGACTTGCTTACAGCAGATATCTTAATTATAGATATTAAAAGCCAACATGATTCACTCGTCAGTGAGCTGCTATATATAATTGGTATAAGCTTCATAAAGGATTCACATTTTTTCTAGTATGTACAAAACATGAGTACATATTTTGATTTGAGATACTAAAAGTGTTATGTTTGCTACTACACTGAACCACTACAATATCAGATAAATGATCTGTAATGCATACCTATAATTTCTTATTTGAATGGCTATTTTTAATGTATTGCATGCCTGCTTTCTTATTTGTAAATTATTATTTAATTTGGTTTGAAAATGTCTTGTACAGTTGCAGCATCTATCAACTGAGAAACAGAACAACATATATCTGTATTAGGAGAACAACTCTGTTTAGCAACTGCTTTAAATTAGAATCTTTGGAAACTATTTTTTCTTCCATTTCACTGTCAATATTGTCAAAGTTACAGAAGAAGAGTAACTTCTTCTAAGTTAATAATAGCAAGAATGAATGTCTGATGTGATGGAATGTTTGAGGACAGCGTAGAAGGAAGATTGATGATTGCTTAAGTGAGAAATACTAAGACTACAAAATATGTAAGAAATGTCCACAACAGTTTTGATAAAATTTCCGCATAGTGCCATCAACTCAACTTGGAAATTTCCCATTTTTCAGGCATCCCTTAGAGCACAGAGAGATGTCCATCATCATGACACTTACGGATGATTTTGCTACAATAGCTGTTCCACAGATTTGCTAATAAGGATTTACTGCAAAAATCTACTTTGAAGACCAGTCAATTGATTTTTGCCTCTAATATTGTCTTATATGGGTGGAATTACTGGAAGTTAAAAGCTTTCAAACTACTGAAATAAACAAGTTCTCCAGGCAGAAAAGGATATCATAAGTAGCTAAAGCTTTCTATAGTCTTTATAAACCACAACAAAGACAGTACTTCAGAAGGAATATATGGATTGGGTGGTATAATCACATTTCTGAACATGCAACTCAGAATGATGAAAGGCAGGACAGGACTGGCCTTGGACAAAAGTGACCACTCATACTGGATGCTGAGTTGACACAGAAGACTCCGTTGCTGTGCTTAGCAATTTCTGAAATGGTGGAAACCAGACATGGGTAAGGAGGTGACTATCAGGACAGTTTTGTTTACATTGACATGTTTTTTTCTGGTCAGGAGAGTGGAAGGACAAACTATTTAACTAGAGGAAGAATGCAGCACTCTCTAAGGCGATATCCGGTTTACAGAGAGGAGAACCAAGATTTAAGAGGTACCAACAGCTCACACTTGCACTAAAGTAGGACGACATACTCATGAAGATACACGTTTGTGAGAACAGGTTTTTTTTAGAAGAAAATAGGTGATATAAACCTTACATTTCTTACTACAATTAGTTTGCGATCTCTTTGTTTATCTGAGAGCAAAGGGCTTCAGAACTCACTTTAAAATTATATTTCAATACTGGCTTAGTAACACTGCAATGTTTCTTGGTAATTTCTTGTCTTTTTAGAATATATGTTGAATCTGCAAGGTTGGTCTTACTGTAACACCTGCCATACTTTGCCAGTATCCAGTAGATAGATACTGCAAGCTTATAAAATTAATGGCATATATATGAAGAGTGAGCATACTCAGTTTCCATTAAATAGGAAAAAAAAATCCCAAGAAGTATGCTTTTCCGTATAGAAAATACAATTTTTTTTTTTTATCTTTGATAACTCCAAAAATTTAAGAAATACTTAAGACACTTTTTGGGCAGTGGCATGGGTTGATTACATTTGGGGCTTTTTTCCTTTATATTTCTCATTCCAATTTCCTATTGTCTATCCTTGGATTTAAAGCCCAAGGGAAATGACTGCTCTAGTACATCACTGTCTTTATAGTGGCAATTCCTGGGTTATCTTAATTGATTTTTCCTGCTGATGTCTAATGGAAAAAGAAATCCCTATATTTTCTGTTTGAGGCTCTGGCATCCCCCTAGCTACCATTATTTGTTAGTCCACTTAGTAGAGTAATATTTTGGAAGGTGCTATGAAAAATAAATGGTTAAGCATTTAGATTGTGTAAATGACCTTAGAAATGCTCAAAAGCCTTTTGTATCTGATATTCAGACACTCCACATGTCCAGTTTTACATTTACAAAGCAAATTATGTAAATAATTTCTCTGTACATGTAGTTAGCAGAACTTCACTGAACTGCCTGTCAGATAAAATGCATCAAATACCTTCCATTGTATTTGTAAGTATGCTGGCTATGCTCATTGCTCTTTGTCTTGCAGCAGACTCTTCCAGCATTTCCATGGAAATTTGATATGAACTCAGTCTTCTTTTCCTTATTTCTGTTTCAGTAGTGGTGCCCTGTAAATGAAATACTGAGGAATTACACCATACTTTTCAACAGCCAACTAACAGTATTTACTGCATAAATATTGTAGTGATAATCAAAATAATCTTTGTGCAATGTAATATGCTTTTCTTACACACTGAATGTTTCTGTTCTTGTCAGGATTTCTTTCTTCTTTATTGGTGAACTCAGTGGGAATTTTGTACAGTGTAGCGAATCACCTGAAGGACCCAATACCAACACAATGTGGGACTGGAGGTGGTTCACATTTAAATGACTGGCTGAACAAAATTTTTGCTAGGTACCTTCTTGATAGTGATGATAATAATAATACTAATATATAAAATACTGTGTATGGGCAAGGCTTGCTTATTTGAATGTTTGAAAGAACATCTTAGCTTACAGAAGTTTGAAACTGAGGCTGAAATGTTATGTAATTGGAAAGATATTTAGGAATGGTACATGTTTTTCTCATGAAAAGCGTGAGACAAAATTCCTCGAGAAAAAATTCGGAAAGGGTTATTTCTAGTAACTATCATGGGAGTAGTAATCACCTTCTGTTTAATTTTATAGGAGTTTTCCTATACATATTTCCATGCTATAGCTTTGTTTATATATTGAATGTCTACCTTTGTTGAAACAAAACTATATACAAATTATCAAATTCAATTAATCTTCTTTTTTTTCCATGTGCAGATCTCTTGCTGAAAGCAAGAATACATTACTTTACTAAGCCTTAGACATAGGAGGTTGAGGACTTTTTTCCTTTATGTTCTCTTGTTTAGAAACTATTGCAAATTATTTCTTTAAGAAATTATAAGGAATGCAGAGATGAGGAACAAGAGAAAATTCTGTGCCTGAACCAAACTGCAATAATTACTGATTTACTTATAATTACCTCTGGTATAAGCTGACCAGTAGGTGAAGTTAGAGCTGAAGGTCCTCCAACCAAGGAAACCACTCCATTGCAATCCACAGTGCTGTGCATCTTCCCATTTACTGGAAGGGCTGGTATCATTCTAGATGACACACTCGCCTGACTAATGTTACTGTTGCGCCTTTCTCCATGTCGATTTGGGACAAAGAGAGAATCTCTTCTGCTCTCATTGTCTTCAAGAGTGCTATGTTCATCATCAGCAAAATCATTTTCAGATCCTATATCCTTTGCATGACCTCTGAAACTGAAAATGCTGGTTTTGCTGTTGCGCCTCGGTGAGAACAGAGAACCACGAATGCTTAACAAAGACTGTAAAAGATTTAAAACAAACCAAACAAAACAGCATTAGAACTAAAGTTGTAAGTTCTTGGCTTTTCAAAGAACAGTTACAGTGCTGGAGGAAGGATAGTCATTTTATTATAAGTGTGTCCATTAGGGGAATGTGTTCACCAGGGGACCTGAAGTAGAGAGAAAATTCTTTTAAGGTAGCAGGACTAAGGAAAAGTTGTGCAGAAGACATAAGCAAGGTTGAAGAGTTCTGAGTGAAGACGGTGCATAGAGCTGGTATGGACTGTGCTGGAGACAGTTTTCAATATCACTATCAAGGTTTTGCAGGTATTTATCTTTTATTCCTTCTATTAGAGTACAGAGCTAAAAGTGCTTTACTTCTCTTCTTCATCCCCCGGATTCCTAGGGATAACAACTAATAATGCTCACTGATCACTGTTTTCTCTTTTATTTGGTAGATGCAGAAGTGATCTTAAGTTTGGTATTGAGATCCTTCTAAACTGATGTAAGGAACTTGACTGACTTCTTCACAATAGGCTCAACAGTGGGGGAAAAATAACTAGACTACAGAGGAGACAGCTTGGGGAAGCTTTGGAGATACAGTAGCAGCACTCTTAGGCATAGCTCTCTGGGGGCTATAGCAGGCTGCACACACCTGCCAGAATGTACCACTCTGTTATCAGGCAGCTCAAAGCAAGTATTCATCAGGGACACCGTTACCTAAAGATATTCTGCTACGGGTGAGAAAAATAAATCAGTGGTTGTTGGTAATTTATCTTTTAATTACAGTAGAAGCTGGTTAATGAAGTGTTCTTCTCCCTTGCTACATATTTTATTAACAGCATTCATGAATAAATAAAATGAGTACTAATTGTGGAGAAAAGTAACCTGGCATTCAGCCTTCAGTACTGCATTTGTACAAATCCTCACATCTTTGTTCATCAAAAACCTGGTTTGAGACTATTGTCGCCTTTTCAGTATTTTTGCAGGTGGAAAGTCCTCATATGTAATAGCAATGGGTCTGATCCCAGGTATAATTAAAGTGAAAACTGTCCTATATTATATAATCCTATGTTAATACATTGTAAATCAAACACTGTATATATACATATATCAACCCATATGTATCTCTGTATATGCATAGCCAGATATATAAATTCACACACATAATGTATGTACTGAAATGGTAGAACTGCCTGTTGTTTACCAGGGTTGGAAGGTGTTTACCATTATGAGATGTATTTTTTTCTGCTCTTTGGTATAGCTCTTACATCTATACCAAATTTTAATAGTTTGGGCTGAAATTTTCTATTCTGGTTGTCAGCCTCAGGCTGAGTTATTTGAAAAATATCAGCCAAATGATTTTGCTAACCCATTTATGTAAACTTGGCTGGAGAAAAAGTGCTGTTTTGCTTATACTGAGAGATAATTTTATCCAAAAGGAACCCCTAGCTTCTACAGAATATGACACTGAATTCTGAAAAAGCGGTAAACTAATTACTACACCCTTTTAACATTTCCTTTTAAATATATCTGGCCAACCTACAGTCCTTCAAAAAATGACATGCTCACCAGGGTTTCATCTGACTACCAGTGATACCCTTGTTCTTTTAGAGAATGTTCCCATGGCTGCTATGTTTTATTTGCAGGCCAATCTTTCCAATATGTGTTACCACATTTTGAGCACAGCTAATTAGATTAGCCCCCTCAGGGATTTGGGAGAAACAATGCCTGTTCTGCAAGTTCCTGCTGCATTGAGACAAAAGCTATAAGCCAAAGTGGCTGCAATTTTAACACATGTAGAGGCAGAAATATATGTGTCTACATGCTACTAGAAAGTAAGGACTGAAAGGAAGGCTTGACTTTTCTGGCAAACTGCATGTGGAATATAGTATCAAAGGACAAAACCTCTTACAGGGACCAGCAGAGCAGATTATCTCTCCTTACCATTCTGCCTCATTGTTTCCTACTCTGGACCCTGTCTCACCAGGGAGATACTCCATGGCTAACAAAACAAATGAACTCTTCCTTTACCAATTCTACTGTTTGCAATTCTTTCGCTCTTGTGGCACCCAAGTTTTAGTTGTATGCTGTCAACTTTTGCCCCAAAGCTTTGTTACAACTGCAAAAAAAAAAATGTTAAGAGAGTCTTTAATTAGTTATTCTTACTCTGGATGGTATTCTTAGGTAAATGCTATCTATTGGCTCAGACCACACATTATCATTTTGAAGAGATGCATTTTGAGTGATTTTTTCTAAGAATGCCGTAACTGTGTGTAGCCTTGAAATAAGCAAAAGTAGCACAGAATCATTTAGGCTAGAAAACACCTCCAAGACCATCAAGCCCAACCTTTGGCTGATCACCACCTTGTCAACTAGACCATGGTACTAAGTGCTATGTCCAGTCATTTCTTGAACACCTCAAGGGATGCTGACTCCACCACCTCCCTGAGTAGTCCATTCCAATATTTTACAATCCTTTCCATGAAGGAATTCCTCCTGATGTCCAATCTGATATTCTCCTGGCACATCTTGAGCCTATTTCCTCTTATCCTGTCACTGGTTGCCTAGGACGCTGACCCCCACCCAGCCACAACCCCCTTTCAGGGAGCTGTAGAGACCCTTTGATTTATGGGAGTAGAGCTTTGAACTTTGGATTAAATCATGTCCAGAGGTCCTTCATAAACTACTTTTTTCCTATGATTGCAATGATTCTCTGTCATGTATAATGGATTTCTAACGAAAAAGAACAGTATGACTAAATTGTTATATATATGAGCCTGAAAGATCCCTATGTAGTTTGTCCTTACTGTGCAGTACTAGTGCAACTATTCTCATTATCTTCACATTAAAGAAGCTAATTAAGGAAAATAATAGAAACTACTGGCAATGTGGGCTTTCCTGTGCAGACTATTTTGATGTTGCAGTCTGCTAAAAACCCCACATATTTGTACAGTTTTGAAATGGATCCAGAATGTATGGTTCATTAATGCATATATATGAATACTAATCTTTCTTTCTCCAGTCTGCTAGACACATCCTCAGAAATACAGTTTCAGAAATGTGTTAATTAAGTTTATAAGTATTCCTAGAATGTTGTTTTATCCCTTTGCTACTAGAATGGGTCAAACATCTCAAACTTACACTGTGAATGGTGCTTCCACTGATTTTTCCTTCATTCACCATTTACATAACTTCCATATGTAAACCTGCTGTAATATCAGTGAAAATAAAAGTAGAGTGAACACATGTGACTTAGTAAAATAGAGTGCTGTACCTGGTGAGGAGAAGTGAGCCTTTTTTCATATGTCAGTTGACTTCCTTCAGTGGAGAAGCGGAAACTTTTCCTTCTGATACTGTCTTCTGACTCAGACTTGGGGAACTTATCGATATCTCCTTTGTCCTCTGCTTCAGACATTTCTTTCTGTCTTCTTTTCTTCCTTCTGTTTCTTCTTTCTTTAGCACTCTTTGAGCTCAGCTTTGATGCTTCTGAAGAGCTTTCCAAGAGTTCTCCTAATCCCCCTACACCACTGAAATCTCTTGATGCAACTGATGCCGCTGCTACTGCTGCTGTTGTCTGTCAGGTTACAAAGCAAGGTATTCTTAGTAGGCCAAAAAAAGAATAATTTTATAGTCTTTTATCAACTGGTTTTTATTATCACTGTGATAATAATGCTCTTTGCACACTCTTGAGTGTGTAAATATACCCCAAAAAATTTTACTGAAGACAAACTATTGAGTCGTACAGCTCCTCACTGTTTAGCAGCATGAGCTATTTGAAGCACCAACTTCAGCAGAATAATAGCTACACTATTTCTTAAAGTATTGCTGCACAAGGCACTGGTCTAAAATAAAAGTAGTCAGAAAAGTGTTAACATAATGCTTTTTCATGTATTTCAGACCTGTTACTCCATTTTCTCTGGAGAAAAGCCCCACATCATGGTCTAATTCAGCTAATCCCTTCTGAGCTCTTACAGAGAAAACTAATGCCTAACACTCATCATCATGTGAGTTAATGTATCAAAATCCAAATAGTGCCATGAAAGTAGTTGAATCCAGCCTTTCCTCACTGTCTTCACAGCAAGAACACTCCCTTTACTTTCCTTCTGCCTTTGCTGGTACCAGGCACACTCTCTAGGCACATCTTCAAGCCCTGCCTCCCTCTTCACTTTTCTCCTCCCACATGTCCCACCATATCTGCACTCTAGGTCTTTGTTATAGATATGCAAAGGTACATTTATTGCCTGTTGGTGCTACAGCCTGAGAGAAGAGGAAAAGTTTAGATTTCTTCTTGGATAGAAAGGGATGAGATGACTTACTAGAGTCATCCCAAAACTCAGGACCAGTATCTTTAACTACAGTGGTCAGCCTACTAGCTGTGGTTCATTAGAGAAAGGTTGTCATCAAAAAAAGAAGAATTGAGAGTATGTCCAGTGTTGTTCCTTGAAAGAACTGTGGGAGATTCCTATGAAATTCTGCAGTGGAAATATCTTCAGGAAGATGAAAGGCTGCTCTTAGCTTACAAAAAAGGGTGGTGTGATAAATGGCAATAGACTAGGGTTATATAACAAGATGATTAGTAATTATCCAGCAAAACATATTATATTCAATGCCAATATTATATTCAAGTATTTCAGGAATAATGACATATCTCTCTACAGCAGGAAAGGATAGTTTGAAAGCTCATAGTATGAATTAATGTCTTTCTTTGCCACAACATACAACCCATGCTATAGAAGTTGACTGTACACAGACTTTTTCTGCTAAATGGAATATTAAAGGGATTCTGAAGTGTTTATAAAATAAAAAAACAATACTCAAAGTTTTGTCATACTGGTTCAGAATATCATCCTTCAAAGACTCGAACAGAAACAAAGGCGGCAGATGCTGAGTCATCACCTATCTACTTCATAATACTAACAGTAAAGGTCAAACAAGTGGAGCAACCCAAAGACCACTGTGATGACTTAATTTGTGGATGAATAAGTTCAGTGTCAAGGGGGTGAAGAGATGGGTCCCAAAGTAATTTCTGCCTCAGCAACTAACTCAACACATCAGTGATCCACCTTGTACTGCCTACTTTCTGCTAACGTTTTCATAAACAAAAGAGATCCTGACTGTAATAATGGTTTACTTATAATGAATGTAGTGGTCACTCATTTAAAAAAATATGACTTTCCAGGGTCTTTATTCAACCTGACTTGTAGTCTCTGTTTCATATTCTATTTTTCTTTCTATGTCTGGATCAGTGTCATTTTTCCCCACTTGCAGACATACAAACATCTAGATGAGCCTCCTGATATCTTTTGATATAATGTGATTTAGTGCCTTTAAGGCATTAAAATACCAGATTTAAGAAAAAGCCAGCAACATACACTTTGCTGACATTCAACCTTTCTAAATTTGAGTTTTGCAGGATTCTGCTCTTTCTTTAGTAATGTGGAAAGGATAAAGTTTAATGACTAAAATTAAGATATGCTAATTAGATTTCACAGGTCATACATAAAGATTTCTGTTCAAGCGAAAAAACAGAGAATTTCTCTTTTTATTAGCACTTTATGGAGTCATTCTAACTTAAGGAAAATACCTGCAAAGTACTACCAAAAACATAGTTTCATAGAAGATTCAAATTTGCTAGCATTTTATAAACACTGTCCTGTTGAAAATGACTAAATGCCATTTGAAAAGCAATGGTAAATCAGTCCAGAAATTAGACAGATGGCTGACTCACAGAGATGAACCCCTGCATATATTTTACTTTCAGATAAGAAAATCTTTCACAAAAGTGTCTATTGAAATGTCTTTTTCTCATAAAACTTTAAATAATTTTCTTCTCTTTTGAAAGGAAACAAAGATTACTTTAAAAGAATTCTGAAATAATATCTTTGTTATGAATATTGCTCATCTGGTTTTGAATATTGCTTGTCTCTTCTAAGAATACATAAACTTCTGATTTACTACAGCGTCAATTAGGGATATTTTTAATTATTTTGCTGGATAGAAACCTAAAAGAATACTGATTACGATCCTTCTCTCTATTTGATGAATACTATTAAGTACAGCCAGCTTGGCAATTCTCACTCAGATGTAAACCAGAAGTAACATCACTAGACTTCGTTCATGCTATTTATAAGATCTGTAACATAAAAGCACCATTAATTATGACTACTTAATGTCAGGTTTCTAGAATACTCTTATGACAAACATTTTACTTTTACAATCCCTTGGTGAATGAAGTAACATTCTTTTCAGTACCATTAACTTGCTTTTTTTACTATCTGGTTTGTTTCTGGTTTTCATTGGCTATTTCCACTTTTATAACTTGCATGGTAAACAAGACCTTTTATTTTCCACAATTCATTGCACAATGTGTAGGTGTTGTTAATCATAAAAGATTTTTTTCCTTGCCTTAAGAACAAGGTTGTTCAGAAAGGACAATTTCTATCATTACCTGAGCTTCTTCCTGTTGCTTCTTTAGTTGTTCCAGCATCTGTTGAAATTCTGCCTCTTTCTGCTCTGCTTCTTCCATTGTTGCTTGATTCTGCTCTTCATAGGCCATGGCGACCACAGCCAGGATCAGGTTGATCAGGTAGAAAGAGCCCAGAAAAATCACCAGAACAAAAAAGATCATGTATGTCTTCCCAGCAGCACGAAGAGTCTGGGGAGCAGAAAGCATATCTATATATTATTTCACCGCTTACCTTTTTCACTGCAACAACATTTTGCTTTCAGCTCATGTAAAAATAAGCCTATTTATGTAATTTTGGAGGTCACCAACAGTTTACTATTTATGTCATAATAATTTCTTACCAGCTGATAGAGGTTTTCCCAGAAGTCCTGAGTCATTAGCCGAAACAGAGACAAAAAAGCCCAACTGAAGGTGTCAAAACTTGTGTAGCCATAGTTGGGGTTTCTACCAGCTTTCACACATATATATCCTTCTGGGCATTGCCTATGTGAAAACCAAACAGGAGGCACTTAGTCATAACTTTTATTCCCTTCTAGAACATATGTATTGTCTTTTGGAAGAATATGCATTATTTTTCCACAGGAAATCCATAAATTACAATTAAATTCAATCAGAAAAAAAATTCCTAAGAATTTAACTAAGAACATAGTAAATGAAAGATACCCATTCCATCCGCTCACTGGTTGAAATGACCTAAATATTAAAACTCTCCTCAATTACATTTTGCAAATAGAATCTTTATTCTAAATGAATTATTTCCTGCCAAAATAATTGCTAAAATGTTGTTAAGGTTACAGACAGATTAAACAATATTATTAGCTAAATCCAATTGTAGTATTAGGGATTTCCCACATAATGCTGATATATATATAGTAAACCTCTTCACTGTTGCCAGTCAGGCATCCAAGTTCAGCTAACAATTCTAGGCTCATAATTTGGCACATGTAAATGGCAGAATTTGCCAAAAATAAGAGTTAGGCTTGAAAAATAGATTCAATCTTGAACTATGAAGTCACTGTTGTGCTTTCTTAATATTTTCCATGTTCTCTTTCTCACTTCTAACTTTTGTTGCCTCCTACCTTCTTCAATCAGTAAATCACCAAAAGAGACTTTACAAAATTTCAGATTTTATCAATAAAACCAACTTCATTTTCCAATCAAGCAGGGAAAAGGCTGTTAATTGGTATTTTGTTTAGCCAGAGGGTAAAACGTTTTGACACAAGTAAGAAATTCTTGCTTAGCTGCAAAACTTCATAAGTTCTGTAACTCTTCTAAATATGAAGTTGCAACTAGGTTTCATGTTACTGCTTTTTCTACAGAGCGTAACAGAGAATTTTTGAAAGGGTCTTACCCTGCATCAGAGCTATTACCACAAAGTAGGGCATCTCTTTGTCCTTCCAAGATGTAAAAATGAGCTGTGTAGAAAGCATTAGAAATATATATGAATAGATCAAATAAACCTGAAGGTGCTACAAAGTAAAATAAAAATAATTATGTTAAATCAAAGAGGCTAGATACTGCTCACTTTGTAGCTTGTTTAGGAACCTTTATGGTTTTTTTTTTTTTTTACTGTATTTGATCTCTGTCAAAAAGTGACTGTAAGCAGTTCTACATAAGGCAGAAATATAAACCTCTCAATGTTCTTTGATTGGTCACAAATAATTACATATTTTGGCCACAAATATATTAAAATAGTTACATCAGATGTTCTTACTTTCATCCTCAATGTAATCCTTCCAGTTAAACGTGCTCACTGTCATGTTAACAAATGTACCATTTTCATTCATTGTGCTGTTAAAGTAGGAAATAATGTTTATTTCAAAAGTAGAATTGTCTGGAGGCCACTGCAGGCATTTATTCCTCAAGTTGCCCATGAACAGCTGCAGCCCTATCAGTGCAAATACACTCAGACAAAACACAGTCAGGATCATCACATCTGAGAGCTTCTTCACAGACTGAATCAGGGCTCCCACAATAGTCTTCAGGCCTGCAAACAAAAAAGATCCGTAGAATTATCAAAGAGTATCTTTGCCCTTCCCATATAATTAAGAGGCCATGCAGACACTTAAAAAGAATTTTTTTTTTTTATTTTTTAAAGGTAAAGCTTCATGAGCAGCCTCAGAGCTTGTGAAGATGAATGAAAGAAAAAGATTCCTTTTTATGAATATGCAATGTACATATATTGCAATAAATCAAATATATAATATTATTCTCAAGCAGGAAAATTTATCAATCATGGTTTCCTAGTACAGATTCGATTGCATTTCCTAATTTTTCTCTGCATTAAATATTCTGCCAATAATTCAGTTTCCAGTTAATACTAAACTGGAACACTTCACAACAACGCGAAGACAGCATGAGATAGAATTGCAAGTAATTTTGAATGAAAAAGTCATTTGCATTTGATAAATTTTCCTGTGCATCATTTATTTTCTCTTTGGTATCTTCTTTTGTTGTTACTTGTTTATTTTTAAGACTAATATCAATCTTAAGTGGTAAAACAAAGGAGAAATTTCAAAACCAACAAAGCCATAGCACTAAGCTTTTATAAAGTAGAGGCAATTTGTCACAATAAAATGCAGAAAAACAAAGCAAAATAACCCATAGGCCTCATATTTTATGTTTCATGCAAGAATCTGTTAAACTCAAAGGCTGATTTTGCAAAATAAAAGAAGCTAATGCTGAAAAGGCAAAGAATCATAATCTAGGTTAATGATCCATGCCTTTTTTTTCTTTTTTTTTTTTTTTTTTGGCAACATGAGCAGCCAACAGCAAACTTATGCTCAAAGAAAGTGAATTCAATGGAACAAAAGTCAGCCTCGGTGTTTAACCTGGCTCTCACCTGGAATGACTGATATTGTTTTCAAAGCTCGGAGAACTCTGAATGTTCTCAACGCTGAGACATTGCCCAGGTCCACAAACTCTGTCACATATCTGTAATAGGGGAGTTCACACACAAACACAATGACAGCACACAAATAACAGTTGGAGATACGAGGGGCCTAACACCTTACACCAACTACTTCTTACCTGGAATTACAGAAATAGTTTTCAAAGCTCTCAATACTCTGAAAGTTCGAAGAGCTGAAACATTGCCTAGGTTTACAAATTCTGTTACATACCTGTAGGATTAAATCACAGTTATTCAGAATTGAGGCAGAGCTTATACTAATTAAGTGGGTCTTCAAAACCTCTGTGGCAATACTAGCAATCATACTTCAAAATTTACCTGTCTCTTCAGTACATTTCACTTTAATAATTATTTTCATCCATTTTGATTAAATGTCATTGAAGTGAAACTCACTGATTTGTATTTGAACATCTAGTTAAACTAATTAGCTTGTAATGGGACGGTGACATGAAGTCAAAGGGATGGCTTCATTGCTGGTGAGCGGAAAAATGTAGGACATGAAATTAGTGTCCCTCAGCAGTAATTACACTAGTGGCTGACACTCCATTTCGGCTTCTGCCGTATTTTACTTTGATTTATGAATACTAAAATGTGTGATACGGTGTCTAAACTTCAAAGGTGGCAAAAATTAAATATGTGTAAATAAATACATTTATTATAATAATATTTACCACTAATTTCATGCCCTAAAAGCTTAAAAAGTTCTTGAAGCACTTACGCCATTAAAATGACACTGAAGTCAAGCCAGTTCCATGGGTCTCGCAGAAAAGTAAAACCTTCTAAGCAGAATCCCCTTGCAAGAATTTTGATAAGTGATTCAAAGGTATAAATTCCAGTGAAAGTGTACCTGAAAATCATCAGAGCAGGAATAATGGATTTTTGCATACTTATAGACAGTGCCAGTCTTTAGCAAAGATGAATTAAAAGAAAAGAAAAAGTATTTAGAAGTGAAAGGAATAAATTATCAACTTTACTTGCCCCAAATATTGTAGTTCTGTTCAGTGTTTGTTGAAATTTGAACCTGATGTATATGCTACTCATTTTCTAAAAGGTTGATTTAATCTTAGTTCTTGTGCCTACAAATAATTTCTGACTCTAGTATTTATGGATATATTTCAGACTTTGATATTTATATGTACATTCTTTGGCACTCACAAGGTTGCCTCTTTGCTTGCATTCATAAATCAGGTAGACGTCTAAGGAAAAAACCGAAGAATTTTTTTTATGTCAAAATCAGAAAGTTTTGTAAAAGTCAGTTTTGGATAATAACTATACTAATGACTATATTACATGTCTATTTCATAAACAATAATCAAATATAAGAAATCATGCCCAGACTGTTATTCTCAAAGATGTAGAGCATGATTACCAGTTTACCTGGTGTGTGAGCAGCTATTCATTTAACAACATAGAATAGTCAGTTATAAGGAGCATAATGCAGGCACTTCCTGAGACCCACATGGATCTCCGTGGACCTCCAGAATAAAGGAATTCTACCTACAGACCCTACTGCTCTCCTTTCAGACTCTCAGCAATTCTAACAAGCCATCGTCACTGTTAACTGGGAATGGGTTAATGGTAGCAGTTTCCAAACAGCGTTCAGTGTAAGGTTCATTATTGCAGAGAAATAAACAAATAAAAACCAGTAATGGCTATTTGAGAAAATGAGGGAATGAAAGAAGCAACAAGTGGTTAGAAGCAGGTCTTTAATGAGTAGTAGTATTTCAAATAAAAACATAAAAGGCTTTGAGGAACATGACCTAGTAGAAGGTGTCCCTGCATGCCAGGGAGTTGAAACTGGATGATGTCTAAGATCCCTTCCAACCCAAACCATTCTATGATTCTACAGTATTTGAGAGGAAAACATGTATCTGTATTTTGTTAGAGAATAAACGTGCATTTATAACCACGAACAAGAAAGAGAAATATTCCTTATTTAGGTCAGCTCTTTGTTACTCTTTCATAGGTAAGGCCCTTTCCTTGGCAGTTTAAGTTTCTTGTGGTTTGTGGGTTGTGTGTGCTTGTTGTGGCAGGTACTTATGAGTTCAAATCAGTAAGGCACAATAAAAGTCCCACTGTGATGAGATCGTGGATACTCAAGCAAGGTATGGCAACAATTTTACATGCACAATTTTACCTGCACATCTGTAGCTCCTTTTCTAATTTACAGCTCAGAATATCCAAGGACAAGAGCTCCTATTTGTATTACACAGCAGAAGTTCACCTATTCCTCAGACATAATTTTAATGAACATGGTGTTACTCTTAAATCATTTAAGTTATTCAGGAGGAAACCAGAAAGATATTGATGATCTCATGGAATCTGGTTCTTCATGACTCTGGACCAGCTCATTCTGGCATTTCACATTTTTATAAATGCTTCTTGTTTGGAGTCACACATAAAAAAAGATGTAAAAATAAAGAAGTAAAAATATTTAACTTACTCTACATTCTTTGTCCAGTCTGGAGGGTTACTCATGGTCATAAATACACAGTTGGTCAAAATAGTGCACATGATAAGCATGCTGAATAATGTAGGTTATAGTTAAGGCACATACATCAGAAAAGTAGGACAGCTTTATAACACTGAAATTGCTTTAAAATATTAAGTGTATATAAATGTGTACAAATAACATGACATTCTAATTAAAGTCTGAAAATAAAGCTTTGCACATAAATTTATGTATTTTAAATAGTGTACCATCTGGCATATTACGGTGCACTTCTGTAAAACAATGCAATACTTTCGTAATTATAGCAGGTTCAAGTTTTAAATGAAATTTAAACACATCTTTAACTCTATAAATCATGGAATGACTGCCCAAATGTAATTACTCATTTAATACAGGTGGATCATTCTAAAAGATCTTTAGTCGAGGTTGGTTGTTTAGGCCCAAGTTCTTCTTTGAACATGATTGAAATATATTTGAAAATACGCTCCTTTATCCTGAATCTTTTATAGGACACCTATCCCAGTGCTGAAAATATAATGCTGAAAAAGCAGCTCTTTACCCATGCTCTTTTGTCCTTGCTAAGCGAGTCTAGTTCATGAACAGTATTACTGGTCTTGGTAAAAGTGTGACCTTAGATATGTTCAAGTGCAATGGTTTGTTACTAATGTGGCCTTAGCTGCAGGGCTTAGTACGGGATCAGGTCTCCTTTTAGATATAAAGCCTGATATTTAAACTCTGACAGCTTTAGGTGGTTCAGTAGAGAATTCTCTCAGCAGGGATGAAGATCATACTCCAATTCATGTGTGATATTGCTCCTTTTTTAAAGTGTGAACAACATATATTTATTTAGCATAGTTCACCCCCATGGACACAATTTGTATATCCACATGAAAAGTATTATTTCAGTCATTAAGTATTTTTAAATAGCAACACTTAAATCAACATTAAGAAAAAAGGATATGAATGTACCAAAATCTTGATAGCAATTTTTCTGATGGGATTAAAAGGAGTTAAAATATACAAGGCAGATGTGGCACTGAAACGGAAAATTGCTTTTCCCTTATTCAATACTATGAAAGTCTGCAAAAAAGAAATACAAAATTAAAATACAGTGTTGACTACATATATATCTTCACCTTCTACTAAAACTTTCCATTCTCCACCTGAGAGGTACAAGTTCCATTCTACTGTCTGCCTGTGGTAGGAAAATAACTGATTTCTATGAATACAATGGATTAAGCCCTCCACAGCCAATTCTTCAATGTGCAAAATTTGCCAGCATGTGGAATGAATTCTGATGTTATTAAAATTGGTGGGAATTACAAAACACAATGGCAGCTTATCAATAAAAGCAAAATGCAGCATTTTGTCACTAAAATACTTCAATTTTATTTTTAATGAAGTCTTTGATTAAAGTGAGACCTTCAAATTTATCAAATACATTCTACCTTGTGAGTGAACACAAACAAAACCAAAATAGCAAAAGGGCAATTCTAAATGCCACTTTGTATTTGGAACAAATACTTGACAGAATTGTATACACACAGATATATATAGTGACAAGGAGAAATTGTAACTCCACAATCAACCACAATTTAAAAATAATTTTGCTTTCATTTTCTATTTTAAAAACTACCAATATAAATTATATGCATCTTCCAAAACATATATCTGTGAAAAAATTAAAATGATTAATAAATTGCCAGTTAAGGTAGTTCTGAGCAATGTGAGACAAACATACACCAGAATTCGGCATCCTATCACAACAAATCTTTTTTTAAAAAAAATTGCTGGTTTTGTTATTAACACTGTGCTCTTACTCTCCCTATATGTGAGCAGTAAATTTAGCTAGTCATTATCTTTTAAAATTTGGCCTGATAAACGTATGGCTTTTGTTCAGTTTATTATGTTTCTGTGAGCAGTCGCTGCCTAAGTGTATTTGTGTGTGAATGAGGTTTGCTTGCATCTTTGGTGCTGCTTGAAATTTCTTCAGGACATGACTATTCTTCATTCCTTTTGCTCTTTGTCGATGGTAATGGCTCTGCTTTGTGTTAACATAATGGGGTCTCTGTTACACTCTCAGCAGAGCTATATAGTATCACTGTTCTCCATGTTGAATTCCATTCTCTGTAAAAACTTGGCCGTGATCAGAAAAATGCTGCCCTCTCTGTGGCCTTTACTGACTATCTGGTCAGTCATCTCAGGCAGGGAAAGCAAACCTCTTCATGGTGGGAAAGAAAACAGGTGAAGGAGTGTGGCTGGTGCCTGTTCATGGAATAACATCAAGCTAACACTGAGGGTGGCAGAGAACGGACACACACTCCTTGGCATTTCTCCCTGCCCTACAGTCCTTCACCCAGCTGGAAATGCTAGAAAGATGTTGCCTGTCCCAAGGTCACTGCTGCAGCTGAGCCTGAAGACAGACTACAATTCACGTATGATTTCCTCTGCATTGACAAGTCAATAATTAAGGGTACTTGCTACTATACACCAGAGGAGGGATGACTAACTCTAATCCATGATTTAAGATGTCCATTTATTTTCTATTGAGCCTAATTATACTGCTACGTAATATAAATACAGATGTCACCCGTGACTAAAGATTCGACAGTTTACTAATTGTTCTCATAGACTAAGAAGTCCATTATTAGTGTGAGCTTTTACACTTTTGTTCCAAAAAATCTGACTACGTTTTCTGATCAATGGAGGTTAGAAACTATACTTCAGAACTCAGGTTTTCTGAAATTTCACTTGTAGAAGGCTTGTTCAGATAACTTTATCCCTGAACTTATTTATGCAACTTTATTCCTGAATTTTTGCAGCTAGTCCAGAAAAGCCCTTAGTGCTGAAAATTATACTGTAAGTAAGAATTTGCATGGAACTCTTGTTATAACCCAAAACATATAAATTTAAATAACCCTTGTCAATGCTGTTTCTTTAAGCTTTAATTTCTTTACATTTTCTTAATAATGTACATACTTGTATTATCTACAGCACTGTTTATTTAACTTTGGTAACTGTTAGGTTATGCAATTACATACATATTCTGCTTTATTTTCTGTTCCCATTACTGAGGCCATAATTTTTAAACCAGTTTTACAAACCAAAGGCAACCAAAAATTTAGCCACAAAAGTGAGAGTATTATTTGCATGATCTTTTCCTGACAAATAAATTAAGTTTCTTTGGAGTTTAAAGTATTTTATGCCTTGATTTTGTTATAGGGCTCAGCATCAAGTTTCTTATCTTGATGGCAGCCTGGAATGCTTCAAGCCATCATTAGTGCAACTGTGTCGAGTCCTTTCTCTGTTTCAGAGAGATGGGAAAAGATACTCCCAAGTACTTTTCCATAAAAAACCTTCTGCATTTTTTAATTTAGGGGTGTTATCCACCTCTTCATCTTCCTTCACTCTCCTTACCCACAACATTTTGCAGGTCTATCAGAAACTGAGAGAAGATCTTAATGCTGCTAAAGGAGCACGCAGAAATAAACAAGGGTGTAGATGAAAACTGGCTCTTACTGTCACCTGTACCTTTCAGTAATCAGTGCAGGACCTTAGGTACTTTTACCTATTCCCAGGTATTATTTCAGACCCTGGAGAATTTTAAAAGTCTACAGCTAATCCCAACTATGGAAATATACTTGTTTGTTCCTTGTCTTTCTCCTAACTCAAATAACATTAGTCTGCTTCCAATTGCATGCATCATTGATACAAGACCAAAACCCATACACTCTACTGCAAATCCTGACTTTTAAAAAGTCAATTTTTTTACTTGAATGGATCTGTTTGAACTACCTTTTCTATCTCTGAGTCCCTGACTTGGGGATCACGTGAAAAGGAGGACTGTGTATGACTGTGCAAATTGGAAGGGAAAATGCATCTCTTTTAGGAGTTTACATTCTTCATGGAGCACAGTTTTTCTACTAACGGTCCAGTTGTGTTACAGCCCCACACATTTAACTTAGATACATAGCTTTTATCTCAAACCTCTTTGCTCTGGCTTTTCTGTATGAACTCTTCAGAACACCAAAAATGTCTTTTTTCAATTCCTTCATCAAAACTCAGCTTTTCCATGGTGTCTGCCAGAGACTTCTAATTGACACCTTTGCAGTAGAGATCTATCATAGCAAACCCAAGCACCTCAAGCAATAGTTTGCATTGTGGTAGTTTCATATGAGCCAAGATTTAAAGAGTCTCTATATGCTACATATATAGAGATACATATGTATTTCTTACATACATATATATGTTTGCATATGTTATACAGCTGTACAGAAACAAAGAATATGCTTACAGTCCTCTATTTCACTAACTTGGGTGGATGCTACCTTGTTATCTACAACTATTTCCATTGCAAAACCATGCTTGAAACATCTCTTTTGTCATATCCACTCTTACTATTATATTGAAATCAGGAAAATTCATTCTGTTCTCAAGGTCAGGCAAGATCAAGGAAGATACACCTTCCTTATGATGAAGTAAGTAACAAGTAACTCAACAGAATTGAAACAGTCACAATATGGAAGAGCATCAATCAGTTCTGTTAAATTAAAGGATGATTCTGGATATTTAGTGGATTGATAGTTCTAACCATCCCATTTTGTGATTAAACTTTTCTAGTGTATAAAGTTATATTCTCTTTTGTGCAAAACAGTATTCACTCACTTTTTTATTGATATAATATGGGTCCAGGTCTTCCAAAGGTTCAGATACCATTCCTGGAGGTATGTCACCATAAATAAATGGCAGTGTCTTTCCTGCCTCCAAGTCACTGTTTGGTTTTGGACCATTTTCATCATCATCATCTGTATGGTCTTGCTTGGGCTTTTTAGCCTTTTCTTCTGCAGAACGTTTTTCAATAGCTGCGAGAGAATCTCTAGTAAAATAGCGGAAGCTTTCAGGTCCAGGTGGTACCAGCAGTGCCTGTGCCATGTTTTCATCCTGTAAATTTAATTACTTATAGATTCTTGCATAAGAATGACCTATAATAGAAAATGAAATAATTTAGGCAAGCGAGATTGTACCAATGGAAAAAACCCCAACATTTGGTCAGAAATTCTTTCCAGGCTTAAATAGAAATAGAAGCAGTATATTTCAAGGCTGAATGACAGTTAAAAGCAACTGTTCAGAATTTATTTAGATATTTTATAAATTATTTTTCAGCTTTTTCCTGCTGATCCGGAAAAAGACACTATTTCTGCCCACAGACACTGCTTTGGCTGTGTCCTTGGACACTCCCAGTTAGAGCGAACTGCTGATACAAGTGTTTTAACAGTACAGCTTTTTTTTTTTTTTTTTTTTTAACAGCAAATATAAATGCATAGTCTGTGAGGTACTGTTGAAAATTGTAAACCTGCATTCTACTACTTAATAGATTTTATCTTTCCATATTTTTTCAAGCATAGGCAATACAACCTTACAAATGTAAATACTTTCATTAAACTAAAAGATTTTGCATGACTGGTGCTGTTTAAATGACAGCAACTGAATTATGGGAGGAACAAGCATAATTCTTTCTTACTGACACTTAGCTGTGGTGAAGGCTAATATTAGATACCAGAGCAGGTTAGGTTGCATTTATTGACTGTGAGCTGTGAATCAAAACCAGTCTTTTGAGTAAAAAGAAACAGGATGTACAGTCTAGGCTATGTGGGAAAAGATGCTGCTTCTGATTCTTTGCAAGGCCAGTGTCATAGTATTATTGCAGACTGAAACTAGTCTGAAACCTAAGACTCTAGTTCCCTGTGAATGTCTTTAGTACCAGGGGTGGATGATGCTACTTTTTCCTGCTCTCTGCACTGAACTCTCTACTGTACAGCAGGTTTCTTTATGAAGTCCTGCAGTGCATCAACTGAAAGCAGTGTTATTTTTCTCTCTTCCAACTCCTTCTGCAGTAGGAACAGTAATTTAAAGTGATGTACTGTACAGCACAGCTGAGAGGTTTGAATAGCTGGAGGGAGAGAATGGCAAAATGAAGGCAGATATGGTTAAAGAGTGGTGCCACCACAGAAGAAATTAAAGCCTTACTTGGTGTCTACTTTGCAAGAGTTTGTGGCATAGTGTTGTAAAAATTTTAATTATGACAACCAATTTTAAGAGTGAGTTTCAATGCTTAACTAATGAGCTTTAATTATGTTTTCTGTTTAATTATATTTTCTGTTACATTAAACCATGTAACCTTCCCTACATTACTTCATGAATGTGCAACATCTGTATACTGGAGATGCCACATCTAGATTTGAGACATAATATTCTGCTCATTTGCACTCATTCAATAGTCTTTGTCCTAAAGCTTCTTGCCTGTCTGAAGCAGTTTGCAGAAATCCACACACACAGAGACACACGAAGTGCTACAGTAATGATCTTAAGAAATAAGATATGAAGGCAGAAGGGGATGTTAAAAAGTGCTTGAAAAACCTAGAGTAAGAAACTGGAGGAAAGAAATGAAGCAGCATATTCCTA
Source organism: Corvus hawaiiensis (assembly GCF_020740725.1). NCBI lineage: Eukaryota > Metazoa > Chordata > Aves > Passeriformes > Corvidae > Corvus > Corvus hawaiiensis. The sequence continues at coordinate 22,215,394 of NC_063219.1, read as the reverse complement.
AATCTGAGTTACCAATCCAATGACATAGTAAGAACTCATGGTCCTGTGCCACCTCAAGTCTTTATCTCTGGAGTGGGTTCACAGCACAGCATTAGTATGTATGATCAGCACTGAAGTCACTGAAACAATTTAGACAGTAGATTATAGCACCAAGCAGATAAGTAATACAAAACCAGAACCAAGATACCTGACCATAAATTCAGAAATAAAATACACTGTACTGTAGACACAAAGAAGAAAATATCTCTCAAGAAATATCCTGGAGAACTATGAGTTAATGTAAAGTGCAGAATGACTGTGGAGTGGCTGGAGGTACAGATGCAGTATTAAAGGAAAAATAAATTATAAAGCCAGCCAGAGTCTCCAGCAAGCAACCTTATCACAGGCTTCTATGCTGAAATTTCTGCTACTCATTTTTTCTTTATACAAGATGAATGCCTTTGCTAATCCTTTTTTTTAGTTAATGTAACTCCCAATTATAAGGATCCTAAACTCACACTTGCCCGGTTTTTTTTAGAATTAAAAGCACACTCATTTTCTGGATACAGTCCTTTGATTACTACTTTTGCTCATGCAGGATTAATAAACTAAGAAGATGTCTGAGGTTTACCTTTGGTCTTTCTGAATAATTCATTCTTTTATTCCCCATTTTACAGGTCTGTGACTCAATTTGTCACCCTAGGTGCCTTTTCTATGAAACTAGTTTCAAAAGATGCCTCCAAATCAAGTCATCAGTGTGCCTGTCTTGTCTTTATAGTTCAGTGCATTTGTTTAGGCTGCTTTTCATTAATATTTACGGGTATGAATAGTGTAACAAAATGCATTGTCCTCACTTAAAAGATATGTATTTGTATTGCTAGAAATCCACAAAGGAGCCAACAACTGACTGGGGAAAATATTAGCAGACTTAGGGATTCACTGTATTTCTCAGGGAAAAGAACATGCCCAAAAAAGTTTTCCTGACGAGTTGGAAACATTACTTGAGACGTGCCTCCACTACTGTCTAGCGCAGTTACATCTTTTCTTCGCTGCTGCTGTTACACAAGAAGGTTTTTCCTATACTAAATACGCCCCAAGCATTTTCATTCAGATTACAAAGCTTAACAGAACAACACAGAAATATGTATCTGATTACTGTTGCTATACATGCATTGATTTAATAGAACAATGAAACAAAAGTTGTGCTGTTGCCTGTACTGAGCCCTGAACAAGTTCTAGCAATCCTTGAATCATGAACTGTTCATTTGTTAGTGATAGCTTCTCTCCCCTTCCTTCACTGGTTTTAAAATCACTTGTTATCTGATAACTAAACTACCAGGATATGAATGATAATAGGCAGAATCCAGACATTCTGTATTTCTAATAATTCAGAGTAACTATCATTAAAAACCAATCTTTAAAGAAAGAGTCTCAAAACTACATGTGGTCCAGGCCTCTGAGTACCTTCTGCTGCTCAGCAAAGAGAGTTTCAAGTATTTGAAATACAATTTTGGTCTATATATCCCATATATAATTCTCTATAATTAAATACATTTCATTAGAAAAATGAGGTTCCCATTTATTAAAGACATGCTTTTGCCATTTAGTTGTAATTAAGCATTGCATTCTGTAAGTCCTTCTCCAGTTTTCCTTCAGTCCCTTCCTTTAATAATAAGATTTAGCAATAAACAGTATCCATATTTTTAAAATTTTATACATATTTCATCTAGTTATATTATGTCCATGGATAACTTTTTAAATTTTATTTTTAATATAATAATCTTCTCACTTACATAAGATGAGTCAGAAAGTAAGTAAAATATCTGTGCTAACAATGTCAAATTAATTTTTCTGTGTCTCTGAAAAAGCCAGAAGAACTGGCCTAAAGTTATCTATTTTTATGATATCTTAAATAGAGCAAATAGTAAAAGTGAAAGTACCAGTGTAGGTACCAGGTAGATACTATAATTGTTTATTAAAATCCTCAGGTTATCTAACAGTTTATCTGCATTTTGCATGAAACTGCACACACCCCCTTCAAAATTTTCAAGGTGGAGAAATGGCAAACCTTCCTGTTTTTTTTTCCCTTTAAATTACTGTCTGCTAAAACCTTGAAAAAGCTGACTACTGAGATTTTCATTCCATTAAAACTGAAACAGTTGATTTGGGTTGGAGTAAGAGCAAGGATAGCAAATGGAATCTGTAAAATGACCGGCTATCCTAATTTTCTTATGCTAATCTTTTATTTGAGAAGCTGTAATTTGGAACTAATATCTTCCCCTGTGCCAAGCCCTGCAACAATCTCTCAGATGCTAAAGCCTGCATTAAAAACTTTCCTCTAAATCACTACTGTTAATAAGACCAGCTGTCTCAATGGAAGTAAAGCTGTTTGTCCAAATCAAAAAGGTGGGTCTCCCACGGTAGGACAGATAGAAACAGCAGGGCTAGTGGCACTACCTCAACATCAGCTAGAGATTACTTTCTGCAGTTTAGAAATAAAAAGTGTGGCTCTTGTGTGCTGATGTCATCAGAAAATACCTCAACTCAAGCTCTTAGTGTCCTGAGGAGGAAAGAGATACAAGAGAGTGTATGCTGGGACAGTTTTAAGAAGTGAGTCACCTTAGCTCCCTCTCTTAGTGTTTGGGAAGTTGCTTTGCAAAATTCAGGTATTGGTTTTCTGGAAGTGAAGATAAATTACATTTAAGTTACTGTGCTCTGATCAAACTCCAAATCAGGAAATGCTGCCTTCAGTTTGTTCTAGAAAGAAAAGGATAGGTAAGTACAAGTTTCTTGTGAAGAACTAAAATTAAATATTTTCATTGACATTTCTCATGGCTTTTGTGCACAGAGAATAATTTCAGGAAGAAAAATGTGGTCTGAAATTTTTTTTAAGTTATAGATCATTATATTTTCATAACTGACATTTAACATAATTCACCATTTATCCTGGCATATTTACCCTATTTTTTACTGCTTTAAAAATATTTGAGTAAGAAACAGAATTCCAAAAAGAAAAAAAAGAGACCCAAAATATCACTGCTGTAGTTCACAGTAGTAAATGCAATGCAATGCAGATTTCTTTGAAATATGTAAAGAGACATTCAGTTAAAATTATCTGTGGGTCCTAAGGCAAGGAATATATGAAAGTTGGTTTCATAAAAATAGGTATTTCAAGGAAAGGAATGATTTCCTCAAAGGTGAAAACAGCCTCCAGAACTTAGCACCTGGTCAGAACCTGCCTATTATTTAAACTGTAATCTAGTAATTTAAAGTAAGCGAATTTGTGTTTATATGTCCTCCCTGACTAACACCTACGATTTTCTTTTTTTCCATTAAATTCAACATTTGCTATTGATCCATTGTGTTAGCTTTTTTAGATTATAATTTACCTATAGCAATGACTGTATTTGTATTTTATATTTTTGCCTGTATTTGCACAGTCAGCCTCAGTAGCCTATAGGCATTAGTGTTACATAACTATTCAAAATAAAAATAATGAAATCACCACCAGGTGTTTATTAATAAAATTAATAAATCCCAGAAGACAAAAATACTTGTTATGAGAATATGAAATCAACTAATAAGGGTATGTCACAGAAACAATATTCCTTAATAAAAACTTGCCTTAAAATGATTTAGATTGGGGTGAATTAGAATAAGTGGCTGAATATGAACTGGTAGTTCACAGTGGCTGAAAACCCGGCCAAAGAATAGTAAATGCAATAAATGCTTCAGGTGCTTCAGGGGTATTACATGCAATTTTATTTCATGTTCTCAGTAATGACTTGAAATTAGGTGTGAAAATACATTAACTAAACCTTAGAACCCCAACCTCAGCAAAAGAAAACACTGTAAGACTTTGGAAATCTGTATAGAATATGTTACATGAGGTTCAGTCTGATTGGTGAAAGACTAGGCAGATGGGAAAACATTCAAAACATTAGATTAGATTAGATTAGATTAGATTAGATTAGATTAGATTAGATTAGAGGCTGGAAAGCAATTTCAGACCTGTCTGAAAGATCCAGACGCCACTTCTTGGGAAAATATTATTGGACACTGCTCTCTCTCACTAGACATTGCTATGGATAGCCTTTCTCCCCATTTATTTGTCTGTTTCTGCCCATTGCCATTCCAGTCACCTCCCTCCTTCCTTCCTTCCTTCCTTCGACCTCTCTCGAACATTTGCTTTCGAATTTGTTTGTTCCTATTTCTTATCTTAGTCCTTACTAATCAAAAATTGATAGGTTATGTAAAGGAATGGACTTGAATTCCTCAGATACCTAGCTGCAAGTTGTAGAACTCCCAAAATAAATCATCTGACCCATTTATCTATAAAAATTGACCAAAACCTCTAGGAATTCTTTAAATGCAAGCCTGCCTTGTATTTTCTTTAACACCGTGAGTTGCCTCTGAAAATGTGTGAAAAGAGATCATGTGTCAATACTTGAAGTATTGGAGAAACCTGAAGACAAATGAAAACCATATGCAATTGAAGAGGAAGAAGAAGGGTCTCTTAGCCCACCAGCCTAATTGGAATACTGTACTCTAATCAACATTTTGCAAATACTTTCCAACATTAGAGATCCTTACATTCCAATGAAAAATAGCTACAATATATGTAACACAAACTTCTACAGCTAGACCTCATAAAGGTGTTCATTTCATTCATCCACTGGTATTTTTTTTAGTGAAGATACATAGCGGTATATCAACTGGCCATCTTTTGCAGTGAAACATTATTTCTGGCTGAGAAGAATAGAGAGTCTTACCTTTATTTTTCTAAGAAATGCCAAATCTCAGAATTTAACATCTGCATCTTTTGCTAATGTGAAAAGAAAAAGGCTGCATTTCTAGCAGAAAATGGAATTGGGAAGAAAGGCTTCTCCTTAGGACCTGAAGCTTCTTCAGGACTGCAGTTCCTTCAAGGCTCTCTCATTCTTTGTTCCTGTGTCCAAAGCTTCCCAAAAATTAATTGCAGTAGACAAAGATAAGTCTACATATTCACATGGACATATTTTTCTAACCTAAGAGCACCGAGAAGTAAGAAAAACAGGATTGAAAATTAGTTATTTCACAAAACCTAATACAGATCAAAAGTACATTTAAGAATAATCTTTAAGTGATATGCTTTTCAAAGATCCCACTTCATCTTTTACCTGTGTGCTTTAACTAAAAGGGAAAAATGGGTCGTGTTGAAATTCCTGCATCACTAGTAAAGTCTTTGGTAGATGGGGTAACGGTGCCCAGACTAACAGGAGTGCTCTCACCCGTCATTTGGGGAAGTCAACAGTGTATCATTACTCCCAATGGATTTACTGTCTTTAAGCACGCATAGAAATTAATTAACTCTATATTTGCATGAAAACATGGCTACTTCTTCAAGTTATTTATCTTAGAGATTACAAGTGTTTTTCTTTGTGCAACAAAATTTTTCTTCCCTGCCAAGTAATATAATAGCAGAAAAACACAGTATCTTCAGGTTCTTCAGAATAAATTACTTGCATCCTTACAAGCGCTGACCAAAGGTTGGCCATGTCTTCCTCAGTCTTTAATAATCTGAGTATCCCATTTTCATTAAATTTAAGTAGTCTACTTACATCTTACACATATTAGTCTTCAGCCATTGAGATTGAGGTGAGCTGTCTTTGAGACATTTATTCTCATTTGGATATCTCATCTAGATATATTTCTGGCCTTTTTTACTTTTCTGTGTTGTTATTTTGCTTTTACTCCTAGAGAAGAAAAGAAGACATCCCTCTCTTTTAGGTCTCTGCTCTTTCCAAAGCAGCCCTTAATAATACTTTTCTCCAAATACAGTGAGATTGAACAGCCACTGTAGAAACTCTGTAGATAAAATAAAATCTGAGTAGACACAGATCAGGTCAGAGAGAACACAAAAAGTGGGAAAACAAAAAGTGAAAGCTTAGACCACTGCTTCTCTAACTCTTAAAGATAGAGGATCTCCAAGTACTTCAAGTACAGAAAATATGTTTCAAAAACTAACCTAGAATTCACCTAGTACTATTTCCTATCAATCTAGAATTGCATTTTCCCAAATATACAATAAGTGGTACCACAATTAGATCTTCCATTGTTTAATAATGTAACCTAAACTCATCCCAATGATGGCTAAGAGCAAATTCTTTCAATGCCCTTGTCATTTTGAGTAAGGCACTGATTCAGCACATTTTTCTGTGGTGAGTCACTACTGGAGAGCTTCCACCAAAGACATCTGAAAGCTGTATCTCCAGTAGTGACCTCAGGGAATTATGACTCTGCCACCATTGATACTTATCCACCAATGCATATTTTACACTGAATGCAGCTTTCCCTGGGGGTACATACGGGACTTTCCCATCCCTTGGACTATTGGGTGTATCTGGATTCTGCCTCTCAAGCAGCAGTGGCTGAAATCTGATCTCATGGTCAGATACAGCAAAATGTGTAAGTGCTGTTGCTCACCAGTTTTTAAATAACATGAAAGGGATTTTAGAGGTTCCTAATAAAAGAGCAATCACCAATACTAAACATTCATATGACATTTATTTTCAAAAAAGGGAGTGTAACCTCTCCAGTTGTAAAATATTTGCTAGTTCGCAAAATGTTGAGGAATTAATTTTTAAAGTGAGAATTATTAATAACACTAGAAGTGCCAGTAATTTCAACATATCTGTATTTTGAATTAAAGCACAAGGCAGAGAACCTTTTTTCACATGTAACCCCAACCTTGTCTCCACCTCAATGCATCATGCTAGTATAATAGCATCAGTGGTAGTCACAGCAAAACTTGAAGGAAGCAGGTTGGCTGAACTGTGTGCCCTTTGTCCTGAATTTATAATAGACCTAGGCCATGTCAGTGTAATTTCATTACAGGATTTCAACTAATATCTCATCTCATATAGTTTTGAATATTTTTTCTGTATAATGCAGATATTTGCAATACACTAAATAAAGAAAAAAGAAATAACAACAACAAAAACCTCAACAAAAAACGCCAAACAAACAAACAAAACCCAAACAAATAAAAAACCCCCCAAACCTCTGGGGTTTTTTTCTTGATCTAATATCTTTGGTTCTCACTCCAATACCAACAATTTTCATAGGTGGGTCCAAATTATACAGTTTTACTGTAGATGAAAGTGATGATAGAAAATTATTTTGGCTGATACCACATCGACCAAAATATTTTTATTTAGGGTATCTTATCTTAATTCATCTCCTAAGAATGAATCATAGGTAAAATCTCAGGCCTAGTCAGAAGTGATTCCTGATGGACAGATTACACATATTCTTTCATGCAGGGCTCTTTCCTGAAGTCTTCTGCATATATGGCATGAGCATTTATTCTAAAACTGGTTAGAATATGTTTCAAATTCTGAGACATGATACTGCTTCAAAGAATGTTTCAAACTTTATCCTCATGCTCTTGAGCTTCCTTTCAAAGTAATGATAAACTGGGAAAGAAAGAAATGGGGTTATTCAAAAAGAGATGTTCTTATAAAGACCATTACAGGACAATATGCCAGTGATGGTTGTCACCTAAGTGAAATCTCATGGTAGAAGAAATTAATCATGGGCAGCTGTATCAATATTTGGTGTTGAGCAATTATAAAAGTGTTAACCCAGTTCTAGATTAACAAGAAACAGAGTTACCCACAAAATTAGTTGTCCAAATTCAACTAATTCCTAAAATTTTGTGTATTCAAAATTTAAATGTGCTGACAAGCGAAACACTGGTACATACAACAGTATCCACTGGAAAGGTGTTAAAGAAATTACAATAAAACATCAGTGAGCAATATCTAAATACATCACAGTATTGACTTTGCTGTGTAAAAGAAATAGAAAGCTCTGTTTGTAAAGTAGTACTCTTCTAAATTTTTCTAGGGAAACTTATGAAAATGCATTTGCAACAGAAAACATTGTTTATGAACTTAAGAAAAAGAGAAACAAACTAAACTTGGAAAATTAATTGAATCATTAAGAACTATGCAGCTGAAACCCTTACTTTCTAAGTCTGGAAATGCCCAGAAACTATGCCCCAGAAACTAGTCAATACAAAATATGAAAGAATAAACTTCATATAACAACAGATTAATGGACTGTATTTAGAATTTGACAGTTGTCTAGGAAACCAAAATGGAAAAAATTGGAACTTCTGTTTGAGAGGCTTACACACAGTCCTTGGCTGAATGTAATCTTTACTACACAAGGAAGAAAATGCACATAAAGTCAACATGAAAATAGAGTGCTTTATACCCAGGGTTTAACACAGCATATGAAAAATGTACATGGATTTCTCCAAGGCATTTATTCAGGTATCATAGAACTGTCTATTAAAATGTAACCAAGCCTTACGTTTGGAATGTTTTCCAAATGGAATATGGAAGTATGACTTAGATCTAGTCTCTACCTGCATGTTAAAAATCCAAAAGTGCAAAGTCTATCACTTACAACTTCTACCACCTCTTTGAAAGTTCTCTCTTATAACATTGAAATTTCAGTATATTAACAAAGTATTTTACTAATTAGATGCCTATAGCTTTAAGTGATATCTGCTATGGAATGATAGCTAGTGCTGTAGCAGCTACTAGAATTCCGGTATTCTACCTATTGTAACACTAACTAAAACAAATTGACATGTAGGAAATACATGGCAAGTAACTTAAACTGCTGTTAGCAAAATCCTTTCAGGAAGACTCCTCTAATGCTCAGTTACAGCTTCACTCAGCAGGTAAGAAAGGCTTCTCCTTTGAAGGTTGAATTTTATTTATATTGATTTTGGTCAGAACTTCTGTCTCAGGTCAGATTTCTTCATGCGAGCATTTCGGCTTTAAATATTAGTGACAGGCTTTTCTTTAGACATTTCATCTAAATGACAGTAAACATTAGGATTGCCCTCCTTCAGTTCAATCTGACCTTGGACTCTTGGGCCCTTTTGAAATTGCCTACTTATTTCTGTCATCAAGTTTATACCACTCAGACATAAAAATAGCATTACTGATTGCTTTTCTTACTCTAAAGCCTAGTACTTTTGCTTTCATCTGTTATAAACAAGTTTTGAAGATTACTGGGCTATTAAGTTAGAATAAACAAAATTTTTAAAAATGATTCAAAGCTGTTTGTGATAAGTGGAATTTATTTTGCTCCTTGATAAGGTGCAAGAGTACAAGTTAGGTGTATACCTTCACTCATCATTAAAAAGTGCCCTCTATGTAACGTAAAAGTCATCACACAACTTAGATTTAGAGAACTTTTTTTCTATAAAGAGTGCTTTTCAATGGAAAACACACTCAAATATCTGCTGGAAATAAGAACAATTTTCTATCTGTCTGTCCCTGAGTGTCACTGTGGAGTTAGGTTAACTTTGCTAAAATGTATAGGGATTCTTCATTCCTATGACTTAGTATCCTAATTTTGTAGTCTACCAGTTTGACCACTGCACAAGCATATATACACTCTATGCATTCAAAAGTAAGCATATATACACTCAAAAGTAAATGTTCTTAATAGTAATAACGGTGGAGAAATTTCTGTGCTCAAGGAAATCAAGTTGGTATCATGTTAATTGCATCTGAGGAAAAAAAATCCTGCATTTTTAGGTGGGACACAGACAAATTCACATTCAGGTTTCCAAGACTGCCACATGTATATTTCAAATATTAATAAAAAGGGATAAAAATATTCTTGTATCAGAGTCTTCGTACAGTTACAGAGTTGTCCTCTGTGACTGGCTTTTGAGAAGGCAATGAGGGTTGTTTGTTAAGAAAGCACATTCATTTAACATCTGAAAACTTTGTATCTGGACATATTTAAAATTGAACCAAGAAATTTAGGTTCCTATGAGTATATTTTTAACCAACACAAATTTGGAATTCCTCAGTGTGTCCAAACATTAAATGGTAGTACAATAATGCCTAAGAAAGGGCAGGGGTTTTCAGGATATGCAAACCTAGGCAAGCAAGAAATTGGGACATGTAGGCCCAAATTCAGGCTACATGGACTCAAACAGTTTCTGCTTCTATTCCAGGACTACCAGGCAGTGAAAGGACATAATTTATGAGGAATGGTTACAGACATTTTCTCAATTAATAAAGTAGCCAGGCCACATAGTGCTATGTTGCCCTACATAAAAGGAGCTATTTTTCCTGAGAACAATTAATTTCCTCGTTTACTTCTTCATCTGCATTTCTGTAGTGAATTTGAACACAAACTTGTAACTTCCTAGAATCCTATATAATCATGCATAATAATTTATGGTGAAGCAGCTAAAGGAAGTTTCTTGCTTCACATTGTTCTTAAAATAAATTATGCTAAAAGACCATAAACACTGATCCCCTCTCATATTGCAAAGGGGGCCCTTAAAATGAAACAAGCAACATCTAATTTAAGCATAAATAATCTATAAATGGAAATTGCCTGCAGTGTATACTTATTGCAGGATCTTCCTGTTAAGTGGTAATAATGGGTATGGTAAGGGGGATCACAGAACCAATAGTGCTGATGCTCATCCCAGCCATTTTCTTTACAGGACTCTGTGATATCCTCTCAGATTTACCAGTGTGCCCCATTAATTTCATTCAGGAAATCCTGTAAAGAAATATGAGATGAGCCTGATGCATCTCACGGACAGGGAGTCAGCTGTATGTGCTCTTCAGCTGAGCTACACACAGATAGTAACTTCAGTGAAGCATCAGCTTTGCTGAGCAGGTACAGCTCGTATGCAGTTGATATATCTGGGATGTGCCAGACCCATGCATATGGACCATACACTCAAAATATGCATATTCAAAATGTGACCATTTGATATGGGTATATGACATCCAGAAGGTTGATCCAAAAAAGTAGCAGGAAAAACATTTCTGCTACTAAGGTTGAAGAAGGGACCTGTGCATGTGGTAGGCTCTATGATTACACTTCCCTAAGTAAAACGACTCAGTCAAAAAAATATCAATAAAGAATAAAAATAAATAAAAGAATAAATAAAGAATTAATAACTAGACATAATTAAGCTGATCATAAATAACCTTTTCCTTAAGCTTTTACATGTGAAAGCACCTCATAAGTGCTCAAGCTCTTTAATTAATTTTTTTTAGTTGTATTTTTCACTGTAAAACACATTCTGTGATCTGTCTTAGTTGATAGAGTAAGTGAACAGTAATTTTTTGTAAGAAGAGGTTACCAAGACTGGTACCAAGACCACATTAAAGTTTAGTAACAATTTAAAATCCCAGTTTTGGGGTGCATTACCTGATACTTTTTGTTTGAGATTTGGATCTTTGTGGGGGTTTTTTCTGTTGTTAGTTGGTTTGGTGTGTGTGTTTGTTTGTTTGTTTGTACTGGGAAGAAGTAATTTGGGGTTGGGTAATAAAAAAATTTTAGGTCACTTTTGTTCACCTAGAATTTAACTTGCTTACTCCTGTTTAGGATTACAGTGGTAGTACACACACATTATGGTTACTCAAGAGCATATACTGTTCCTACTCTATATTTATATTTTCAAGTATCACAGTCCCTGCCTGAGTTGCTCTAATCCCTATTCCCTCTGCTTTACCTCATCATAAGGCAAGGAAAGTCAAGCAATAACACTATCACAGTAATATACTAGAGATTCCAGCTGTTCATAAAGAAAATTTTTATGAAAGCAGATGAACAGGTTGTATGATACCAGCTCCAGTATCAAGGTCCTATGGGAGCCCTATTGGTCAGTATCAGACATGCCATTGCAAGGTGCTTCACAGCTTTTAATCAGGAGTAATAGATGTAATGAATAATATCAGGTTTCCAATTAAGAGAATGCCTTCTTGCTACAGGTGGTTTTTATGGTGGTTGGCACTTGCTTTGATGGACTGATTGACACCGCAGCTCAGAGAATGTACATGTGTTCTGTAAGCAGCCTGAACTAGCAGGCATCAATTTTGCTATGATACCTTATACCATTTATTTATTTGAGTGAGAATGAGAAAACCAATATATCCTGCAAATGGCAACAGTATGTATTACTGATTAACAACTGTAAGGTAAAAAAAGAAAACAGAAGAGTTACACTGACTGGAAAAAAAGCTATCTAGAATTTTGAAAGTTAAATTTCTAACTTCTAAATAGAATTTTGTGATAAAGAACAGAGTAAATGTCACTTTCTGAAACTCACTTTCAATAACCATTGTCAGAATTCAGAAAATATACAAATAAAGAACCAAATATCAGAAACTTGCATTTATTCTCCTTATATTTAACTGAAGCAGAGTTCAAGCAATTCTTTTCCTTTGTCACCTTATGGCAAGAAGAGCATATAGGCAAAAGGAGCCAAGATTTGTACTTTAGAGAACAAGGTCACAACTTGCTTGCCTTGTACAAAGAACTTTTTTAGTATCTGCTATTCACTGATTCATCAAAAGTTGTGGGACTCCAGTAATGTAATTAGTACATAGCATATAAACAACAAATTATATTGGGCTGAGACAGGAGCAGCAGAAGGAAGTGGATATCATCAGTCAGAAAGTTCCATCTTACATCCCACTATCCTTTTTTCCTTCTAAAATCCTTACTCTTTTGAGGGCAAATAAATTTCTCTCCATGCCTAATCTTCATAAGGTACAAGTTAACTCATCTAATGCCATCTGTGAAGAAAAAGAGGTGAAAGCACAAAAGGTGTCACCAGCATATTGATTAAACCCACCCTACTTTTTATGCTCTCTTCTTTCACTTCATTCTTACCTGATAATAACCAAACTACGACTCTGATAATCTTAGAGGGCACAGGGGAATTGTTTCATGTTCTCCATTGAAAACGTGAAATTGTCTTTCTTTGCTAGCATCTAGTATTATCTATACAGAATTTTGCAATACTGAGCTTAATTGGCACAGCTCTGAAAATCAGTATAGGGTCCTAACTTCTGCTCATTAGAGGGAAAAATTGTAAACGACAACACAAGCATAATTTCTGTAAATATCAAGGCCTAATAAACAATGTATCTATTTAACAGGTGCTATGGAGCTTCAAATTACTGCAGCAGCTCGCATTCCTGTCTTTAACAAAATGGAGATGTGTGAGAGAGCAAATATGAAATATTAGACTGAGTTAAAAAGTCCCTTCTGAAACTGTTCTCTTGACAAGTCAATTATGAAAGCACAAACATGATATGTTTCTAAAACAAGCATCATTATCACTGATTATTTATCTTGGAGTTAAACAAGGACACCACAGGCACCATAAAGAATACAAATTAAAAACTTCTTTCTTTCACATCACTGCTTCAGGTACAGGCCTTGCTTGCTACTGTGAATATCACCTGAGACCCAATCCTGCTTTTTTTTTTTTTTATATGGATTGAGGTGGTGATTTATAAACTGTGGGCTCCTTATTCTGCTGTATGGGCTTCTTTGGCTTTTTTTGTTTTTCTACTGTTCTCTTTTGGAATAATTTCCAAATCAATACTAACATAACACATGTACCTCTAATGTCTGTGTGTGTCTGCAGAACCACTAGTGAAAAAAAATTCACATATCAAAGTGATCCTCAGCAGATATTTTCCTTCTACCTTTAAAAACTGACAGCTTTAATTATTACTGATAACAATGAATGAGACAATAGATGAATGGACAGTGAAATGAAGAAGTACAGTAATTCTTGTGTTGATTTCTTCAAACAGTCCTATTAAGAAGCATATATTAAACTTGACAGTAATGTTACAGATAAAATGTGGACTATATATTTGGTGTGGACCTCTGGTTAATTAACAGTTGGTGAGTCCATTCTCTCCTACACACAACCATGCAAAAAATGGCACAGAAAGAAAAGATTTTCTTATATACTTTTTACAAAATTCAGCTAATAAGGGAATTTCTTCAAATACCACACATATATATTGAAAACAGCAGTAGCAAACAACGTAGATTTTATTCCTGAATCATCAGAATCTGAGATGCTCAGAATCTTATGAGACCTGCTCTTCCTGAGTCTGAATATCACCAGATTTTTCTTCCTAGGAAACAAGGTCATTTCTACAAAATGCTTGGAATTGATGTTGCATACCTTGATTATAAAATGATCTGATTTTTTGAGGAAGACTACTGCATTAAGACATCACATTAAGAGTGAGAAACCAGATATCAGATTTAACGATGTTAAAAAGAAAAAAATCACACCATCATCACAATCAGTCAGTACAAAATGGCTTTGAATTCCCCGTTCCATCTTTGACTCTACCTTAACAGCAAACCACAGGGAACAATCCAATTCCAAAATGTGGAAAAGATCATGTTGCCATGATTTATTATGGATAAAATTAAATGTTTTGCCAGCTTACCTGATTGAAAGAGAATGAAAAATCACTGCAAAGCCCAGCATCCAAAAATAATATAATATATGTCTCGTCCTGAAACAGTCCAGATTTCCATCCACAAAGCCTTATTAATTGATCATAATTTCTGTATTCTCGGTGGAAAACACAGAGACCCTTCCAGAATCCTCTCTGCTTCTGCCTCCGCTTCCTGTTCTCAGTCACTCTATGGTACCCAACATATACGAGAAAACAGCTTGTTATGCGGAGGGGGGCCGGGGAGGGGGATGCAGGGGCGCAGTGACGAGCCCGCAGCACCTGACGTGGCAGCTCCACCTACTGGTGGCGATCCCGAGCGCGGAGCGAGCGCAGCCTCCCAGCCGGCTCCCTCCCGCTCTGCTCTGCCCTGCGCTCCCAACAGCTCTGGGGAGGGAGTTCCTGCAGGCAAGGGGCAGAGCAGACCGACAAAACCACGCTGATTATTGAAAAACCCTTTAAAATATCTTTTTCTTAAAATAATGAAATTTAAAACCAGTTGTCTGTATACATTGAACAGAGCATTTGGTTTTAAATGTGCTGTTTCCTTTAAAATGCATGTGAAGGGAGGAATGAGTAAATAACAGAGCACAGACACTGACTGTCTCCCTAACTGGTGTGTGCAGAACTTGCTGATTGTCTTGATACTTTCTTATTCATTAAATACTACCGTGTATTTTTGGCACCATGTTCATGTCTTTCAAGTGTGAAAAATGTACTATGCTTATGTAAAAAGCAAAGCTCAAGATCTTTCCCTTAGACAGGATTCCTCAGCACGTGCAGATTTTTATCTGCTTACCTAAGATTCCTCTGGCCATCCTCGGAAGAATTATTAGAGCAGTGGCTCCAGCACCGCCTGCTCCATGGACAGCAGTATTGAGTGAATAATGCCCCTCAGGCACCATACTGTTTTGTCCTGCCTGACAGTTTGAGGAGTATTGTGTCTGTGGAAAGTGAAGTGTAGAAATGCTGAGCAGTGTCAGCAAGTGTTTACAATATATTGGCTCACAGCCTTGGGGTAGAGGCCACTATGGATCCACCTAATTGAAAATCAAGCTACCAGCTTTGTTCAGTCATGTGGGATTTAATAAACAAACAAAATTCCACAAAACAAGAATAAATGAGTATAAGAAGCAATTAATATTTTGCTTTCTTGTAGCTCCTGTAGTTCCTTTAAATGGCTTTTCTGTGCAGCTTAGAAACAGCCCCATTCTCTGTCCCTGGTCACACACTTGGTTTTGGAAGCAAAGACCCCATGGCAGCCAGCATGTATTTACCCTGATGGCACCTACCAAGTCACAACTGCACAAAGCAGTAGGAGCGGTGATAACTGCCTACAACTCATGTCCCATACCCCCCATATCAATAGATATCCCCTTTCAGTTAGCATTTATCCTAAAACATTTGTGTCAATTTGTGAGTAGTCCTTTTGATTTTAGTTACACTTGCTGTATGCTTGACAGACATAAACACCAAATTCCTGAATGTGGCAGGAGAAAACATTTTAAAGGGATAGATGTATTCTGTATGTGCAGAATAATCTCTGTATACTAAGTGAAAAAGATGTACCCTCACCTTCAAAATGTTTGGGTTTTGTAAACCTAGAGCACACAGGGACACTCCTGATCATACTGCTCACACAAATTCCTGTTTGTTTCAAAGAGACGTTGTGGGTGTGAACATATACCACAGTCTGATATGAAATTGAAAAGTAAAAAAATCTTCTCCCTTTTATTTTAATATTATAAACTTCCAGAGGTTAAGAAGGAATGTATTTTTAATTAAAAAGTGTTCATTGTCTCTACAGACAGCACAGATTTTGCTTTCACAGGATTATGTTTATTTAGCAAACCCACGAATGATGAGAAACTGGTGTCTACATTTTAAATTGCTTAGAAACATTTTTTTGCAAATATGCCATGTTTTGAAAATCAAACCAGTTCTTGAACAGGACTTTCATTTGCTTATATGCTGCATTTCTTTTATTTATCAGTTTTAATCTTAAAAAAATTTCTTAGAGGTCTTCGGACTTTACAAAGCCTTTACGTCACTGTCCAAAGGTAATCATCATCTAGTAACATCAGAGTTAAAGGGCAGTTATACATGCTGAATCTGTTTCTCCTGGAAAAATAAAGAAATTTGAATCTAAATAACAAACTATTTCAACTTTAAATAAGAAAAAATAAGAAACATAGTCCTTAATACTGGCTGTGCAATTCCAACAGAAACAGGTATACGAAAAACAGTTTTGAACCTGAGCTGGTTCAGAGATTTGATTTTCTGTTCAGTTTTGTAAGACTGTATTCTCAGAATAGCTAATTTTTGCGAACTAATGTTCCACAAGGTGGTTAGAATAACATCAAATTACTAGACAATTCCCAGTCCTGCTTTTTTGTGGTAGTGTCCTTATATTTATTGCAATCTTCTGTGATATGCCAGTTGGCACAATGACCATACTTAATGTATTTGTCTATACCAAGATAGTCTTCCCATAGGCGTAGATGTGCTATTAGAGAAATGTTATATCATTGATATACACAGTTCAATTATCAATCTTCACACTAAAAGAAAAATCCAGAAAATCTAAGTTGTGTTTGTAGAAATGCTCATGCCACAAAAAGTCATGGTAAATATTCATTTACAGAACCACAGAATGGTTGTGTTGGAAGGGACCTCTGGAGATCGTCTTGTCCAACCTCTCTGCTAAAGCAGGCTCACCTAGGGCAAGTTGCAGGATCACATACAGCTGGCTTTTGAATATCTCCACAGCCTCTTTAGGCAATCTGTTCCAGTGCTCTATCACACTCAAAGTAAAGAAGTTCCTCCTCATGTTCAGGTGGAACTTCCTGTGTTTCAGTTTGTATTCACTGTCCCCTATTCTGTCACTGGGCACCATTGGAAGGAGTCCGGTCTCATCTTCTTGACATTTGTCCTTAAGATATTGTATGCATTGATAAGACCCCCTCTCGGTCATCTCTTCTCCAGGCTAACCAGGCCCAGATCATACATAGCTCGTGTACGGCCCATATTCTTCTTTAATCACATACAGAGTTTGAATCATGTCCTTAAGAACTTTAAAATCTATCAGTGGAACAACAGGGCACAAACAAATAGCTATACGCATTTATAATATAAATGCATCAAACCATCTATACAGAACAACTCCCCCCCCAAAACCACTGAATTTTTAAACATGAAAATATCATTTAAAAAAAATAAATAATCTATAAAATGGATATATGTGACGCATAGTTCTGGATACAAAAATGCTGCTAGCAAGAATTTTC
This sequence comes from Corvus hawaiiensis, assembly GCF_020740725.1. Lineage (NCBI taxonomy): Eukaryota > Metazoa > Chordata > Aves > Passeriformes > Corvidae > Corvus > Corvus hawaiiensis. Next base: position 22,197,807 of record NC_063219.1, on the reverse strand, counting down.
TTGCTTCTTTCTAAGCCCGTGGAATAGTTTTCTCTCTCATGAAGAGATTAGCAGAAGTTCTGTAAACCATGAACACCTGCAACCTTGTAGAACTTTGTTTATAGTACAGTAGGAAAATATTTTGACAATGGAGGTTTTAGGATTTTAGCCAATCACCCCAAGGGGTGGCTGATCCTTTGTCCAATTAGACTATGAAGAAAAAAAGTCTATAAAAGAGTTTGTAAAATAATTAAAAAAATCAATCTTGCTGCACAATTCCTTCCTGCTGGATCTTCTCTCCTCCTCCTCCCTACGGCTGCAGGATACAGTAATACACAGTATATATACAAAATCTCCTTCCTTTCCTCTGCCTCACTAGATCCCACTGCCAGATCTGAAAATCGGAAGTGGGCATTCAAAGACAACAACAAATAGGCTGCTTTGACAGAAGTAATTTACATAAAGTATTAATATTATGCATATTAATTTATAAAAGTAAAATATAATTCCAGACTGACACTTGTTTCAATTTAAATTATGTACAACTTTTAATGAATCATCACTAGAAGTTCAACTTAGAAACTACATTTTAAAATGTAGCTTGAAAATTTCTAAATAATCTGACATTTCTAAGCCTGACATTTCTAAATAATCTGTCTGGGAATCCTGCCCCAGGTGCAGTTTTGCTCTCCGTAAAGACTGAATAAATGAAAAGCTATCCAGTCACTTTTAAGTAAACAGCTGAAATACAAATGTTGAAATATCTTAGTTCCAAAGAGAAAAATAATTCTGAAGTGATAAATATGAATGAATACAGCCCTTGTATGGGGTTTCATACGGGCAAACCCTTCAGCTAACATGTAAGTTTTCAGCAATGCAGTCATCAGCTTGTTTTAACATCAAATATTTTATTTGATTAAACAATTATTTTTTGACAATAATTCTCTTTAGTAATTCTCAGGCACTTTTGTGAACCCTAACATGTACTTAAAAGCATCAAAACATAAGACAATATTATAACCATTCCTTCAACTACTTACCAATATTACCTTTGAAAGAGATCAAAAATGCAGTATTTAGCTAAGTGTAATGAACGTGACTTGAATTCAACACTGGCTGATATAAGTGTATAAATATACTTTTAGTTTCTCTCTTTTTTGTTTCTCCTTTTGTACCTAGTGTGCCAGATTAAAAAAAAAAAACAACACTTTTAATAAATTTTGTACTAGCTACTAATGCATATTTACAAGCCATGGACCTGACATAGTGGCTTTCCAACCAATAATCTGCACTTTTACTTGAGAATTTATTTTAACAGGCCATAGAGCATACTATCTGAAAAATTAGCTGCTTTAAGTTATTGCTAACATCATAATAAAGATATATGATCAGCAATCTGTACTTTAATGGTTATAGATTTTAATAATAGCAAAATTATTTTAACATTATGTTATTAAATAATAGTTAGACCCCTCCAACTCTTGTAGAAGAACCAATAAGAAGGCCATAAGCAAATGGACTCAGTTGTGATAATTCCATTCATTCAGTAAAAAAGAACTAAAATTGTCACAAAGCATAAACCACCCCCAACCACCTTCCATATGTGCCTAAGTGCTTCCAAAATATTGACCTCAGGTAAACTCTTTCCTGTCATTCAGATGAACTACAATCACAATCATAAAATTATCATGAGCTGAACAAAATATACACAACAAACACAGAGATACCTTAAAATATTCACTTTATAAAGGCACATACTCTGTTCATATATTTAGAAAGAATAGGACTCTTGTGTATCTACATTTTGAAGAAATAAAATCATTGTATGAAACTGATGTCTAAGTTTAAGATAATTAGCAGCAGAAAATAATAAAACAACTGATCAATAAAATTTTTTTTCTTATGCCAGTGATCCTCAAGCTGAGGGAGGTCTAGACAGCACCCTGCTGGTCTTCAGGAGCTTCACACCCAACTTCACTTGGCATTGCTCACTACTTAGTGAGAGATTTAGTGAAGAGTTCCATAGGTTCACTGGAAAGATGTAGCTTTCCCATCATATATGTTCTAGATGTTTCTATCCTCTAGCATGTAGCAGGCTCTGCATCTGCTGCCACTGCAGAAATAGTTTACAGATTCCGAGTGCTAGAAGCAACATTTCTTCTAATCTTGTTAATCTTGCTTGATAAGGTTTTTTTATTTTATGTCTATTTCAGCACAACACAGGAGAATCATAGAAGGCAACTAATTTATTAAGAAATATGTTTTTTTTCATGACATATGCCTCAAGAACTTACACAGATACAGGCAAACTTCTTACGAGGATTCTGAAAAATACTAGATATTTATGTGAGTAATAAAAGTTAGAACAGGGAACAGGCACTGACTAAGACAATAAGGGTTCAGTTTCTAAGGCTTGCAATCTCCTTGGGTAACTTCCAGAACTTAATGTATGTATGTGTCTCAGTTCCTCTCCTATGAAATGGAGATAATTCCTGAAAACAGAAGGGGCTATAGGATAAATTAATTTTGTTAGTCAACCAAACTGTAGAGATCAAGAGTGAAGAAATATTTTATTATTCCTTGTAATGTCCAAAGAGGCCAGCCAGGCCTAGGAAGCTATTATTTCAAGCACCATATGTTCACAGGACATGGACCATGCTCAAAAGAATTGACTATGTATATGACAAGACCAGTAAACAAAGATGAAATGAAAGCAATCGATTTCAGAGTGAACAAATACGATTTAAGGTAGGTAGATTTTAAGAGGTGGAGAAATGAATTAAATGGTACCTCAGCAACAAGTGCACTAGTGTGCTCTCAGAGCTAGTAACAAAATCTAATAATGTTCTCCCAGGACACCTATAAACAGAGAGATTGCATTCATATGTTTTCATTCCATTTATTGCTACTGAGTCATGTGGTTTAATTGGTCAGATGAAGGGTAATCATCACTCAGAGAGAGAGGAGGTTTTGTTAAGCAAACCTCAAGTTATGACTTATTTATTTGGTAGTCTTTAAAAGCTGGAATGCCTAGAATAATTGCTCTGTTTAATAACATATGTTTGCTAAGTTGACTTTGCTTTAGAAAGTTTCTCTGCGTCTCTTAGTACATGTAGCAGTTATCTGCACTAAAAAAAGTACCTTTATAACTAAACCATGAAAATATATCACACTAAGAGAGATGAAAAAACATTTCAAACAATTGACTCTAGTATGTTAAAGAAAAATAATTTTACCTCGATCTGCTTTTGGCCAAGAATGATAAGGATACAGAACAAGTAAAGTGTTTGCTGCACTGAATTGTGAAGTAAGCACAAGTTAATGTCTTAATGGTTCTACTATATGCATACAATGTCACAGAGAGCAAAGATGGAAGTGATATGTCCTTTCAAAAACCATTGTACTTATTCATTTTCAAATCTGTATCCACCATTGGTCATTAAAAGGGACTTCATTGTTAGCCTCAGGCAGAAAAGAAATTACTGGTTTTAAACTTTGAAAATACTGTAAATGCGATATAAAATAGTACCTTCTTCAAAAGTAGCTACCAAGACCAAAGAGTTTCCATTGTGTAGAAAAATGTTCAGAAATCTTTTAAATTCCAAAGCTATTTGTTTTCAGGCAGAGGCAAAATCTGGCAGCCTGCACTGATAAACCTCAGATGCAAAGATTTTAGATCTGAAAGAAATGTAAGAAAATTCAAAGATTGTTAATGATTAGTAGTCACCAAAGCAGTTTCTCTTAAAGGAACAGGAACTGGGAAGAGAATATACTTCATATTTAGAATAACCTTAAAGTTCAGTTTCACTTCAATGAGTAATTTGCAAAGGTGACTCTCAGATGTTAAAGGCAAGAATAATAGGCTTTATGATTTCATAAGAACTAAACAAAGGCTAATAACTTTTGATTGAGATTAATTTATGTCTTTTAAAAAGACGACACATCAATGAACCTCTGTTCAATCTGCAGACCTGTCTTTTGTCTTAGCAATTTACAGATTTAGGTCCAGAGCTTGAGAGTTAAGAGATTTGTGGATTAAAAAAGATAAAAAGGAAAAGAAAGGGTTCCAAATACATGAAACAGCTATTTCTTTGAGGCATGTAACGACAGGCGTAAATAAGTGTCTGTTGGCCAGATTAGCTCCAAGCATTGCTCCTTAAGCTTAACATCCCATGCTCTGTGGAAACTGGAGTTTGACCTTTTGCTCCATCTCTTCTGGGCAAATGTTTTTGCATGATTTAATAGAATAGTTATTTTTTATGCAGATGACTGTTAGCCATGCTCTAAGAGGCAAAGAGAAATTTCTGGTAGAAACAAGCTGTATCAGCATGGTTGAATAAGCAGAAAAATTCTTCCAGCTATCCTAGTTTTAGGGCACTTAAAAAAAATCAGAAAATGAGATTTGTTCAATGGATATTTGTTTTCATTCCTATGAAGTTCCTATAATTACTATTAAAATGATTAATAAAACCATGAATAAACCATGTTTGTAGGTGTTGTTAGACTTCAGGAGATTTAGAATCAGCTCTGAGAGATTTGCTAGGATCTCTCTGGATCTCTTCTGAAATTTTCATAGACAAACTCTTTACTTTCTCACAGACATGCAACTGTTTGAAAGTTTGTGCCACTGAAAAATCCAGATTTTATGGCAAAATAAAAACTTAGAAAACTCCTGTGGATCTCAGCAGTTAAGTCTATTGTCTTTTACTTACTGTGGCACTTTATTGTGGTATATGTGAGATCTCATCATATCTCATTTTAATTGTACTCTTCACGGAAGACACAGAAAATCAAATCTTATTTTGCCAATGAGCTTTACCACTAAGAAGTAATTGCCATGTACCTGCAGATTAAAGAGAGTGAGAGACCGTAGAAGGATAAGATTACAGAATAAACGTTTCTCTGAGTTTGTGTATTTTTTATAATGCAGCTGAAATTCATGTTTATTAACAGTACAACGTAAATTGCTACTCTACTGCTAAGAATTACATATTAGTACTATTACAAGTAATATTCATATAATCTCCAAATTTCTTGTAACAGTTTTATCTCATTTTTAGTATTCCAGATTTCATTAATTCAAATGATTGTTACTTTTTCTTAGAAGTTCTTAGTTAATTTATGAAGTTTAATTAATAGTCAAAATTTTAATATTACATGTTCCAATGAAATTATAATTTTGCGAAAAATACATTAAAGAAGTGACTTTAGAATTAGGCTTTAGAATATCAGCTTCAGCATTTTCGATCTCAAGTAGGCCTACATGCATTCATGATGCATTTCCATATTTACACAAAGTTGTCAAAGTTACTCCAAAGTATCTCGTGCTGCGTGCCCTACTGGGGAGTGCGGGCACTGAGGAGCAGTGGCCGTGGAGCCAGGCCGCGCTCCAGCACCGCGGACAGCGCCCACTGCGGGTAACACTGGCGGCCCTTCGCAGCGAAGCCCCTTACAAGTATGGGTAGTATAAAGTAGTACTTCAAGGAAAAAATTCCTTAAAGTCAAACTAGAGTGCATTTTTTGGTGCCAAGGGAATTTCTCAGATGCTCAGTCCATGCTCACACAATAGGTGTTTTGACCTATTATTATCACTGCTTGCACTATTTTAGTATTTTGGTGTTCTTTCAGAGTACAAGATCCCATTGTAGGGCTTGAACAAGCATGAAAATGTATCATTTTCTTGGACACTCCAAGGCATTGGGATAACCGTGATGAATGGTTTAAGCTGACACAAATATCAGTCATTACTCAAATGGACAGTCTCTTCAGCTACTCCCTTGCGTTGACAACACTGATTATTGTGATCATGGATCACAAAAAGTTAGATCATGGATCCTAATTATAAATTCCACGGTTTTCATCTAGATCCATTCCTAGTTAGCTTTGCACTTTTTCCTCCCCCAGGCCCCATGTTTTGGTATGATTAAATTTTCCTCCACAGCTGAGAATTGCTGAGCCAACCCCGCATGCAGGTGGCTGCTAGCTGTGTGATGTGACAGAGCAGGTGTATGTGATAGAAATAGAAGATAAAAGTAGAAACAGCCAGCTATATAGCATTCCAGTATAAGGTATCCTTTAGTAACACTAAATCCAACACTGCTATTATGGGAATTGTGGCTAGAGACAACTGGGGTGAGGCAGTCAACTTGTATATTAGTCTTTTACAACTAATAGTACCCAGAATACCAAAGATCTGTTCCAAGATGCTATAAAATGCAGTAGGGCCTTGGATTAAAGTAAGTAAAACAGATCACCCTAAAACCCCTTTACTGAGCAATAATGTAATGTAGATGTAGTATGGATGTGGCCAGTACAGACCTGGCTACATCCAAGCATCCATTCCTTCTGTCTTACTTTTTTGTTTTGCCCCTCTGGCTTTCAATAAATATATATATGTCATTTATGTTTTCCGGGATCAATAATCAAAGGGGAAAAAACCAGCACTCTTATTTTCTACTGTTCTGTAGTGGAGAGTTCTGAATAAAGAATGATTTCTTAATTTCTAAACAGAACATGCATTAGTACATAGTAAAATAAAGATATCAAGCAGAACCTTGACTTTTCTGCAATTACATGTATACTGATCTATTCAAATACATTCCTCATTGTAAAAAAATTTAAAAAATTAAAGAATCATGTTGTGTAGTTTAAATCTCAATCCAGTTGTCAGGAATTGGTAAGCACTGCTCAGTGTTCCCGTATTTAAAGCTGTGTACTCGAGGGTAACGCGGTGCACAAGCTGTGCGGGCAGGGTGTGCGGACTCCAGAGCGCTCGGTCCTGCCAGGAGGTGGAGCCAGCACGGAATCCGCTGCCGCTTCGTTTCCTCCCTCTCCGCTCTCCCCCCCTCCCTTTTTTTCCCCCACAACCAATTTTCTGATCGATGCTGGGATTCAAGGAGTGAATCTCAGAACAGGAAGCAGGCGAAGAGACTACAGAATACTGCAGAGGTTCCTTTGTTGCTTTTATGGGGAGGTTCTTTATTTCTTTCCTTTTTCATTTCAGTGAAATCAAGAGTTTACAAGCTTCTTTGCCCAGGAACCTGTACCTGCAGTAGAACGAGCGTCTCATCATCTATCTACAAGTGTATGGATATTTCTTATGCTATGATTTTTAATTCCCTTTTAATCAGGTAAGAAAACATTATATTTAATTAGAATGCTACAAACCAACAAATTCCAGCTGGTTTTTACCAAGATTCTTCTCTTGTGGTGCCACACCTAGTTTTCAATTAATATTAATAGAGCAAGAGGAGAGGAAATAATAGCCATCTTTGCCACTGCATGGATTTTTCATAGCCTTTAATTGGGTCTTAGCACAATAATGAAAAATGATGTTGCTCTTTGGAGCTTTCTGGTCCTATGTTTTTTAAGCTTGCATGTTTGCAGTAAGGATTTTGAGTTTGTGATTTTCATCTTAATTGTGGTAATATGTTGCTGTTGTTTTAAGGTGGTCATCCACAAGTGTTTTCTTTTTCTACTGGAGGCTATATTGGTGCTGTATTCAGAATACAAATTGGAGTGTGTTTTAAAGCACACAACTGCATCCCTGGGATTGCACAATTTTTATGCAGAGATATACTGTTGCTTCTTTATACCATTTTCAGTGTGAGGCTCTCTTTACTTCCTAAATTTGTCTTTTTTTTCCGGGGAGGCATAGGAGATTTATAGGATTCTCCCCTCCCTCATCTCCCAAAACAGCCTCTCCCTGATGGAAGACAGAATGGAGGACTTGTCTGTGACTAAACATGGTTTTGCACTGCTGCATATACCATATGAAACACATATGTTTTGTGAATTGTTTTATATATATAAGAATGGAATTTTTATTTTAAAACTTCATTCCATATTGCATGAGAGAGAAAAAATATTCCTTTCATTATTTTTTTTAGAAGCATGATACCCACTGGGAGAGACACAGCAGAATGACTCAGGAGGTGGGAAGCTCATGCAGCACCCCCTGACTCTTCTTTCAAACCTTCTGGTCTTTTTCCTTACCTTCTCTTAATTACACCAATAATGCTTTTAGTCGGGAAAAACAACATGGAAATGCATTGACTTACACAGTCATAGATCAGAGAAGGGGCTCAGTAACCAGTTTGTGAAAAAATAGAGAATGTGCAATCAGTTTTTTCCCTGTTGCTTTCTATTATAAGGTGGTAAGTGGCACTTCATCAAAATTTTCATGCACCTGCGTAAAGGTAAACTTTTTTCTTTTTGTGGTGATTAGTCAAGCAACAGAAAATTGCCTGTTGGGATTTGAATGCTAGATGCTGTGTTGGCTTTAGATGATTCCATAGATAGATACCTAGGAAACGCTGAGAAGGTTCATACACATTCTCGCCATCTCTGCAGGTTGCCTGCTTAGCTGGATTTTTCTGATCAATGTTTACAATATGTATATCTGGCTATGGCTCAGCCATTGCAATGTTTGAAGGTCTCTTCACTAGATGATAAAAATTCCTTCATTCTTGAACAGATCTGGAGAAACGATGAATGATCACGTCCAAATGATCTGCAATTTCCTCTGGTGATAAATGCATTAAATAAATGATGCTCTCATATGTCTATAGGCCCCACTTCAACAACAACAGGCATTTCAATGGGATGACTCACATTCTCAATATTAGGCAAGTGGGTAAATACCTGGCTCTGTTCTCTTGATTTTTAGACTGCACCAATTTTCAGAGAAAAAATATTTGTAATCACAGAAATTTTGCAGTGTTCATAAAATGCAGTTAGTAGGTCAAATGAGCATGTAGCTTCAAAGACAATCTATAGATTAACTTTTATGTTTAAAAAAATAATAATACAATCAATTGAGCTATTATGGGCCTTAAAGGAAAATATTGAAGCAGAATTCTTACAGATTTTAAGTATATTTATCGTGAACATTAGGTCTTGGGAAATAGAGGCACATAAATGGCTGTATCATGTAAAAGTATGATCCAGTTACCTTTCAGTAGGAATAAAGTTGGGTATTTCTCTAGGAGTTCAAGCAAAACTGGACCCTAAGAGAAAGCTGACCCTCCCTACCTTGTGTGAAACTTAAGTATAGGGGCTATTACAACCAAAATACTGAATTACTCTAATTGAAGTGTACTCTGTACTCATATAAGCATCAGATCTCAACAGCAGAGACCAGTGTACCCACCCTGCAGCAAGAGCAAGAGCCCAGCACCAGTTATGCTGCCAGTGCTGCTTCTTTGATTTCCTCACAGACCTTGATGAATGGATTTGTGTGGTCACTACCTGCAGCCCTGCTCCACCCCTGAGTAGCCCTAAAACTCTCCCACTAAAGCAATGGAGAGGACACTGAAATCTAACATAGTCTATCTGCTTGATTCATACCTGGTAGCAAGAAATGCAACTGTAATCCCCTGTTATGCATTCAGCTCTCGGCTGGAGCACGAAAATCTCAAGCAAGATTTTTACTGTGTTGCTTCCAACATTTTAAGGCCATAGACATGCTCTCACCAGCTTCTCCAAACCACAGTGTGTATCCTTTGCAGCTGCAGACCCTGGTCCTACACTCCCCCTGAGTGGAAGTGACCTCTCACCCATCAGAGCCCTCTTGTTCCTCTTTGCCCTTGGTCCCAGCTTGCCAAGCAGGCATCAGGAATCCCAGAGCCTCCTTTCTAGAGGCTTCCTGAAGTCACTCGAATAAATCCATTTCTTGTACCTTCTCTCATCTTGCAGACACCCATCAGTCTTAGAAATGCTGGGTTAGAAGACATTTCTGCCAATGGTCACCTGTATCTCCTGCTCCTCTGTTACTGTCTCTGAAAGACAAATAATGTACCTCCATTTCCCAGAGGTGGTAATGAGGAGAGGCAAATGATGCTGTGAATTACTAAATGCCTTTAGGATTAAAGAAAAAAAAAAAGATGAGGAAATTAATCATTCTGTACTCAATGCATGCTTGTGAGGATATGCTGTAAGGAAGGTTTGGGACCAAAATGCTGACAGAGGACAATTTAAAGAAACATTGAGTAACTATATTCATGCTATTCAGTTCAAATTCCAAGTTTGCAACTTCTCTTATTTTTGCTTCTGAACCTACTATTGTTCCTTTTCCAACCCCTACCTCCAACTGAAGTTAGGCTGCTTCCTCTTTCTGCCTCTGAATCTTTTGGGACCAGCAGAAGGGCTTTGCTTCCACTCCTGCTTTCAGTGTTGAGTGCCTCAGCAGCTCTCAGTATTAACTGCACTGAAGGGGCTGCTAATGTAGAAACACAGCCAACATATGGCAGCTCTCTAAGTATTTATTACAAGCTGCTAAGAAGCTTTTTCTGAGCATATCTAGAAATTATTTTAGAGAAGTGTTGAATGGCCAGATTTCAATAAATTTAAACAGGAGCAACAAGATTCAAACTCATATACTGCCTGAGCAGCCTACTTGACACAATCCAGAGTAAATAGATTGTAGCAAAAAAAAATTGTCTCAAAAAAACTGGCTGGAAATGCATTTTAATGCTGCAGTTATTACCACCCTGCTTATTAAATAAACACAAACCCAGTTTTTAATCTTCCTATTAAAAAACACATCAACATAGATTCATCATTCTTGCCCATCATTTTTTAAACTTGTAGATTAGGAAAATAATACTTTCAAACTTTTTCCAATAAGCAGACTAGAAATGCACTTTTTCTATTAAATGGTGAAGTTTTTGTTGTTATAAGCATTCAAACTGAAAGGACATATGAATCTGCATTGTGAAGTTAATATTTTCTTTCTAATTCAATTGAAAGAAATATCTCACCATTTATAGTTCCATTAAAGAAATAAATCCAGTCTCAACAATTTTATTGGGCAATGATGAATGCGTTATTAGGAGATTCACATGATGGAAACTATTATGCAAACAAAACTCTGTCAGGTTGTTCATACTATATGGAAAAAATTTAAAAAATCAAAATATCAGCAATAACTTATTTTTATGTCTCTCAAGCTGAAGTTCAGTAATTGTTCTATGTAAAGTTCTCTAAGGCTTTGTGTAATTGTGATCCTACTTGCTGCTTGATTCTTTGCTTGGTTTCCCTTAAACATGCTGATTTTGGCCAGATGAATCGTTCTAGCTAATGCTAGTTGGTTCTCACCATCTTTCTGGAGATCCTCACAGGTAGTTGCTATTATGCATTAAAAATGCAAACTACACCAAGAGGCTCATGTTCAATAAGATAATGATTGCCCCATGTGGGGCATAGCTACCTCACCTGCACAAACTGATAACATACAGCATGAGCGGGCACGTATTTAAAAATTATGAACGTCCAGGTTTTAAACATACAGCAAGCATTCTTTTGATGTGGCCTTGTCGTGGTTTTATGCCATATGGTGCTGATCGTCTGGTCTTAAATGGAGTTGTAATGTACAGCTTTTGAGTAATTCAGATGTCAAACGACCCACTCTAGCCAAAATATTGGGTACCATTCAACACTGCAGCAAAATGAAGGATGGCAGCAGGTTCAGCCAGCCTTTAGCTTAGCACTTTGGTTTCAAAGGCAGCATTGGTGCTGTATGGAACTGTACAAGCCTACCTGATTATTTTGGCCTGCTACCTTATGACTCCATAGCTTTCTGGACACTGATACTGAGTTAACTTAATTAAGGCTACAACATTTTCCCATCTACTGCTGTCATTTCTTTCACAGCAGGGTGAGTGTTGCTTTAGTTGAATTACTAGCAGGCTTTCAGAGTGGGGCAGAAACAGTCCTCCTATCTAAATGGGTGTTAATTATACATTATTTTTTTCTATACCATCTTCACCATGTCTCACTATCCTCAGTGTAACTGCAAAATCCTCCACAGAATTTGACCCCAATGTAGTTTTGTTTGATGATAAATGTAAATGACTCACTCTGAAATTAGGAGTCTGACTCAAGTTCTCTAAAGCAATACACTCTGTTCTAGACTCACCCATTTGTCTCAGCAGGATAACAGATATAGTAGGAGCTGGATTCCATACATGTATACAAAATGGAGACAGATACATGCAAAAAAAATTGACAGTCTGTGATCTCAAGAAAAATAGCAGTCGGAGTTTAATTAATCATAAACTGCATGGAGCAAGGTTAGAAACAAATGTCCTTTGCCTAGACACTGGGATCTGAATTTGCTGTTTAAAAATGAATTCCATAAACAGGTGCCAGCACCTGAGTATCTAAACAAACCATGTGCTTATAGGCAAGTGTATGGCAAATTTCTAAACAAATACTACAATGAAACAAGAACTCTGCCCAGGATAGTTGAAATTTGACAGCCTATGTCTAAGTATGCTCATTGTATTTTGTGCATTAGTAAATATTTGTACCAACGGCAAACCAGTGGAAAATCCTACTTTTTGGGCTACAAGGCAAGCTTCGTTAGATAAGTCTTCCCTCCTGGAAGGCTCTGGCAAAGTTATTTTAACTGGCACTGCAGCACGCAAGGTCGTATCCCAAGAGTTTAAGAGGTGTATTTGTAGAGTGTGTGAGCTCCATGTGTTTTCTCTTTGCTGAAAGTCAATAATGCAACCATGGAAACTAAAAGATAAGTACTGACACCAGGCAGGATGAAAAAATCTTCCATCTGTAGTTGTGTTAACCTGAAAGCAGACATGGGGCAAACACTGCACGATTGTTTGCAGATTGAGACTTCAGTGATGGCTGCACTAACACCTTGTGCAAATGCATTCACACAGGTTAGATTTTTCAGTGCAGAGGCTGGTTTCCATTTTATAAAGTGAGAAGCACCACAAAAGTGCTGACAGTAAACAGCCTCCCAAGCACCACGATAATACTACTGAAAAGTTCTCCTAGTGAAGAAATGAAAATATGCTTTGAAAGTACTGGGGAGCAGGTTGAGCTTTACTTTCCTTTAGCTTCTGGAAAATACTAATAGATGAAATGGAAAGCACAGAATTTTACTCTCAGAAGCAATGGGAAGATGGAAATCTTTAAAGTTATTAAGGAAGTCAATTTGATTAGAAAGAAATAGACTGTAAATGTTACTGGGCCACACTTATAAGAGTTACTTTTCAATAGAATAACATTTTACATCATGCAAACAGTTTACTTTTGTAGTTATGTTGGCTAAACATATGCAATAGTAAGAACATTATCAAGACTTACTGTTTCAATTTTTTTTATGGTATTTTCAGTTAGAGTTAACATTTAAAGTGCTTCACAGACTTAACATTTGTGACTGTAAAAAGATATTTGTGCTTTTGCCAGCGTAAGATTTTATGAATAACATGATCTTTGATCTAAAGCAAAGCTTTGGCCCTCTAAGCCAAGCCAAAGGCAGGCTACTCTCACAGAGAGAAATCTGGTACTTTACTCCACTAGTATCCTTCAGGGGGAAAAAAAAATGAACATAAGCCTCACAGTATGATGATGATGATGACCTTTAATGTTGTATGAGACACTTGGGTGTTATTACTCATGCTGATATCTTGCTCTGTGGAGTGGCAGGGAACTCTGGAGAAGTGTTCTCCACTGCTGGGAAAGGGATTATATAGCTTTTCTCAGTATTGACCTCACTTCCAAATTAGTTCATGGATTCACACATTCTGAAAATAATCTGTCCTTAGTGAGAAAGATGAAGGATATGATGCAGAAATGGAGTGAGCTGGTGAGATGGTATAAATATTGTGAGGATGGGGAAACAGCTCTGGAATTGTGATAAGAAGAGGAAATATCATCTGGGAATCTAGAGAAGAGGGACTGATGGGCAAGAAGCAGTCAAATGTAGGGTGGGGGAAAGAGAAATTTTAGAAAGGTAAATTGAGTTTATATGAAAAAAGTAGAATACATTATAAAGGAAATATTGATTTGTGTATCCATGTTTCTGTATGGAAATAAGCAGTGTGGTGTGCACAGCTCCAGTGGGAAAACCTCCTTGCTGTGGTACAGCTCCAAGTTGCAGGTGATGCTGTGAGCAAGGAAGGCTTCTACAAACTCTTTGGGGAGCTCCTGTATTCCCTCTAATCAGAACCTGTTTTGCTGGCTCAAACATAGCGGGAAAGGAAAAACTCTCCTGAGGAAGTTTTTAATATCTACTCTGTTGTTTTATTCACACGTACCAATAAATGCAAATGGAGTATATTAATAAAAACCTGTACACTTAGGAAATTATTCTGAACTAGAAAAAAATTATGGAACTCCACTGAACAAATTTCAGTTCCAAACAGCCCAGTTACAATTGGCTGCAGTTGTGTTTTAGCTTAGGATTTTGTAGATTGTCCTCAGCAATCCTTCTTTTCCCCATAGTTGTAAAATACTATAATGAACAAGCCTCCACTCCTCCTTTTTTTTTTTTTTTAAGTTACTTTGAAACTGAATCTGCATTTTTAAACAAAGTGGCTGAACTTTAGAGCTGTTAATTGTTTTCTTCCTCTTATGAAAACAATCAGGAGCTCTAAAAAATTAGTTTGGGGCAGATACATGATGTAAGTATTCAGCTTTCCATTTCTGGCACATTTCTATACTTCTGTGCCACTTCTTTTTTTCTTAACATCACTACCCAGGAAAGTGATGTCCAAGTATGAAACAAGGCACCCATGTTATTGCAATAATACTTTGCCATAAGATAACTTACTAAGGTTTTCTCATTAATTTGGTGTGTTCCAGCTGAGACTCATTTTAAATCAGGGGACTGGTATAATCCACACTGTGCAGAATGTCAGAATAAACACTCATAACCATCTCCTCTCATCCTACACTTATGAATGTGCATTGCTCCCTCAGGCCTTTCAAGTTTCTTGATGGAATAGTGATACTACCTTCCTGCTCTTACTTAAGCACATGTGTCAGCCACAAGCACTTTGTCCCTCAGGATAAATTGATCCATAAAGATGTTTTTATAGTGTTCAGAATACTCTCGGTTTATGTCTTGATATGACAGTTAGGTTTTTAGGACACTATAAAAAGCAAACAGAAATTGGGCCTGGCAAACTGTTTCAGGATTTTTTAAATGGCATTTCTATTTAATTGTGGGCCAATTAACTACTCTGTTTCCTTTCAGATAAAAAAAAAAAAATCTTCTCAATTTAATAGAGACTTGTTTAATGCTTTCTAATGTTATGTATCTGACTGAGCTTTTCATTACCCAGGGAAACAAATGTGCTGGTCAGGTCACCAGGGAGTAGCGATGATATCTGCTCTCTTCCTTTGTGTGGGACGTTGAGGGGAGGAAGATGCAGCTCCAAAGTTTTCTAAGAGTTCCTGTACAATGATCTGGGAAATCCTATATAACCATTTGGCTGTGTTCTGCACAAATCACCAACCATATTACTCATCATAGGATCTAATTTCATGCTGTTTGGTTTAATTTCTCCCTTTTGGTTGCCAAGTTTTGAATATACATCCAGCCTTATGTATCTCCCACTGGTGACATCTTCATTTAAAATACATAGTTACTCAGCTGTAGACATGCCTGTAGTGTGAAGCTCTGGACAGTTGGCAGAACTTTAACTCATAATAACTATTAAAATTACAGTAATTAATATATATTGTTAAGTACTACAACAGGAACATTCAATTCTCCCCGTGTCTGACAGTGTTTATCAGAACGCAGACCCCATATATTTTCATATGTCATTCTTGTTCCCAAACCACACATGATTCTGCTTCTCAGAACACAAAATGAGAACAATGGTAATAGGTGCAAAGTAAGTGGCTGATATTTAGTAAGGAGGTGTGGAAGTAAAAGGATCCACTAAATACTTCACATTTTAAAAATTGCATTAAAAGTATGTTAGTAAGTGGCAGAATCAAGCACTCAGTTGTGGAACACTGAATTAAGGCTGTCTTTGCATTCTAGAAATCACACATATGATTTGTAGCCACCTGTGAAAACAGCAGTTGGAGTGAATTGCCTGCCATCAGGCAGTACTGAGTACTCATCTCTCGCCCTTTCTAGTCAGTCCAGAGACAGGCACTTCTAGGGCACAGCTTGCCTCATCGTAAGGTAGATATCTGAAACAGGTCAGAAGAGTTGCCTTTTAAAAGACCTATTTTTCTCCAGTAATATGAAAGGAGTTCAGATTGGCTTAGATGCAGATGCCAATAAATACAGGCATGTGATGCCACAGAAGGCAAACCCTACTTGTGGCATGCCCAGTTCTCCAAGACAGTATACAGACCTTGCACAAAGGACAGTGCTTTTTGCCCACATAGTTAGCATCCTTTTTTTCCCCTTCCCACTAGTCACTTCTCCTGATCCCTGTGCAGCACCAATGAATCAAGGAAGCCTCTTCCAAAACAAATCTCACTGCTTTTAAGAGCTCATCCATATTGTATACGACATCAGACAGTGAACACTGCATTACAGTGACTACTGAAAAATGGACCAAAATTAAGCAGATCTCAATTCTATGCTGTCATTTCAGTCCTTCTTCCTACAGTAATAGGTGCTTTTTATTGGAGTGGTTGTACACTATTTTAGGGAGACCATATCGATACACATATGAATGAGTTATTGAATACATGTTTACACATACTTCACAGAGCCCTTGTCACCTTTATACTCCTTTATAAACACATTTTCACATCTTTTTGTCCATCCTTCCAATTAATTCCAGTCCACTTATCTCAGGTTTTTATTCCCTCTCTTGCCCATTCATCCCAAGCTTTTTTGCTTTCTCCTATCTCTCCTTGCCCCATTATACTGGCTCCCCTGCTTCCCTTTTCCTTGACTGTTTCCCAGCCTGGTCTCCTTTGAGGTCAAACTGATCAACCTAGATGAATTTCTTGATCATAATAATCTACAAGTCTTTTAGTATTTCATGTCCTGAAGGACTACTGTAGCCAACTTTGAGAGAGTTGCTTTATCCAGGCAGACAGTTCTTACACGTATCATTTCCCCGGAGGTTTCTTATGCTGCCGGTCTTCAGCCTGACCTTTTTTCCTAAATGCCCCCTTTTCCTTCTGTATTTCCTTCTGGGTTTTTATGGCTTTTTTCTTGTTTTTGGTTTGGTTTCTTTAATAACCAACATACAGGATGATTTAGAACAAAAAGATGAAAGCATTCCCACTCCTGGGTCAGCAGAGTCCACAAAGACAGACTTCAGCTGCACAAAAATCCTCTCAGATGGACAATGAAATAGTAACAGAAAAATGCATTGTCTTTGTAATGCACAACTTTAAATCTCTGGGGTGTTCTTTCAAATGCATGCAAACTAATTTTTCAGAATTTTTCAACTCTAGGCAAGTATTATAGATACTATTCCAAAAGAAAAAGTCTAAAATTCAGAATGTGACTTATTCAGGCTTTGAAAATTGGCAGCTATAAAATTTTAAGGGGAAATATATATACGTAACTTTTTTCTTGGAAATAGTTGCTTTGAGCTGAAGCTTCCCTCCAAAAATTGGTCTGAGGCAAAAATGGAAAGTTTTAGCCCCAGCACTTGAAGTTTGGCATAACCAAGCAAGGGGGGAACAAAAAAAAAGGAAAAACAGGACAGGTCAAGGTCAAGTATCTCAGTAATAAACGGTACTGTCAGCCCCACCTGCAATTAGCATGAGACATGACAACCTGTAACTAGTACCTGGCTTGGACCCATCTGCACTCTGTCCCTAAGGATATAGTAAAAACTGCTAACCCATAAACCATCATAAGACAAAAAAAATATTTAAAAGTAAATATGGGACTTCGTCTGTGACTTAATTTCCAGAATCACTGAAGCCACTTTGCTTCTGGTTTATTTGAAGTGGCACTTTACTGAAACAAAGCCAACTCTTCCATTCCAGTGGCAAAGGGAATCTGGTGGGGACCATGCATGAGAAAGAAGTTGTGCTGTGTAGTTGTGCTTTTTTGTGTGTGTGATTCTCTCTCCTTTAGAGGCCCTGAAATGTTTCCAGGTGCAGCTCCATAGTAGGGGCATGAGTAGTGCTTATGAGGAAACATTTTGTGGCATCCTGCCCTTGAAGGCTGATAGATATCCAGGGAGTTAATGCTTCTTTCAAGCTGCATTAACTCCTGCAGGATCCCCTTGGCAGCTGGTGCTGTGCAGCTGCAGGGAGCCTGTCAGTGTCAGTACAGTTCCCGTGGGGGAAATTCTCATCTGTTATCCGTGGAGATATTTGTTTCCCCCATGTGGGATGGTCCTCGCACTTTCCATGCCTATTGTGTTTTGGGTTTGGAAGTTTCTCAAGAGGCAGTTGTTTGTTACTAGTCAGCTATCTTTGCAATTACAAGCCTATTTAGAAAATCCTCCGTTTAGATCCAGATTCTCTTTATTTTGCAAAGTTACAAACTGGACATTTACTTCTTCATGTCCTCTCACATATACCAAGTCAAAACTCAGGCGTTTTGGCATGTAGTGGATGAGGCTAATTTTTTATCAAAAATATACCAACAGCTTGAAATGAGTGGAGATGATGTAAAAACTGTCCCAGCACCCCACTCCCCAGGTCCGTTTCTATGGTTTTACAGTCACCGTTTCCTATTTAAAAAAGCCCCATAACACACCCGCCCACCCGGAGCAGGGGAATTGGCTGGCTGCAGGCAGTAGGCAGCATGGCCGACTCTCTGTATCCAATACAGACGGTACACAAATTTAACTGAAGGAGGGATGGTGATCCCCCACTTTCTTCCCGCCCTGGTGGTAAACCGAATTCGGCTCCATCGCTGCTCAGCTCAGCTCTTGGGACAGCAGGGGGGGACCTCGTCCGGCGGTGCTCCGCTGTCCCTCACTGGTGGCTCTAGAGGAAGGGCGGGTTCCCCACAGCAACCCCCCTCCACGTCTGCCTCTCCTGCCGTTATCTGCCCTGAACACCTGCTCCTTCCCGCCCTCCTGCTTCTCCCGTGTGACCGGGCCCGGCTGAAGCTGCCAGGGGCAGCTCTCCCTCTGGAACAGGCCGTGTGCCAGAGGAGGCTTTGCGGGAGTCTCCGCAGCCCGCGGGCGGCGGCGCTCCCCCTGCGCAGCGCGGTGCCGCAGCCGCCGGACCGGTTGCTTGGCAACCTCCCCTGGGCGCCGCGCCATTGCGGAGCCCGGCAGCTCCCCGGCCGCCTCCCCAGCCGCCTTTTCACCGGGGGCTGTCGCTTCCAGCGACACCCGGCTGCCCGTCTTCCCTCGCCGTGGCAACGGGGGGTGCCGAGGCTCAGGGCGGCGGCTCGGCTGCCGCACCTGCGGCGCCCGCCGGCGGGGCGCGCTGGGCGGTGGCGCCCGGCGGGCTCCGCCCTGCTCCCCCTGCCTTGCTCCCCCTGCCTTGCTCCCCCTGCCTTGTTCTTGCTGCCTTCCCCGGCTCGCCGCAGCGCCGGCGGTGTCGGCCTGTTGGCGCTGCCAGGTTACAAGGAGCGGGTGGAAGTGTTTTGTGGGGAAGTGGAAGTTGCTCGCAGCAGTTCATGGAGGTGGAGGGCTCGGTCTGTGGCCCTTTGTCCCTGGCTCGAGGGGAGCTTCACTGTCGGCTTCGCTGTCGGAGCCTGACCTGGGCTTACGTAAGCGATAGCTGGAAAGGCACAGTCTTGTTCACAGGTTGTGTTTGCAACAGAAGACAGTAAGAGGCTATAAAAGTGGAATCACAGAGTATTTCCCACAGTCGCTTGTCAGTAGGTTCAGAACCGTGATTTATTTTGCTCATCCAAAACTTCTAGACAGATGTTAGGGGGATGTTAGAATCTCCCCTCTACCTGGTGCCTTGTATCCAGAAGGATATAAATTATATTTGAATTTTCTGTAGCCATGCTGTAGTTAAGATTAATTGGAGATTTCATTCTAAACATCTTTACATAATGCCTATACTGGGAATGCTAAAGTCTGAATTCTGGTTTGTCAGGAAAGAAATCGCAGCATGTTTTATTAACAGCATAAGTAGTCAGCACATTCTCCTATTCAGGCATCTGGAAATATCTAGCTCATCCCATACATATGGCACTTCTGTTATCATTACATCTTTGAATTGTATATTCATTCTCCCCACACAAACACACTAAAAATGGATATGTCTCTAGCCTGACACACAAGACTCTACTTGTGGGGATAGTTTCTCACGATGGGTATCAGGGCAAAGATTGATTGGAATAAGAGCCCACTGCAGCTAGATAGCTGAAAGGCTGTAATCACTTAATCAGCTTCATTAGAGATTTGGTGAATACTCTTGCATTGTCTTCCCACATTGCTGTTTGATTTGGAGACTACTTGTCTTTTTGTCAAGGGAAACTTGAACTGTTGTTTTGAATCTTTCTTGGGTGTAAATCAGCCTTTGTTTTTTCCTATGGTCAAGGAGCACTGGAGGAGCTCATTAAAGTCTGGCAGAAAGTTTATCTCACTGTATTAAATAAAAAAGTTAAGAATGGTATTTTCATCAAGTGAAAAATCCAAATTGTCTCATACTAGAAAGTAGGATTTAAGGGCCTCTTATCTGGAAAGACAGGTAGCTTTTTTATTCGGGCACTGACATTTGATTGAAAATCAGCAATTGTTCAAAGGACAATTTCTAATAGAAGAGGAAAACGGATTAATTTTAACAAATGCAAGTCATTTCCAGTTATTGGTTAACAGTAAGTAAAGATAACAATTAACTGATTTCTACCAATGTGTTTTTCATACTTGTTTGGAGTACATCTTGCCAGAGACCTATGGGTAGTTTCCTGAAATAAATTTTAAAGAGAGTAAGAAAATTGATTTGAAAGACCCCAAACTTTCCCAGTATGGATCTTTGTATATCTGTTTTTACATTGTATGATCCTTGCTGCGCATTTTTCTTAAAACACTGTCCTGATGTCCATGTTGAAAGGAAAATTCAACAGGAATCAATCCTGGTCACCTGCTTATCTTGGAAGAGCAATCCTGAGGCTGCTGTAACTGATCCTTAGATTTGCTAGCATTTAGGCATTTTAATAACCCTTTTTGCCTTTTAATTCTGGTTATATTGGGTTCTACACCAGGCACAGGATCTGTGCTGATATTTGTTGGCTACCATTGTTAGAGCCATGTTCTGCTCCATTGTTAAGGCTCTGGGGATCCATTTGTTCATACTCTGGTGCCTTAAGCCTTTTGATCTTGCACTTAGGTGAGGCACTCAAATTTGGAAGACACTGAAGGTAGTCAGCTAGTCCTTTGCTCTCTAAAGTAGGAGGACATCTTAAGACTCCTAATTTCTTTTCTGAAGTGTGATGGATCAACTCTTTGATCTGTCTGAAATCTGGCCATTTATTTACAGTTTTCAGCCAGACCAGTGAGCTGATCTGGCTAAAATGCAGAGGTGCAGAAATGCTCAGGCCAAGACAGTGGGAAATGAGTAGGGTAAGAGTGGGTGGAAAATGCAGCTGTCCTTTCTGACAGCACTATCTCATACTGGCTTAAGGTTTCAAGTAACTGCATTTTCAAAGGTGACTTGCTAGTTATACATCCATCTAAAATGTTGGAAAATGTGTAGGAAGCTGTATTTTTATATAGCTCTTCTAAGAGCCTTTTGGAAAGATTTGTTTTGCAGGAACACCTACTGTTCAAAGTGCACAGTTCAGTACATTGATATTGGATAAAGGGACCTCTGTCCCTCAGCTCTGAACAGACAGTGTAGCATTGTATGAAACACACAAAACTCAAGCACAGGAAAACTGATGTTTATTTGCTGTCTAATTTCAGCAGTGGAACAGTGAAAACGTAAATCTTAGCAGAAGTACTGCACCAGCTCTAAGCCTTCCACCTTCCAACAGGGCAATCCCATGTTATACAATCTTTGATGCAGTTCCATGGTGTGCTGACAGATCCAGAAGGGCTACAGACCTGTGAGACAGAACAGGGTATTTCCAGCATTTATTTTACCCATGTATGAAAATAACTGTCATGTGAGATGCAAGTGAGAGAATGGATTAATATAGCTTTTCTGAACTTAATTGTTTTAATTCCCTTTTGTCAGGCTAGGGGAAAAGGAAGGCACTGGAAGGAGAGAGATGTGAGTAAAGAGAAACTGGGGGCAGATCTCTCCTATTCCACACCAATGCTTCCTTAGGCACTCTTGTGCCTTTCTCTGTAAAGAAAACCTTAGGATTTCTTGCATGTGATGTAATTTTTTTCTATCCTGCAGCCCCACCGACTCTTCAAGGACTTTCTCAGCCCACAGTGATTGAAATCAAACCTTCTTTTTTTCTGCTTCTCTGGTATATAAACAATAAGCTCTTACTCCCTTGAGGCCTGGGGAGAAGCATAACAGATGAGCACAAAAAATGAGAAACCTACACTTACTAAGACCCTAAAACAGTGAAGGCCTCTTACAAGTTTCTTGATTCTCATCCTAATCAGTTTTGCTACAAAACTCACACTCACCACTGACCTTTTCTTCCAAGTTCTAGCATTTCTTAAAATCTTTGAAAGATTGTCATGTGTCTACTCTGTTAATTCTCTTTTTTTCACTGGTAAAAGGTTTTCCTAAGAAACCCTCTTGCTGCAGTTTAACCCACAATTTATCTGTATGCTAGGTAAAAAGAAAATTCCTTTGCTTCCTTGGAAGAGCTTTTTGGACATATAAAGACAGTCACTCTGTTTTCAATCAATCTTTTCAATGTAAAATTAAGATAGAAAGAGCTCAAATCCTACATTTCCTTGGAAGCTTTCAAATATAGGATCTCTTGGATCCTACGTTTCCTTGGATGTTTTATTTCTGTGTTCTGAATTATTTCCATATTTTTTTGAAATATAATATGCAGATTGAACATACTGCTCCAGCTTGAAGAGTAGATCAGTTAACAAGTTTATAAATCCAAGTACTTGCCTTTTTTTTTTCTTATAAGACTGACAGTTTTCACTCATGTTTGGTTTGTGGTGTAATAAGTACTCTAGATCTTTTCCTGCAGATCTATTGGTGGGGTTTTTCCTTATCCTTTAATTTTTCAGTTACTTATTCTTGTCTAAGTATAAAATGTAGAACTTATATATCTTGAATTGCGTCCCTTTTTGAGCCCATTTTGTTGTTTGTCAGGACATTTTAAATTCTAATACTATTCTCCTGTTTACTTGTAGCCCTCCCAGTTTCTCAAAGCTAGCAATCATGTTTTTCAGTCACCTAGATCACCATGAAAAATTTAGTAGCATAGTAAGTATTTTAAGTAGCACGGGGGGAAGAGGTGACAGGAATTTTTTATATTCAATGAATTTGATTAAATGGATACTATTTACAAGAAGAAAAAGTTCCACTTAGATCTCTTTTGCTCTTTCAATTAAAATACTATTTCATTTTAGAGCATAAACATAATGGGATTTTTTTTAAGATTAAGGTTCTTAGAGTAGTATTAACATATTTTGCAACCTACAGCAAGTATCACAGTAACCTACGCTTTGGTCAAAGTTGCTTGCCACTGTTATAATTTTGGGATAGATTTTGTTTAATTTATTGTTTCAGCAAAGAAGTGGAAATATGCCAATGTAATTTTCTCCTATCATAAAGTTGGAAGGCATTGTCAAAGACTGAGCAAGCTATTATACAGAAAGGACTAGATGAGCTTGATGACTGGTGTTACTGGAACGAGATGAAGCTCAGAACTATAAATGAAAAGTCATGCACTTAGGGACAATCTAATGTAGTACAGGGACACACAGCTGGAGAGTGAAACGATCACAGAACCAGAGAATGATGGCAACTTGCCAGTTGTGCATTTTAATGCTTTGCTTTGCCTTTGAACAAAGACAATTAGTTTTTGCAGATTTCTGAGGAGAAACTGGTAATCTATTTTCCTTCTGATTTTATTAATCAGGATTGTCTATAGATGAGGGCTCCTAGGATGTCAGGAAAAGATTTGGAGATTTCTCTTGGCTCTGTCCTGTCCAAAATCATTCACCCTCATGTAGAATTTCTTTACATACGACACTGAACACTTCTTCATCTCTGCCCTTTCTATGGGCCATGTGTTTCACCAGATGATTAAAGGACAATGTCCAATTCAAGCCTTCGCACATGCCACAATAGAGGGAAGATGAATACCATTAGTGATAAAATTGTTCATAAAATGTGCCCATGGCTGTAGGTGGGAAGCTAGACAGCAGTTGGAAGTGACTTATTAGCAGAATTGCCATTCGTATTTCATATTTGTTTTTTAGGTAAATTTTGACCGTGTTCACACAATAGTTCTTAAATATAGGCTATGTTGGATTGAGTTTTGATTGATATTTTCTATTCAATTTATTAATTTTCCCTTTCTATCTCTAATAATTCTGTTACTTTTACTATAGCTCTGTGTAGTATCTAAATATTTTAATGTATTTTAAGGATTGTTACAAGCTTCTCTAGGTGTATTACTGTTGCCTCCTCTTTAGAAGTATATATATTTCTCTTTTAGACTGCAAAGATGATATTGCATTTCCTGTCTAGTCTGTCTCGCTCAAATACTTGTTCATTTTTCCTTACAGCCTAGTAAGACTGTAGACCCAAGCCCCTAAGGCAATGGGATACATTGTCCCCTGGCTATTTCCTTTTTATCTTCTCTTTTCACTGTCCTTCCTAACACTATGCATATAGATTGTATAGTGGAAATAAAATTGAGATTTCTGGTAATTTCAGACCCTTACGATAAGAAACAAATAATCAGATGCTGTAACTTAATATACTACTAATGGAAGAATGAAGCTCCTTTTCCATGTGAATTAGCCCAGCTTTTGAGGTACTTGATTTACTGTAACTTTCATACATAAGCAGTTGCCTATCCATACAAATAAATAATCAAAGTGCTTTTGTAGATAGAAGCTCCTCTGCTCCTCCTGTGGATCTGTGTTGTCTCACAATCCTCTTATTTCGAGACTTCAGAACAGCCCCCCCAAAAAAAGTAGTCCTAATTAGAGCCAGCCAGAAATTTTCATCCAAAGCTTCTTAACCAAAAAAATTGGTTACATGGAGTTATTTGTAAACATTTTGTTGATTTCTTTGAATCATCTGTGAAAATGGAAAACCCTTTCGAAAGAAACACTTTTCTAAAAAGGCTGTTAACATTATTTTAAAATATTGTGTAATATTTAAATAAATCAAAACCAAATCAATACTTCTGGTGTGGTTCAGTTACAGTTTTCATTTGACACATTTTTTCTTAGTTGTTGAAAATTTCAAAAACCTTATTTTGACCAAGTCAAACTCTTCATTCTCTCATCACAATTACAAAAGGAACAAACTATCAGTATTTTCCTCTCCATTGTCTGTTTTTCAAAGCCACAGTGACATTTCTTCAGCTACTCTATTCATTCCTTCTGCAACATCTCTCACTTTAGACTGACCTTTTGCTTTTTATTACTTTCCACACCTTTTTTTTTTTTTTGTCCTCTTCATGGCTGAAGAAAAGGGGACGGCAGAGAGTGAAGGACTGCCAGAAGATCTGAATGTGTAGATACAACAATGTGTCTTGGTTGAAAAGTTTGGAAGAGACTTGTGTACATATAAAAGAAGGAGGGAAGGGCAGAAGATCGATGGTGAGGTAGGAGAGAGGTAAAAAAGTTTTATTGGTGCAACAGGAGAAAAAGTACGAATATCAGTAAGCATGGAATATACAGAACAAGCAGAAGAGTGGAAAGAAGTAGGATGGCGTTTCAGTGGAGTGGTGCCTGAAGGGGGTATACTACTGATTTGCCACAGAGAGGGGCTTACAGTGCGCCCAACCACCTGCTGCAGCAGGGCACAAGAATAGATGATTTCTGCACAGGAACTTGACACTGCAATGAAGACTCAAAAGTGCCCTCCTTCCCTCCCATTGCTGGCTTATCCTCATTTAGAAACAATGCACATTGAACACACTGTATACATTTATTTTAGAATATTTACACAATCTATAGCTTAAAATAATCCAGACTGCTGATAATACAGTTTCAGTAATTGCTTTGGTTGTATTCTGCCTGTGTAACCTCCATTTTTTGATTTCTCTTTCTTTTCTATCCTTTCTACTTTGTTTCTATCTCACCTTCACAGTTTTAAGAGCTGTGGTCACATCAGCAGTAGCTGCTATATATTCAAAATAATTTTTGAGAATCTTGAGACTTGACTGGTTATATAAAATCGTGTATTTTAGTCCAAGTGTCTCAGTTTAAGCAAGTGTTCAAGCATGCAAATTCTTTACCATTTCTGAGAAGAATTTATGGGTATATATCAGTACCATCTACTGGCAAAAAGAGTTACAGCACTTAGTAGACTCACACAGGAAATGCCAGATTTTACTTCAAGAACCAGGATCCTTCAGCAGGAAGTTAGGTGTGGTCTGTAAAAGGAGAATTTAAAAAAAAAAAAAAAAAAAAAAAAAGGAAAAGACATGATGGAATTTTAGCTGCAGTCTTCCCTGGTGCCATTCCAAACCCACATAAGTGCAAGATTCTTCACTGGTAATGAATTTTTAATTGTTTCCTGCAGTATTAAAACAGAATTATGCTTTTCTTTTTTCTTTCTTTTTTTTTTTTTTTTTTCCTTCTGTGATTAAAAATAAAATCTGACAGGATTCTGCTGCAGGACCACTTTCATTTTCCTAATGAACCCTTCTGCTGCTAGTAGTCAGTGCAGCTTCCAGCAGCAGTTTGGTACAGACCGTTCATGACAGAATGCACCAGGTGCATTTGCCTGCAGTGGAAGAGCATGCTCACCGGGAGACCTGCAGGAGTTGGGATGTGTGTGGATGTTTGTGTAGGAGGAAGTGGCTGTGTGCATATGGTTGAAAAGGAGGAGAAAGCATCATGTTGCAGCTTATTTAGCAGCCTTCAAAAATACGAATTTGTTGCGGCTGTGCTGGAGTATGTGTGCTAAGTGAGAGTAAAATAGGATCAGACTGATTGTATTCAAACTGTTGTATCATTTTAATAATTGTTTCTGGGTATATTGTCTTACTCAGAATTTGTTACTTTATTGCATTTGCTGTATTTTTAATGTGCTTACTCAGAAGGACTCCTGAGAAAAATTCTTGTAGGCTACAGCAGAGATACTGTTTGTGATTTCAGATCAAATTATTTGCATTGGGAATATTTTCCACTTGTTCTTTTTAACTGAACTGCCCAGAAACATTAAAAAGAGATGGTCCTGCACTTCCTAGTGAAATTTGTGAAAAATATATACAATTGATATGATATCAGACATGAAAGATCTAAGTGCAGTATGTAATGATTAAAAATAATTTTTGTTTAATTCAGCAATTCTTCCAGTGCACAGTGTGTTGCCAGGCAGGGGATCTGAATACAGGTGCTTATGCCTGAACCTTGTTTCCTGAGCTGGCAGCTCTGCAAAGGCAGCATATTTGTACTCGAAGAGAAGGAGCATCTTGTATTGCTTTCAACTGATCCTTCTGGCCTTACACGGCAAGAGTGGATTCTAAGAGTCATTTCTGGTCCGTATAGCTAGAGGGAGGATTGGTCCAAGATGCAGCTTTCAGAATAATAAGGAGCTGCATTGTCTGGAGTCTCACTCCTCAACACTGAACCAAATGCTTCAGAACTGTTGATTCCTCACAAAAATATCTCCTGCTTTATTCACTAGAATGAATAACATTATCCTTGATACAGGCAAAAGATGTTATTGCATTGCATGTGACTTTTTTTATCAGCCTGTAGAGTTGGCAATCTATTGGTGCAAGCACTAAGTGAATTTTAAACTAAATGTTTTAGGAATTGATACCTCTGAGACAACTCTAAGAGGCAAGCTGCAAAGGAAAATGGTTTGTCTTGAAATAAAAACAAATTTAAAAATTCATTTCACAGCAGCCTCCTCTTGGATGATAATTACTGAATTTAACAAGATGTCCCACACAAAATTCTGTGATGGTATATTGCTTTACATTGTTTATAGCTGTGTTGCTCTAAATTTTTTCTGTGTTTTTATATTTTTAGCACTTTTTTATGAGAGAGGCTAAACAGTAATTAAGAGGTGCAGGATGAAAAGATGGCACAATCAGTGCTGGTACCACCAGGACCCGACAGCTTCCGCTATTTCACAAGAGAATCACTTGCAGCTATTGAACAGCGTATCAATGAAGAGAAAGCTAAAAAATCCAAACAAGAACGCAAAGATGATGATGATGAAGATGGCCCGAAGCCAAACAGTGACTTGGAGGCAGGAAAGACACTGCCATTTATTTACGGCGACATACCTCCAGGAATGGTGTCTGAGCCCTTGGAAGACCTGGACCCATATTATATCAATAAAAAAGTGAGTGTGTTGTATATTTTTATTAGACTTTAAGAAGAATAAATAACAAAGAATCCTTCAATGACATAGTATTTCTGTTATTTTTGACCCAGCCCTTCCATATAACAATTTCCCCAACACCTGATGTGGTTGGCAGAAATCTCCATTGTAAGAACAGAAATTAGTAATGCAAGTTTGTGGGACCTCATATATCAGTAGAGATGCACTTAGATTTTTATTTTTTTATAAACCTGGCATTTTATAAAAGCCTGTAACTTTCAGTAGTTTACACACAGGAGAATTGAAGTAGCAGCACAGAAGTTATCTTTAGAATAACTACTGAATGCTGTATTGTAATGGTGAAAGGAGCAGGTCTTCAATATGAAACCCGTATCAAAGGTAGCTAGACATCATCTTACTAGATTTCTTCACTGTCGTGGAAAGTTCAGGTTGCATTCTCTTGTCACTGGGAAGGATAGGGAAGTATGTAAAGGTAGTTTCTCAGGATATGATGATGATCATCCTCATCCATATTCACCTCTGTAGAGGCATCAAATATCCAACTTAGTCTGGGTGAAAAAAATTTCTTATCCAGTTCTAATTTTTTCTATGACTGTTTTCAAAGAGGAGGTGTTTAAAAGAGGGACATAAATAAAGAGGAGGTAGCAATTGCACTTGGAGTGTTGACAGAATGTTACATAATTGAAAAAAATATTTTTATAGAGATGTTAATTAAAAAAAAAAAATCCACATATTAGCTTTGATTTAAAGTAACAATTACTGCTGTGGCCAGCACTGAAGTGTTGAACTTTAGACTAGTGTCCAGATGGCCTTGGGTTTCCTCCAGATTTACAGTCCCTTTGATTTTGGCATCAAATGTATTGCACTTTCATTATTCTGCTAGTAAAGAAGAAATACATTTTTTTTCTGTTTTCATAATTTTTTTTTTCTCCTGCTTTCTTTTCTTTCCTGTGGAAACTGGCTAGCTAACAAAAACAAGTGAATTAAAAAACAAAACCCATGAAAGTGAAGAAACTGCTTCAAAGAAAAATGAAGAAAAACCCCAAGAAAAGTTATGAGTCAAATTCAAACTAAGAGAAAAATGCAAATGAAGATATTTCCTGCAGGAATTAGGGGTATGCCTCATCAGTAATATGTTGAAACAATAGCAATATAGGCATACCATGAGGAACTAAGCAGAACAGCTCAAAAAAATTAGTTGTGCCTTAAGTATTCATTGAAGTATTTCTAAAACTCAGTTTATGTATGGAGAATCATGACCTAAATTTGAAAGCAAGGTTTTCAGTTAAATATCATGTTTGCTCTCTTTATTCAAATGATTTACCCTGTTGAAGTCTGGAAGGCAAATAGAATTTGGGTCAAAGTACTGATTCCTTTCTTTAATTATTTCCGCATTCTGTAGTAGTAAAAATCTAAATTCAGTGCCAGAAATCCAAAAGTTAGAGCATGTATTGTCATGTTTTGGAAACTAGAAGTGTAATTCTGCAATTAAGTGTGGATGTGAAGTAAAATCATGCTGAATGGCTTGTTCCTGATTGAGAGATGCGTAGCAGTTGTCGTGATCTTTTCCAAAAGCATAGTGGTTTCCAATAGGAGAAGCAAAGACTTCAATCTGTATCTTTCAATCATAATTTCTCCTATTATTTTTCTTAGTGTTCTTTGCATATTTTTGAACATCATTGTTTGGGTCAGGCTCCATTTTCATTTTTTAGCATAACTTGATGAGTCAGCGTAACACAAATGATACTTCATCAGAAGTTTCATCAGAGTAAAGGGAATAGAAAACGTAAGAACTGATTATTAGAGGTCCTGTTTTCATGGACTGCAGGAATAATAGTAAGAGAGTTGAAAAATGATGGTAGTAAAGAACATGTTACAGACTCCTGTACAATAAAGGATCAAAGTGCAGCTTGAGAATCACTAAGTATGGGAGAATGGAAATATGTTAAGTTTGGAAGCACTGATTTTTATAATTTATATAATTTTTATCCTTTATAATTTATTATTTCAGGCAGGCAGAGGCGTTGTGTTTTCAGCTGCTTTATTTGACACACCTGCTCAGAAAATAGAGCATGATCTTGACAGATGCTGCCCTCTGATTCCAGTTGAGGCAGATCATGGCTACTGGTAGTATTCCAGGTCTGCATGCCTTATGTGCCCTTTGGGCTTCCTAGGACTGCCACAATGCTATCTAGATCCACTTCCTTTCAAAAAGCATGAACTTTCATCCGTGTGTAGAAAGAAGAGATGATGGAAATAGATAGGACTTTCCCCAGATATGTGGCAATCAAAATAATTGAAAAAAAAAAACCTTAAAGGCTTTATTCTTTATTTCCTGGATTTTAAGAACACTGTTACATTTAGAAATGCTTTTTTAAATGTCGGTAATATACATGAGTTATTGCTGAAACTGTGGAGAGACAGTGAAAATACAGGTATACAGTGAATAGGGTGAATTCTGTCTTAGGTGAAAGTAAAGTATGACAAGGAAAATAGTTTTGCAGGTACAGAACTATCACAAGTAATAGTCGAAAAGGCGAGTAATACATTACTCTCAGAATATGGCAAAAATTGAGTGCATTAGTGTTATGTTCAAAAACTGGTTATTGAACACTCTTAATTTCCATATTTTCATGATCACTTGAAATTTAGATCACTTTGAGGTACTTTTGTCTTAGTACTTTGATGTGATAATTTATGGTTGCTATTTGATTTAGGGATTGAAGTTTTAATGGCTCTCATTTTGATTACAGTTACACACCTCACTGTATATATTATACCGTACAAAAACTGTACTAATTCTTCAAATATTATCTACATTACTTTTATACTTGTATCTGTTTACTAGCTAGCAATATCAGGATTACTTATGATTTTTAAATAGATGTATTTAAGTGTTCATTTAATTGTATTTATAGTAATTTGGCTGGACTCTACAATGTGTGAACTGGACAAGGGGATTATGTCAATGCAAGAAGAGCATATTGACCAGATATGATTAATGAGGAAATGAAAATGATTCAGGGTTTGTAACTTGGTATCTTCTAAATGTTATTTTTCATTCTCTTTTTCTTTTTCCAGACTTTTATAGTATTGAATAAAGGGAAGGCAATATTCCGATTCAGTGCCACCTCTGCCCTGTACATGTTAACTCCTTTCAATCCTCTTAGAAAAATAGCTATTAAGATTTTGGTACATTCATATCCTTTTCCAGTGGTTAGTTTAAAACGGTAGTGAATGAGATGTTACTTAGTATTTAAATAATTCTCTGGCACATGTCCCAGGATCAATATGATCTGTAGTGCTTTGTCCCTCTTCTCTCTACTATTTCTGTCTTCTGTTCTTTTTCTCATTCTCCTTTTACATTTCTGTTCATGGCTGGATCCTAATATAGTAATACCAGAAGCCAGACAACCATCCTTTACAATTTCTGTGTCTTCTTTCTTCCCCCACATAATTTTTCCTTCCCTCTTATTTTTTTCTGTAATCATCACATCTTTTTTTCATCTTTTCCCCTCCTCCACATTTTTCATAAACTGCAGATATGTTGCTCAGACTACTTTCAGTTCTTCACTGACACTGTGTATTAAAATGAAGTCTTTGATCCCAGGCCTGTGCTTGCATGAATATTTAGTGAAACTACAGTTTCATTATTTCTTTTCATTTTCTGATTCAGATAACACTTGCAGAAAGATAGATTCCTAAAACAGCTTAGGTTTCTTGTTTTATTATGCATTCTTAGTCCTGTATGTATCTCACCTGTCTGTTTTATTTCTTGATCATTATTGCTTTATACACTCATAAGCCTACTGATGTTTTCATTTCAGTCTTCAAGCAGGTCATGAGATTTCCACATTGCAGGTAGAGATTTGAAAATATAAATTATTATAATTACGTAACTATTATTTGTCTTTTTCAGTGTTTTAATAGCTGACTATAGTAGGCATCCCACTGGTCTGATCCCAAATACCAATATGAGCAATGAGGGCATTGACTTCAGAAAGTCAGCTTACTTAAGGAACAAATACAAATGTTTGCACACTTGTATTTACAGAAGTCTAACATAAGCACAACAGAAGTAGTTTTGTGTTAGCATTGCATATAGGGATCCTAAGATTATGTAGACTAAATCTTGAGAGGATTTTTTTCAGTCTTTGGTATACTGGAAGACTGATATTACAATAGTTGGTATGTGTTGGATGTTGTTTTCAATGGCTAGCCTATGAATGACTTCCAAAATGATCATGATACTACATAGCCTGTTTTCAATTGGCTTGCTACAGATGCCACTACAAATAATTATTTTTCAAATATATGACACTCTTTACCATATTCTGGAGCGTTACTGAGTTATGTGGAATAATAGAAGATTGTGGGACTGAGGTATCGGTGAAGACCTAGTCAACAAAGTCGGAATGCTTAAACACGTTGTTTAAATTTATGGTAAGGTATATTATAGTTATTTTTCCACTAATGAAAGTGTAGTGTGGATTTGCAACTCTAAGAAGACATTTCATCAAAAAGGATTTTGAAAACCTATGCAAAGTACAGGCTGGTGAAACACTTGTAGCATGGTTTTTTATATTTTAAAAAATGTATTCCTTTCTCTTTTGCTCTGTTCATATATGAATTACATAAAGAGAAGCTAGTTTCTCAGTAAAGGATTTAAAATATATTCATTGCACAAATGAAAATCCAAAGAACTGTTGAATGTAGTGCCACATGTTTTTGACAGTTCAGAAGGCAGAGGTATTTATCATCACTTGAAGGTTTTTTTTAATTAATGTAAACCTGCAGAGAAAAGTTCACAAGGGGAACCTCACAGTACTTCTCATCCCATTATGTTCGGATTTCTGTTTAGGAGCACCACATGAACCTGCAGCTGTTCTCAAACTCGATCGAGCTTTGTCCTTTCTGTAGCTTTAGGTGTTGGTGCCATCATGTGGACGTTTTGTGGTTCATCTGCGTGGTTTTCATTTTGGTCGTTGTATTTTTGTACCTTAGAAGAATGTCAGCAGTTCTGAGAGTAAAATGTTGTAGATTTAGAGCGGTTCTGTTCAACTAAATGAAATTATTTATGACTTGGACCTGTTCCGGAATTCTATTTGGATTTCTTTTTTTGAGAATCACATGCGCCTTCCCCTCCCAACAGCATTTATATTACAAAAGTCATATATAAAACAAACAGCAATAAAATACTTTTCTTGCTAAGAGTTCCCTATGTTCTCTCCTACTATGTGGCAGCTAGCTTCCAATGTATCATCATGATAAGCAAAAATATTGATACATGCCTTATTTTATGGTAAAACATAAAAGTGAAGAAAATGTATTTTTCATTGCTCTGTATGCATGAAGCAGATCAGATTTGTCTAGATCATCTAAAAGAAATACTTTTTATGTTATTCCATGGAATTAGAAGCTAATACTTCAAATGTTGACATTTTTATTCAATAAGAAAAAATAATTTAGAGTTGGGGCTCTTTTTAAAATGTCTTTCAGATTTTTTAATTTTTAGTGTATGATTGTTCTCTTCTAGCTATAAAGCAGTGAAGGAAAGCTTTAACATATTCAAGGCTTTTCCCTGGCTATTAAAAGAGCAGTGAAGGGATAGATGGCTCCTGATAGTGAAAGTCTACCAAAGCAGTGTGTTATTTGATACTCTTTTTATGATATTTCCTGGCTTACATTCCTTAACTCTTGGCCTACATTATTCAGCATGCTTATCATGTGCACTATTTTGACCAACTGCGTATTTATGACCATGAGTAACCCTCCAGACTGGACAAAGAATGTAGAGTAAGTTAAATGGATTTTCTCTGAATAATATCCAGTAATCAGAAATAAACTACTGTAAATTACTTTAAATGAGGATGGCTTCCACTGGCAGCAGCTACCTTATTGGGATATCCTTGCAACAGCTATTCTGATGCTAGTTTGCTGTAACATTAAATACGTATAAGTGTCTCATGATAAGTTCTTTAATGTCCTTCCTCTGTTTGCAGTGCTAGATGGGAAACGTAAGAAAAGCTATCCTTATGATCATACAGAAAAAGTGGATTATAAATATTTTTGACTGTGTCCTATGTCACATCTGTGCAAGAATGCAGGGAAATGCACTCTTTCATCTCTCTTGAAATAACCATTACTGATAAAGGGACCATCTTATGGATGGCTGTGTTCATCACAGTGCAGCTTTCTCTTACCAAAATCAATGTAACAATGTAAAACTTGTTTGCAAAAAAAGCTATAAAAAAGTATTGAAATGGTTAGCTAATCATTGGTGTGATATGATGTCAGCTGCGAGGTGCCAATACACAATGACAGTTCCAAGGCTGCAGGCCGCAGTGTGAAACTGTTCTTGGGGCTTCCTTTCTGCTGCTTCTTCATTTCTTACTGCTTGGGCTGATACATGTCTGTTCAATCTTCAATAACCAAAAGTGAAATCCTAGGGCTATTAAGGTCAACAAAGACATTCTCATTTTGAGTTCAGTGTGAATACATATGTATTCAGGATATCTAGCATGTCATAAGTATTTATGATAAAGATTGGTTGCTTTGGTATTTCTTCATGTCTCTGTATTGTGCCATTTGGAGTTACCATGCATGTCCTCATACGTGGAGTAAAGTTCTGCAGGAAATAAATTCTTTAGTAATTGAACTGAAAACTTTTGTATTGGAAAACTGTTTTCAGGTTGGCTCAGTTAGAGTAAGCTTTTTAAGCAGTTTAATTTGAATTCCTTTTCATTAAAGATATAAATAAAACTAAGTTTCAGGATGACATCACTTGGACACAGAAGATGAAATTACTCAAAATGCCAGAATTACATATTTTTTTCAATTTACATTTCAACTACATTTTTTAGTCAAAATGAGTACCTGAATTTTATTGGCATTCATAAATATTTTTGGTTGTTCTTGCACTTGTTTGATTCCAGTACTACATCTGTCTTGCTGGAGGAGAAGTACTGGATATTCCTGCTCTGTAACACAGTTACAGAGGAATGAGGACTGATGAGGGTTGGCACTCGCCAGCTCTTGGTAATAAGCAACATTTCAGCATAAAAATAATATTGAAGAAAGGAATTTTTAACTGAAAGAAACTTCTAAAATCCTAATGTAATCCATCTGTGTGTTTTGTTATAACATGGATTCAGACTGGACATAAACATGCACCACTGTAGTAACTGGGAATTTTGCATGTGTCTTATTGTATAGATTATAGAAGTTGAATTTAAGCTATAGGTTATCAGTTTTTTAATCCTAATTTCATTCCTCTTTCCTTATGGTATGAATTATGCAGGTGTTAAAGTTGGATGTAACTGTCACTATTTCTTATGCCACTTAAAGTGAAGAAAACGAGAATAAAACAACTAGAGAGCATCAATTGCAAAGATAACATGATCTATAAACTCTGTCTTGCGTATTTTCCTCAGATACACATTCACTGGAATTTATACCTTTGAATCACTTATTAAAATTCTTGCAAGGGGCTTCTGTTTAGAAGATTTTACATTTCTCCGAGACCCATGGAATTGGCTAGATTTCACTGTCATCACATTTGCGTAAGTCTTCTACTTGTTTTTTTAAATAAAAATTCTTTCTGGTAGCATGAGATTAGTGACTAAAAATTGCCTCGTATCTTGTCAGCCAGAGTATTTGGAGCCTGGACTTCCTGCAGTTTCAATATGTTTCTTCTACCTCTTTTACACATTTTAGTATTTCTATCCAAGCATGTGCTGCAGAGGCCAGCATGGTGTGCCAGCCCATTAGGATTGTGAATGCCATCACCCTGAACTGTTCATATCCTGTCTCCTTTCTGCATACCAGAATTAAAGGAATCCTTTTGACTTCCTGCTGATAGCTGACCAGATTAGTTTTCAAACATCAAGTCAATGTGGTTTATTATTATAAAAATTAATTTAATTTTATGGCCAGAAGCATTTTTATAACACAGGCAAAATACAGTGAACGGTGAAAAGGTCTTGCTCAAAGACCCAAGCAAACAGAATAAAATCTGCCTCAATTCTGAGTAATTGTGATTTAATCCTACAGGTATGTAACAGAATTTGTAAACCTAGGCAATGTTTCAGCTCTTCGAACTTTCAGAGTATTGAGAGCTTTGAAAACTATTTCTGTAATTCCAGGTAAGAAGTAGTTGGTGTAAGGTGTTAGGCCCCTCGTATCTCCAACTGTTATTTGTGTGCTGTCATTGTGTTTGTGTGTGAACTCCCCTATTACAGATATGTGACAGAGTTTGTGGACCTGGGCAATGTCTCAGCGTTGAGAACATTCAGAGTTCTCCGAGCTTTGAAAACAATATCAGTCATTCCAGGTGAGAGCCAGGTTAAACACCGAGGCTGACTTTTGTCCTACAAAGGCTGTACTCACTTTTTTAAAGCATAAGCCTTGTTTGCTACACATTGTCAACAAACCAAAAAAGCAGGAGTCAAGACATGTAATTTTATTTAAATTGATTCATGCTTGTATTTAGTTGTATTTTCTTCTAAAAAAAAAATCAGCCTTTGAGTTTAACAAATTCTTGCATGAGATATTTGCAGTAAACAGCCTATGTGATTTGCATCTTATGACATCAAGCTTTCCTTTACATGTTTTAAATATAAGTTAATTTTAAGCTTTCATACTGATGCAAATTTTCTCATTTATTGAAGGCACTTGATATAGCAACTTAGTTCAGTTTTAAGTTATGTCTAAAAAATTAAACTCTAAAGGATAGCATGGGCCATGCATGGGGTATCGTTTTAAAGATGTCTTTCTTCTCCAAACCATCACCCCTCTTACACTGTAAGAAGATTATTATGATATCATTTGAATATTCACGTATAATGTCTTTACAATGGGGTTACTAATATAGAATACATCACAAAAGGTTCATAAAAGAAAGGTTTGGGCAAGAAGCATCAGCAAAAGCAAACAATGCTATTCTATGTAGGGTTGAGATGTAGCATGAATAATAAAATCACTTGTTTTGGCACAAACAATGTGTTTGGAATTATCTACTTTTTATTTTTATACACCATAAAATAAGTATAAACTTACATATTTTCATTCATCTTTCCAAATAATAAGGCTTTTCATGAAAATTATTGTGTCACAAATTACTAGTCTTTTTGCATGAAATCTTTACCAGGAAAGCAGTCACATGATTTTTTGTGTGTGTTTAGAATCTATTTAACATCATAATAAAAATCTTATCTCTTTGCAGGCCTGAAGACTATTGTGGGAGCCCTGATTCAGTCTGTGAAGAAGCTCTCAGATGTGATGATCCTGACTGTGTTTTGTCTGAGTGTATTTGCACTGATAGGGCTGCAGCTGTTCATGGGCAACTTGAGGAATAAATGCCTGCAGTGGCCTCCAGACAATTCTACTTTCGAAACAACTGTTATTTCCATTTTTAATAGCTCTATAGGTGAAAATGGTACATTTATTAATGCAACAATGACAACATTTAACTGGGATGAGTACATCGAAGACAAAAGTAAGAGTTAATTATATCATCTACTGCATTGATTTTCTGGTATTGATTTAAACAGATTTGAGAACATCAGTATCTTTCCCTTGCCTTTAAAAGTGTGTAACCTGGCCAAGAAACATAAAAGCACTCATTTTTCTCTACTAAATAAAAGCACAGTCATTATATAATTTAACATACTCATAATATTATACTGGGTAGCAAATTATCTTTTTTACCTTTCACTGAATATGACTTTTAGAGTAAAATCACATTGCAGCATAAACCAGAAATTTCCGTGCTAGCTTCAAGCCTCCTGAAATAGTGTGACAGCCCTAACATGGGATCTGAAATGTAAGAGCTAGGTTAGTGCAAGATAGTGCTCAATATAATAAGCCCACATCTGAACATCAGCTAGCCCAAGAATCCTGCCAGAGCACGTAAACGTAGCTACGTTGTTCCTCCTGGAGTTGAGTGCCTCTGCGCCACATGCCCTTGCACAGCACAGACGCACCTTTAAGAGAATACTGGTGATTTATCCCATCTTTCTTGCAAAATAAGAACTAGATTCCACATTTATGTCTTTTAATTTGTTTCTTATCTTTGGAAAATCAAGAAATGAGCATTTTGTACCTCATAGTACACTATTCCCACCATTTTAGGTAGTTAATGTTAGTATTGTGTTAACAAAACTTGTTGAAAAATTCAGATAAAACAACTCTGAACATATATATAGTACATTGCTATTTTGTCTTTCATAATACTATTGTTAATCTCTCCCATTTATCTGTTCAGCCTCTTCTATTTATTTTAGTGTATTTAGTATATTTAATGTATTCATAATTAGGCCTAATAGGTTTTTAATTAAGTCTGTATAAATATTTTGACTGGTGACTATATCACTGAAAGTTAGGAAACCTCAGTTTAAGAATGAAATGCTTTTGTATCCAAGTCTCATTGCCTTATAATCTTTTAATATACTTATCATCTCAGCATGCTTGAAATATACAAATGTCATGCAAAATATTGGATCATAACCTATTCTTAAAGCCATCTGAGGAACAGATTCCATTCCATTCCCCTTTAGTTGTTTCTGGTACTATGACACACAAATAGAAAGGGTTTTTTTCTAAATATCTGACCTACATTTTCCTAATTTCAGATTGAATATATTACTACGTCTGCTGTGGACTTAGAACTAAGATTATCATAGACTACTTTATATTAGTCTTTATGCAGTTATCCTCTATATTTCTGGTCTTTCCTAAGTCAAGTGATCCTATTTTCTGTTTTGCATTTTCTATACCTATTTTCTTTTTTTTTTTTCTTTTTTTGAATCTTTCCAGTTAGTCTGGCATTTTTTTCTTGTTGTTGTTTTTCTTTTGCCCTTTTTTGTACAGCTTTTGTTTGCTTGAGGTTTTTTGAGATCCTCAAATTGGGTACTAACTCCTCCAGCAATTGCTTCTGATTTGTATCTTTCCCTCATGCCATATATGCAACATTCCTATTAACACATTTCAAAATTACCTCATTTTTATGTCATCACTGTATTGTTGATTCACAGTCAATTTGTACTTTGTGACAGGTATTGCATCTTTTTGTACAGCGGTGGATGTGGCCACATCCTGACTGTATTGTATTTATGTATTTGATTTTGCCTTGATAAGTGTAGCATTTTCCACTTGTCTCTATTGGAATAAATCCAATTGCTTTTACTTGTCAATTTGTAAAGGTCATTCTAAATTTCAAATACCTTTTCTCTAGCTTAATGTCTTCAGAATACTTGATGCATTTTTTTTCTATTGCTTTGTGTTCTGAGTTAGTAATGAAACTTGTTAGAAAACCATGTCTAGCACAGATACCTGGGATATCTTCAGAGAGTTGCCCTTATGAATTGGCACTGGGTCACTGGCAACTGCTCTCTAAGAACTTTCTTCAAGTATTTTGTGGTATTTCCAGCCAGAACATATCTCCTTTATTTCTATCTGGAATTGTCATGTAGGACTTGTACCCATTACTGTTCTGTTATTAAGTTGGCAGGAGACAGGAATAGTTTTGTATCTGGCATATTTTCTACAAACTCATATTTGCTA
This sequence comes from Corvus hawaiiensis, assembly GCF_020740725.1. Lineage (NCBI taxonomy): Eukaryota > Metazoa > Chordata > Aves > Passeriformes > Corvidae > Corvus > Corvus hawaiiensis. Next base: position 22,158,186 of record NC_063219.1, on the reverse strand, counting down.
TTTTTATCGTTTTATCATTATCATTTTCGTATTAAAAAAAAATCTTACTTAAGTGTTTTCCAAAGTAGTGGACTGAAAGTGGAGCTGTGCCACATAAGAATGTGTATTAGGCCCACAGACAGTTTTGCAAGTTCTGCTTGGAGCCCGTTTGCATCTTTAAACTTCTTTTTAAGTAGGGGTTAGATGTCTCACAGGGTCTGACTGTGTGATCACCAGAATGTCTGAAAACCCACTGATTTCTTATATGATATCTGAGACTAGAATTGCAGATACATAAATTATGGACATAATTTCTCTCTCTCTGTAAAGTAAGCAGATTTTATGCTGCCTCTATTGTATACTGGTGATGACAGAGTAGAAGCAGTCAGTAGGAACTGGTTGCAATTCTCTTCTTGTCTGTTTAGCATTAGCCCTCAGTTCATGCCAGCTAAGCTAGTCCATGCCATCTGGCAGTGAATCTCATGGAACCATCTGCTTCCTGAGAACAGCCAGAACATACCTAATTCTGGCAACTTTAGCTTAATGTGCCACCTGACCCAAAAATCTCCATTAGAGATTCCCATTTTACCCTAAGAATGCCAAACTAGGAATTGATGGCAAAATGTGTTTCCCTTTCTGTTGCAAAGAAGGGAAAATAAAATAAAATAGAAGAATTTGTTGTGGGCTTTTAGGGCTTCTATCTCTTTAAATTATATTTTACCTCATCTTAATAGTTAGCCTAAATGTTCAAGTACATTGCTATTGAATTTTGTGTATTAGTTTTGCCTAATGTACAATAAAAGCTTGGTTTCTCCCTCAGCTGTTCAAATCAAGATCCAATTAGAAATTTCTTGAGCATGTTGTGTTATCACATAATCAACTGGAAAAGACTTTTGAGATCATCGAGCCAAACCTATGACCTAACACCACCATATCAACTAGACCATGGTACTGAGTGCTATGTTGTCTTTCCTTAAACACCTCCAGGGACTGTGACTCCACCACCTCCCTGGGCAGTCCATTCCAATGTCTAATCACCCTTTCTGTGAAGAAATTCTTCCTTATGTCCAACCTAAACTTTCCCTGGCACAGCTTACAGCTGTGTCCTTTCATCCTGTCTCTGGTTGGCTGGGAGAAGAAACTGACCCCCACATGGCTACAACCTCCTTCCAGGGAGTTGTAGAGACTGACAAGGCCTCCCCTGATTCTTCTGTTCTCCAGGCTAAACACCCCCAGCTCCCTCAGCTGCTCCTCACAGAACTTGTGCTCCACAACCTTCACCAGCTTCCTTGCCCTTCTCTGGACGCAGTCCAGCACCTCAACATCCCTCCTGAACTGAGAGGCCCACAACTAGACACAGCACTCGAGGGGTGACCTCACTGGTGCTGAGTACAGGGAAAAAATCTCTTCCCTAGTATTTCAGGGTTTTTTTCAAGGAATACTTGGATAAAATAATATGTAATGAATAATTATAATTGAATAATACTAAACATTATGTATCAAAATGCGCAAATGAAGGCAGAGAATTGCCCTCATCCTTTGCCTCATTTTCCTGGTATTTTTTTGATTTGCTAACATACACAATCTGGTATTCCACCCATTATATCTTATAATTTGGTTAGGTTGCTAAGAATTAACTGTATAACTAACTTTCTGTTTTCTAAAGAAAGGCTAACTTGAAGATTCTGTAGGAAGTAATTTTCCTGTCAAAACAATACTTACTATGCTTTTTTCATTCCTAACCACTGTATATTGCAGTTGAACATTCTGTTAGCTCTGCTAATTTCTTTCATGTGTAAAAGTCTGTATAATTCCTCAATTTTCATTAGGCATAAATATTATCTTTCTCATCACCTTTTTGATTTTTTTTTTTTTAAACAGGTCATTTCTACTTCTTGGAAGGACAAAATGATGCACTACTGTGTGGCAATAGCTCAGATGCAGGGTAAGAAAATGATCATCATTCTTCTTTATGCATCAAAGAAAAATAATTAGCTACTTAGAATAGCTCAGGTAGTCAACTTTAATATCAAGTGTACTATAGAATTGCAAATTACCAGTGTTTTGCATTTGAAGCTATACCTAAATACAACCATCTCTGTGACTTGAATTTACACAGGCATGTCCATCAGCCTCTTAGGCTACTTTTGTAAAAGTAACCACATGAATGATCTGTGCATAAATGTTGCTGCCAGCTTGCTGACAACTGTTTATCAGCCGTGCTACTTGATGTTCTTCTCTTGTCCTGGTGGAGATATGTTATGACAAATTGTGGGGAAGGGTAGAATGCTATTAGTTATATTATTAAAGCATTGAAATATTATTAGGAAGTGGAATTACAAAGTGAAAAATAGTAAGCTATACATTTTTATCTTAGGTATGTAGAATAATATTTTACTTGTTCATAATTTCATCAGAAACTAGTACTCCTGAACAATTTTGTTTTACTGCAGCATATCGTAATGTAGAGTAGTTGTTAAAAATAGCATTTCCTCTTCTTTTGTAGTCAATGCCCAGAAGGATATATATGTGTGAAAGCTGGTAGAAACCCCAACTATGGCTACACAAGTTTTGATACATTCAGTTGGGCATTCTTGTCACTGTTTCGATTGATGACTCAGGACTTTTGGGAGAATCTTTACCAGCTGGTGAGGACTTATTAAAATAAACAGCACCATCACCAATACCATTACTACATAGTACTTGCATAGTTATTTTCATTCACTTGTCCTTAAGGCCTTTGGAACAGAAATGATCTTTAATTTCATACATGTAAACTATTGTCTAAAACAGTAAGGCCCTTATTTATGATTTAGAAACTCGTGTGCTTCTTAAATACAAGGAATAGCTGCTATTTTATGAAGATGGTTAAGCATTATTGTTTGTGTACCTAAATGAATAAATGAATTTAAGTTGTTAAAGTTTCTTACCCAAATATGCTATAAATAGATGCTATGTTAAATTAATTTGCAGTCTAGTACAAATATGTTTTGTTTGAAAATGTTACATCTTGTCCCTGAACTACACATATCCATACCTGAAAGACAGCAATTTTGTCCACTGTAACATTTTGTATAATGAAATATTTTTGTGGGAGTGTAGTTTGGGACTGATGAGACAAGAAGCTAAGGTGCTGATCAGTGGCCCCACCTACTGTTAAATTTAAAGGCTGTAATGTAGGTGTATAGATTCTTATTGGTATAAGTTCTGAAGTATTCAGAATTGGATTTGCCTTGACAATAGTAGACACAAAACTTTTTCATATGTATCCAGGATATAATAATTCTGTAAGGAAAAAGTAACAAAAGAATCTTGTGCTAACACAAATCAATCTTACAATGTTTTTCTAAATTATAACACAGAGGCTAACTTACTATGCAACAGTATTTAAAGTCTGCTAAAAAAGTGTATTATCTCTTTTTCTCCAGACCCTTCGTGCTGCTGGGAAAACATATATGATATTTTTTGTTTTGGTCATTTTCTTGGGTTCTTTCTACCTGATCAACTTGATCCTGGCTGTGGTCGCCATGGCCTATGAGGAACAGAATCAAGCAACAATGGAAGAAGCAGAGCAGAAAGAGGCAGAATTTCAGCAAATGCTGGAACAACTGAAAAAGCAACAGGAAGAAGCTCAGGTATCCCTGTAAAGTAAAATTTCTTCTTCCATTCATGACTGTGAACGGATGCTTTATGTCCACATATGAGAATACTTTTACTCCCCTACTCCTAACAATATATTACTTTGTCTCATAAATTCCTTCATATTGTAAACAATCTTTAATGTTTTCCATTGCACTTTTTTTTGCTGGTTTGAGTGAAGCTGTTAATTTGTGTCAAAAATAATAACCAACAAGCTGAAGCACTGGATTTTCAAATTGGAGATGGAAATTAACTTTTTAACTTTTTAACGGAGCACTTGAACACGTTGCCCAGAGTGCTTGTGGAGGTAATGAAAAGCTGTCTGGATATTGTCCTTGGGCAGTCTGCTTTAGATGACCCTGTCTGTGCTGGAGAGTTTGACACGATGACCTCCAGAGGTTACCTTCCAACCTCAACCATTCTGTGATTGTCTGAAATGGAGGTGGAGATGTGGAAAAAAAATCCAAAGAGTAATTCTGCTTATAAAAGTAACAGAAGCAAAACTATTGTAGGTGATGGTGCTTCAGCAATATTTGGCTTTTTCTACTCCCTACGCATCTCTCACAGCAGAAAGCCATAGCTTTCCAGTTCTAAAGAGAACTGGAAAATGTGGAGAAACCAAAGAAAACACTTCTGTGGTACAAATGGAATGATTACATATGCTTTGAAATTCCTTTTCATTTTTTGAAGGCTCTCAAATCTTTAATAGAATAATTGGTAATGTCTGCTTGGCATGTGGCCACATAGAGCAGAAGTTGAACTATGTCTTCCACATAAGCACATTACTAAAGTCAGCAATCAGGATTTTTCTTTCATTGGTCAGTTGCAATCTGTTGGGGGAGAATTGTGGGGGATTTTTGTTTTTTTGGTTTTTTAGCCTGTAAATAAATGTTAATAAAATTCTCCACACATTTTGAAAATAAAACAGCAACAAGTATGTAATACTGTGTAGTTTAACTCAAACCTCTGATTATTATTTGCAAAACTGAGATATCAAAATTACAAGAGATCTTTAACAGACTAGGGAGTATTCAAAATCCATCAAAATGCTGTAAGAAAGTGTTGCTTCCTGTTAACAGGGATTTTACCACCTGTTTGAGCCTTGATTCTTTATTTTTACATAGTACTTCAGATGAAAAATTCATTGCAACATGTTGCTTCAATCTGAAACAGATGCTTGTTAACTTGGTTTTTTGACAGCCCAGTTTTCCCTTGGGTTACTCTTGCTCCTGGTTTATGGAGCAGTGGCAAATTATGGTTTCTGTGGTAATTCACAAATTATACTTCTTATGATATGCTGGGTTTGGTGAAGTGGAAACATTGTTTTTATTTCAAAATACTAATTTCTTTAAGAGTGGCAATAAATTTGAAATAGTGAGTGGTGTGTGTATTTGTATAAATGCTGTAAATTGCACATGTGCTTGTATGTATAGGCGGCGGCAGCAGCTGCAGCAGCTGACTCAAGAGATTATAGTGGAGTAGGTGGAATAGGTGGATTCTCCGAAAGTTCTTCTGAGGCATCAAAACTGAGCTCAAAGAGTGCTAAAGAGAGAAGGAATAGAAGAAAGAAAAAAAAGCAAAAAGAACAATCTGAAGGCGAGGAAAAGGATGGGGAAGAATTTCACAAATCTGAGTCAGAGGACAGCATCAAAAAGAAAGGTTTCCGATTTTCCATTGAGGGGAATAGACTGACATACGAAAAGAGATTCTCTTCCCCGCACCAGGTACCACAGTATTATTACCTCTTAAACACCTTTTTTTTGTCTACTCATCATATAAACAAAGTCCTGTAAAGTAGTTTGGTAAATTCTTGCAAGATACCATGCATTCATTAATATCCTAAATCAAAGACTAACCAAGTAAAAACTTGCAGCCAAATAGGAAACTGTAAGAATTTGAGAGATTTTGGTTTTACTCTGAGTTAATGTGTGAAAAATCAAAATTACATGTATTAAGTAACATGAACTGTGTTTCAAGCTTCTTAATGAAAATGGACTGATCTCCCCATGAAGTTGGATGTATTCAGCATGATGAGTGGCTTCAAAACATGGTGCATACATACAAAATGTAATGTTTCAAATGAGGAAAGTGTTAAAATTTGGGATGCAAAAAGCTCAGTAGAAATTACATTAATGCTCATGTGAAATTTGAGAAATTAATTGATGTGAGAACATTAATTGTGTTATCTTAAGGTGGAAATATGTGTGGCAATGTGTCTTTGCATGTGGTCTCATACTGAAACACCAGTGACTCAGAGTGCCATCTGCATCTCCCATCCAGACATTTATTTCATTTGATAGTTTTGTAATGTTTTATCTTCTACAGTTTTCAAAGCTCCTCTTCATTTGCCCACCTCTCACTCTCCGCTTAGCACTGCAAGTCCAGATCTCGCATACATTTTCTCCTTTTTCTGCCCCTTTTTGTGCCTCAATATGCTTCTTTTATCTCCACCTTCGCAATTTTCCCTGGTCTTTATGACTTGCTTTCTCCCTCTTTTTAGTCATTATTACTAAACTCATTCCTGCCTTTTTAATCCTCTTCTATTTCTGTCTCTGGAAAGCCTGTTTCATCCCTTAATAGATCATGAGTGTTCATACTCTCTTCATGTATTGTTTTCTCCAGCTCCCATTCTCAAAGAAGCTCAGACCTCTTCATCCAATATTTTCTTACTAAAGACTGTCCTCCTTAGATCAGACTGTGGTGGGAATATAATGTTTCCAGCTATTTCTGCCACTCCTTACACTCACTTCCTAATGTATTTCCTTTTTCAATAGTAATGCATCCTTCCCCCCACCCCACCTCCGTGGTCTGCCACCGTTTTATGTTGTTAACTGTCTAACTAATCTCTGTGAGGCTTCATTGCTGAGTTTAGTTCATGATTCATTCTGTTCCTTATACAAATTTTCTCACATATCGGCTTCAACTTCATGTTGAAGATCCATCGGATCCCTTAGGTGCATATTCTTGCCTGTCTCATCATTCAAACTGCAGCCTTATTCAACTGCAGCTCAATTCATCCATCTTGTAAGAAATGAAGCATTCCTCATACAACTCTTTCTTCTAACATTTTCATCTCCAAGTTCATTTACAGTTGTTTGACTATGACAGTCTAGAAATCACCTCCCCTCTGGTTTTCCAACCCTAGTACCTTTTCACTGTGGATTCTAACCACTAAACAGATGTTCCACTCACCAGTTTTTTAGTAACATTTTCCTAGAGAGAACTCAGGCTTATATATCATCTTTGACTTTCTCCTTGGCATTTCATTTTCTTTCAATGTAAATGACCATTTTATTCCTCTTGAAATCTTACTCTTCCTAACATTTATAACTTTGTCTCCTCTCAATTCTCCTGGTTTAGAAGATCCTTTTACCCCTTTGACAGTTTTCTAAGGGACTTCCACAAGGCCTTTTGCTAGATCCCTTTTCTCTCTCTTTTTCTCTTCTTTTTTTTTTTTTTTTTTTTTTTTAAACTCTATTCTGGACCCACAACTCTGAATCATTTTTAACTTGGACCTCTTTACTGCTGTATTCATCAAGAGTATTGTTGCAAAGACCACTAACCTATCCCATTGCTTTTCCTTAATCTGCTAGTAAACATATTTACCTAAAGAATTTTTTTTAATACCATGAAACATACTGTACCTAAAGTTCCTTCCAACCCACCTTGTCTACTTACAGTAAACAAGTCCCAGCTTTGACTGACCCATACCAGCATTCATAACCTCCTGTTAAATTTTCAAACTAGTTTCTTTGAGCCCTTTCTGGTATGCTGCCCTTCATGCTTGGAAGAAGCTCCCATGAGTTTTCACAGAACACTTCATTGCTTTCCTCAAATCCCTCTTTAAAACTCTCTTTTACCATGCTGCCTACAGAAAGCTTGACAGGGAAGTGACTTCAGGTGAGCTAAGATAACTGTTTATCATACTCATCAATTTTGCCTCTGTGTATTCCCTCTCTTTTTGTATCCATCTGTTGTGTTACATTTAAATGATAAGTTCTTTGCAGAGTGCCTTTTTGTTCTGCATTTTGCAGTCTCTAGAACAATGGGGTTCAGGTCCACAAAGATACGTTTTAGAAGAGAAACAAAGACACTGCTTCATTATGTATCATCTGCTGTTCATAGAGGTCTTGGGTGAAATCAGGTGCTAATACTTATCAATCAAGGCAATTACTGATACGAATTAAAATTAAGAACATGTATAATTGTTTGTAAGATTAGAGCATTATTTTGACTCTAATACTGAAGAGATCCTCCCATAGCAGAACATTTACTCATATGAGTAAACTGATGTAGATTAGCAAACCCGATCATACAAAATTACAGGCAAATTATTGCATATTCAGGATAGCTAAGACTTTAAAAAAGAAATAAGAAACCCATTATGGCCCACTTGACTAGTATCTGAAAAGATATGTATGTTTTTTAAACTAGGCAGTATTTGGGAGCTACTTCTATGTGCAGACTGAGTCACAGAAAATTTGCCTAAAAATTTTATTTACTCAGCCTGTCATACTAATGCCAGCCTGGGGTAAACAGTGTCTAGATATACTTACTCAGTTTATGCACAGTTGATAATAACATAGGCAGAATAGCAGAGGAAACAATTCTGTCAAGCAGTTTCTTTTACTCTAATTAAACAGATTAATTTCATATACCCAAAGCAGTAAAATAACTAGTCTTTGTCTGTCACTTATGTTCTCTTTGTTTACTACCCAAAAGGGAGTGTATTAGGGGGGGGACTGTACCAGTTCATTTCTTCTTAGACGACCTTACCCTTTAAGACATTGTGGATTTTTCCTCTGTATGGAAATGTTGTATTTTAAAGGATTTCCTTCTGATAATAATTGTTTTTATTTACCTGCAGTCCTTGCTGAGCATTCGTGGCTCCCTGTTTTCCCCAAGGCGCAACAGCAGAACAAGTCTTTTCAGCTTCAGAGGTCGAGCAAAGGATGTAGGATCAGAAAATGACTTTGCTGATGATGAGCACAGCACTTTTGAAGACAATGAGAGCAGAAGAGATTCTCTCTTTGTTCCTCATAGACATGGTGAACGGCGCAACAGTAACATTAGCCAGGCCAGTAGGTCATCCAGAACAGTACCTGCACTTCCAGCAAATGGGAAGATGCACAGCACTGTGGATTGCAACGGAGTAGTTTCTTTAGTTGGTGGGCCGCCAGCTCTGACATCGCCTACGGGACAGCTTCTGCCAGAGGTGATGATTGATAAAGCAGCCACTGCTAGCAATGTAAGAAAGTCTGCAATAGCTCAGGCATGATGTTCTCTCCCTGTATGATCAGTCACTGTTTCCACAAAATTTAGTCACATGGCAACGATGACCTTTCTGGCTAAGCTGTGAATGCTCCTTTCATGTATTCTGGCTGTAAGCTAATAAACTAAAATTATCCAGCTCTCATTAACTAAATATGTGAAAATGCATGCTAATTAAGTGGGAATTAACAGAATAGCATAGTAAACCATTGAATAAATTTAGTTTGTGTAGTCTTACACCCATTGATTCATTATGGTTAGACTTAACTGTATGGTTCTGTACTTGTATATCAGAAAGGATATCAAAATGGAAAAAAGAAATTAATTACATTTACTTAATGGAATATATTAAAGTATATATACATAGTGAGTATTTAGCTTCCTGCTGTCCATATGTGAAACTTTTGATGTTACCCTGGTAGTACAACATGCAAGGGTTGTGATAGTGTTCCTGTAATATAGCTAATTTTTCTATGGGTTTTTTATGTCAACATTACTAAATATTTTTTCTTTTGTTTGAAAAATGTGCTAGGAAATTCATAGTTTATTCTAAATTAAGAGTTATCTTAAGAAAATACACTTATTCTTGGTTCCTTTGCTGCTAGCTGTGTGGGCTGGGCATTTTCATCTTTAGAAAAAGACCTCACTGCCTAAATTGAAAGATAGTTACAGCAGAGCTCATTGACAAGCATTGTGGAACATTTTTTAGTCTGAAACCTGCTTTAATATCTCAGCCCTGTTTCAGCAAAATACTTAAAAATATATTCTTCAGGCACAAGAGCAATCCTACTGCAGTGTTTGACTATTTGTTCTAAACAGACTTAGGCAGACCTCAGTCTATTGCAAAGCCTCAGTATAACTGGAGCATGGTGGGGGCACCAGTGTTTTAAACCAATAGAGTTCTGCAGTAGCTTAAAGTGTTATTACATGTACAGTCAATTAGCTATTTCATTGGTGCTTTATTTTCAGGGCACTACTACAGAAACTGACTTAAGAAAGAGACATTCTAGTTCTTACCATGTTCCTATGGACTACCTAACAGACCCTAGTGCAAGGCAAAGAGCAATGAGTATAGCCAGCATGCTTACAAACACAATGGAAGGTATGTAACATAGATTTTTTTTGTATGACAGTGCCTTAAAGTGCTATTAAAATGTGTGATGCATTAAGTAGGAGTGATGTTTTAAGGCAGCTATTTCAGCCTACAGGGTACAGACATGAGGAGATTTCTATATGGAGTTAGGAGTGGGGGTTTTTGGTAGTTTGTCTTTTTTTTAATATGGGACTGATAAATTTGGAAAAAGAGTCAAGCTTGCAATATACTGATAGGTTTGAGGTGGAAGCAGCAAGCTTCCAATTTAAATGTAAGCAAAATCAATTATTCAAAGTAGTCTTTCTCTAGTGAAGTTATGTTTTGGGGTAAGCTCTTCGGAGGTTACTGAAATGGTTATGTTTCTTGCAGTAGAATGATCCCCTTCTACCAATTCAGTAGACTTGCTGTTGCACAAAGGAGGGATCATGTTCTTCTTTCTGTAAGGCTAAATACAATTAATTTGAATCATGGAATTATGCAACTATTTGTAAGAAAGGGTGAAACATTATGTTGAGGCTTAAATGACCATGCCCAAAATAGCAAATTGGGAGATGATAATGAGCGGTTGTGCACATGTGGATCATAATGCTATCTAAATACTTGTCTGACTTCAGGCTTGTTTTAAATGTTTGTCTTTCCTGAGGAAACTTTAAAATATTTTATTGGAAGGGACCTTAAAGATTATCTAGTTCCAACTCCCCTGCCATGGAGAGGAACACCTTTCACTGGAGTGGGTTGCTCACAGCCGCATCCAACCTAGCCTTGAACATAGGGATAGGGCGATAGGGATAGGGCATCCACAGCTTCTCTGGGCAACCTGTGCCAGGACCTCACCACTCTGACAGTAAAGAATTTTTGCCTACTACCTAATCTAAATCAACCCTCTTTCTGTTTAAAATTCATCCTATCACTCCACTCCCTGATAAAGGCTCCTTCTCATCTTTCCTGCAGGCCCCTTATAAGTACTGGAAGGTTGCAATAAGGTCTCCTTGGGGCCTTCTCTTCTCTAGGATAAACAACCCCTCAGCCTGTCCTCATAGGACATGTACTCTGGCCCCTGATTATCTTTGTGGCTTCCTCTGAACCTGCTCTTATACTGGGAAGTCTAGAGCTGAACACAGCACTCCAGCTGGAGTAGAGGGGGAGAATCCTCTCCCTCAGCCTGCTGCCCATGCTGCTTTTGATGCTGCCCAGGAGGATCTTGGCTCTCTGGGCTGTGACCAACATTGTTGGCTTACATTCAATTTTTCAGCCACCAATAACTCCAGGTCTTTGTCTGCTGGGCTGCTTTCAATCCCTTCATCACCCAGTCTTACGACAGGTTTCTAAGACAAATTTCTTTTTTGCATTCTATATAGCATTAGCTTGTGAATGGTTCTTTTATCTCTTGAATCTTTTGTATAGGTAATTTTTTTTTGTTTTCTATATTATTTTAAATTGTAATTTCTTTTGACTGACAGCAGTCTTAGTTTCAAAATACCAACACAGTTTATCAACAGTACCTTGGAAAACAGCATTTAGGCTTCAAGGAAATACCCAGGTGATGCTGAATAGAGAAATATCTTTAAAATATTATTTTCATTTTTCTCTCTAGAACTGGAAGAATCCAGACAGAAATGCCCACCATGTTGGTATAAATTTGCTAACACTTGCTTGATTTGGGACTGCTGTACTCCCTGGCTGAAAGTCAAACATATTGTAAATTTGATTGTGATGGACCCATTTGTTGATCTGGCCATTACCATCTGCATCGTCCTAAACACCCTGTTCATGGCCATGGAGCACTACCCAATGACAGAACAGTTTAGTGGTGTGCTTTCAGTAGGAAACCTTGTAAGTCTTTCATGATATGCCATGTGTGTGAAATGCATTTTTCTTTAATTCTCCTGTGACTTATGCACATTCACATAAAAGAAGTTGACTATTTATAGGTTTGGGATTGTTGAACTTAAATTTAAGCTGTTGACATATGAGAATTTCACCACTTTTATTTTACAGAGTAAAGGTCTACCGAGTCAATATGCATTTTGATTTTTAAAACCTTCATTTTCTGTCATTGAAGCTTGTTAAAGGAGTTTTTTTTCTTGGATAAGTAGTAACAAATCATACTTTCAGTTCCATTCCCACACCCGTTCTGCTCCTCATTAGCACCTCCTAAGGATCTGGGTGTTCAAGGAATTTTAGAGGGGAAAGACCCAGTAAGTATGGCAGATGTAAGGAAATAATGAAATAGAATGACAGTGTCTTCCACAGGCCATCCTATAGAAGAATAGTTCTGCTCAACTTTCTGTATAATTTTTTTCTTAATAAAATAAGTTTATAATAGGACCAATTATCTTCATCACTAGAAGTAAAAAGATGGTCTAAGGGCAAAGATGAGCTCTAAGGAGATAAAAATGAGCATTAAAATCAGATGCTATTCTGTGTATTGGCATACATATATATTAGTAGGCTTGATAAAAACCACATTTTCCCATTTACCTTTTTCTTTGGAACCCAAACATTGTGATGCATATGTAAGCTTCAAATATGAATTTTATCCCTAACCCCATCATATGGAAATATAGAGAAGCTATTCAGATTTATCATTAGTTTCTTGCTGAAAATATAACTTAGCAAATATTGATACTATTAGTTTTACTTTTTAGATATTTTATTCCTAAACTGGAGTAAGAAACTTTATTTTCCTTGCAGGTGTTTACTGGAATTTTCACAGCAGAAATGTTTCTCAAGATAATTGCCATGGATCCTTATTATTATTTCCAAGAGGGCTGGAATATTTTTGATGGTTTTATTGTGAGTCTTAGTTTAATGGAACTTGGCCTTGCAAATGTAGAAGGATTATCTGTCCTTCGATCATTCCGATTGGTAAATATACTATTTAAAATATGTTTCTACATTACATTTTTGTATTTGTACATATATATTTTGTGCATTTTTCATTTGCAAATTATATATTTGGCTAAGATAGAAGATCTTTTCAGAACTTACAAAATGCTAAATTGCATACTCACTAGATGGCATGTATATATTATGTCAAGTTTGTTTTGCATATTATCCTAGTAATGTCTGTTTCTCCTCCAAGATGTGTTGTCAACATCAATTCTATTCTTGCTGAAAGTGTGCTTAAAGGATTAACTTTTATAATAGAAGTATCTCTTAGAGTCTTCTTCCTAGATGATGGAGTCAAAAAAAGCAAGAGCCACAGGGCCCTCACTACCTGTGACTGAAGATGAGTGAATTGCTTGGTAAATAATGGGTTAGTTAATAAAAGTTTATTGACAATTTTAGCTTATAGACTTCCATTGGCAACTGGCTTTCATGGTTAGTTTTAAATGAGAGTAGGGTTAGGATTTTTCATTGTCCAGGGGCTTTTCATCCCTACCAGCCTTCTCCATACCATCCTCTGCAAGGGTCTATCTGCTGTCCAACAGCTTTTCTGTTCAGAGGTCATTACAGTGTCTCTGTCTGTTATTAGATATCTCTTTCATGAACAGGAACTTGAAAAACCTTGGTCTTGCTGCAGACTAGGCTAGCATGCAAGTCAATGTCCAAATCCTCTTCTGAAAAGACCTACACATTGAGAGACGTGAAGCCAGAGTTCCTAGTCATCAAGCTCAACTTTTGCCTTAAATTTAAAAAAAATATATTTAACTTTAATTTCAAGTTAAATAAATCCCCTCTAAAAAATAAGGGGTTTTAAGTAAGTCTGTTTTCTGGTTCTCTGCATAGCATTATACTGTACTGTGCCTAAAGTCTAAAGTCTGTCTGGATTGACTTCTCTCTCAGTAGTAGGGTCTGGTTTTAACTTGGCATTTATGTGTTTTATTTATAAAACATAAAATCATCACATTAAATAATACTTAGTTTTATATTCATTTTAGTCTTCTGCTCTTTCAATTGTCTGAACACTTGCTGTATCTTTCCAATAATTTTTGTCTGTTTCAAGTTGTACTTACTAATATAATACTTTCCTTTGTTTTTCTCAATGTTGTATGACAAACTTTGTAAGACACATTACATTTCTTTTAAAAGACAGAAAATACATTGTTAAAGATACTTTCAAGTCACTTGTATGTCTGTCATTAACAACTCTAGCTTGTTTCTCTTTTTAGGAAAACCGTTTCCTCCAGCTCGCTGCCAGTTAAGATGAAAGGATCTGGAAGTGACTATACACTTATTGTCCTGTTAAATGATCACATTTCATATGTGCTAATTTATTTTTATTAATATTTTCTTATAGCTAACTACAGGAGAAAGACTGTTTTGTCCAACTTGTTTAACAAGTACAACTTCTTTGTAAATACTTAAAGATACCAAAAGAGTCAAAGTCTGAATTGGAGTCTTTGTGATAATTGCAATTCAATTGGAATGAGCATAGGGACAGTATTTTTGATTTCTTATCACTTGAGTCAGGACTTAACACTGCTGATGTGTAGTGTTGTACAGAGAACTGGAAACAAATTTTGTAACTAACACTTCTCAAGGTTACAAGAGACGTGATGTAGACACAGGGTAACTGAAATATGGAATGTATAGCAGTTATTTCATTACAATTAGCATAATGAAGAACCATATACCATTCTTCTGTTTTGCAGCTTCGAGTTTTCAAATTGGCAAAATCTTGGCCAACTCTAAATATGCTGATTAAGATTATTGGCAACTCTGTGGGGGCTCTGGGGAATCTGACCCTGGTGCTGGCCATCATTGTGTTCATTTTCGCTGTGGTTGGGATGCAGCTGTTTGGCAAAAGCTACAAGGAATGTGTCTGCAAGATCTCCAGTGACTGTGAACTTCCTCGCTGGCACATGCACGACTTTTTCCACTCTTTCCTGATTGTATTCCGAGTGCTGTGTGGAGAATGGATAGAAACGATGTGGGACTGCATGGAGGTTGCTGGCCAAACCATGTGCCTTACAGTCTTCATGATGGTCATGGTGATTGGAAACCTAGTGGTATGTGATCAGTGGAGATTTTTAAAACTTTTAGGACATATTTTCTGTTTTTCATGATTTAGAAATCCAAGATGAAGACTGGAGAAGGACTTCAGGAAATCATGTAGTTCACTTGTGCTCTCTGTAAACCAGGTTCAAATACACCTTGATCATTTATGAAAAATGTTTGTCTACTTTTTCTTTTAAATCTCAGTAGGTTTATAACCTCTTTAATATGATCAGTGCTGAATTAGGCTTACAGTTAAGAGTGCCTTTTAAAAAAAATCTAATTTAAATTGCCTTTTACATCCCAGTAAACTAAATTGTCTCAATATTGATGGAAAACTGTTGGTCTTTGTGACAACATTTATAATACTGAAGAGTTTACTGTTTCCACTTTCACTCTTTCTTTGTGAAACAAAACAAGCCTAGCTCTTCAATTTTTTCTCATAGGTGATGATTTGTAAACGGCTTATCCCTTTTGCTATTGGCCTCTGAATTCCTCCCAAGCAACATTTTAAATAAAGACACAAGTACTGAATAATGTGGAATAATGATACTTCCATTTCTAACATTCAGCATTCTTGTAGTACACCCCCAAATGACACATGAAATTTCTGTACCAGCATTGCTTTCCTGATGCAGCCTCTGTGCCCCTTTCTGCAGTGCTTCCGCCTTGCCAGTTTTCACACCTTCTGTATATATACTTTTCATTTTTCTTAACAATCCTTTCTACAACAGTACTTCAGAATTAAATACCATATTGATTTTGAATCATTTTACCAATTTGCCATAAACGATGTTTATGTAGTTCTTCCTCCTTGAGTGCTGGCATCCCTTCTCTTTTTGGTATGATCCACAAATTTTATAAATATGCTTATCCACAGTCATCACTACCAAGTCTCACCAGACTAATGTGAGTCCTGTGGCATATCTTATAAAATATTCTGCAAGTTTGAACAGGCAGAAGTGACAAATATAATTTAACTGATTTTTAATTTAAAGATTTTTAATCAGTTTTGCACATGGTCTGTCAGAATTGCATGCAATTCAAATTTCTCTTTTATGTCTGTAAAATGGCATGCAAGAAAGTCTGAAATAGTTTCTTGAAACTGAGGTTAAATAGTTTCTTGAAATTGAGGTGTATCACATCTGTGGACTCTTTATCTCTTAGCTAGTGTTCCTGCCCCAAACCAAGATAGACTCATACATACTTGCCAAATACAAAATTTTACCATATTCTGAATTAGAGGTACTAGAACTACGGTCTATTGAACTGTAGAAAACTAGAATTTGCCTACCTTCCCCTGGCCTATGAACACTACAGCGGATGTAGCTTGCATAAATCACATTATGTTGTACTCCACCTCGTTATGCCGTTCTCCATTTTGAGGAGAAGATCTGCACTACTCCCATTGTGGAGGAGACAGTCAAGGAACAGCTCAGATTTTCACCTTTATTAGTGACGTTAAACCAGCTAAAACTGTTTTTGGCGAGATAATAAAATGTGAGGGACAGGGATTATGAACTGAAAAGAATAGCAGGGAGGTGTGTTGAAATAAAGTGCTAGCTGTGAAATGAAAATTATCTCATATTGAAAAACTCATAATGACATTGCTTTTATGACTTAAAAATAAGAGTAATTTTTTCCTTACTGTCTTTTAGGTACTCAACCTCTTTTTGGCCTTGCTGCTGAGCTCATTTAGTTCAGACAACCTTGCTGCTACAGATGATGATAATGAAATGAACAATCTCCAGATTGCTGTGGCAAGGATTCAGAAAGGCATAGATTATGTGAAGAGAAAAGTGCGTGAATTCATTCAAAAAGCCTTCGTTAGAAAACAGAAAGTTTTAGATGAAATCAAACCTCTTGAAGACCTAAACAATAAAAAAGACAGCTGTATTTCCAACCATACAATAGTAGACATAGGTAAAAACCTTGCCTATCTCAAAGATGGGAATGGAACTACCAGTGGCATAGGCAGCAGTGTGGAAAAATATGTTGTTGATGAAAGTGATTATATGTCATTCATAAACAACCCAAGTCTCACCGTGACAGTGCCCATTGCTGTCGGAGAATCAGATTTTGAAAATTTAAACACAGAGGAGTTCAGCAGTGAATCAGACCTGGAAGAAAGCAAAGAGGTAAACCTATTTCTACTTTTAAAATACTCTGATGCTTTTCTTTTTTTTTTTTTCTGAGGTTACTAGTGTTGAATTCAAATCTTTCTTTAATTCCTTTACAACAGCATGTACAAACTCGTAATGTTATTTAAGGTAAATTGATGTAAGGTTGTGAGTTTTGAAAGATGGTGATACAATATTGCATTTACAGTAATAATCAAGATGCATAAGAAAATTTTTTAGAAAATTAATATTTTTTTCTATTTTATTTAGTTAAATCCTTAGCAAGCAAAGGAACCAGTTTAATAGCCCTGGATACCAGAAGTCATACAAAGTGTCTATGGCTGGTGCAAATTTCTCCATGCGTATTTCATTAGAGCAGTTTACTCTTTTATCTGTTTTTTAATGGTTCATTCTGATGTATTTAACCTTTTTTATATAGTGAAAATGCATCCATATATTTTATAGATAGGTACATTTGAATATTGGACTAGCATCACTAAACAATTTCATATAAATCACTAATAATCCATCTGACGGCAGCAGAACCACTGAAGAAGTGAAGTAATGGCCTTATGGTAAAAAAGTTACAAAGCTTAATATCCCAGTATAAGATCCTTTCATTTGACTACTCATTGTTATTTTCAAAGCTGTAAGATATTTGAATCTGTTACCTACTGTGAGTAATAAAATATACCTCTTTCTGGCACTATGTGGTGCCAAGTGGATAAATCCAAGCTAGCACTGAGAGTGATAGTGGATACCAAGGCATTATTATTGTGTGTGTATTATTAACCCACTGCTTTGTCCTGCACAACTGAAAGTGGTGGAGACACATCAACCCAAGTGGAGTAAGTCTGTGCAATGCTTAATACTAATGCTAGTTCATTCAGCATTAGCATGGGTGTTTTTGAACAGTATTGCATGCTGTGGGGTAGACATAAACTAACATAAAGGCTTTCATTAGTAATTTTCTCTTACTTGAATCTGAGGGTATAAATATTGGTAAGATTCTAGTAATTTTCTACCTGTGATCCTTTTTTGCACAAACTGCATCACACATTTAGTCATATTTTCTTGTTTCTTATCACAAATGTCTTTATTATTCGTATAAAAATATTTCCTTGTTTCAGATTGATTGTATTAACATTTATCTTACTCTTCAAAACCAGTACTTGCGTGTGGAAGAAATGAGTTGTGGTTTAACCTTCAGTTGTTATGGTTTTTACTGCACAAGAGCACTATGTCACTAGGAGAGGTGGAGGATGAACTTCATACAAACCTCTGTGCTGGTGGTTAGCAGGGCTGAGTATGACAATGGTGCATCTCTTACTTCATGGTATAACAGGATGATGTGACTTCTGACTGTTTTCATTAGCCAGATCTTTCTTTTCTTCCCATGGAATGACCCTAATTAGGTTATTCTACAAGGTGACAAAAATACTGACTTCCTATAGGAAAAATTTTAAAGCGGATTGTCCCACATTTGAGACATGACCTCCGGTCATTAAGCTTCCACCATAAAAGAAAAGCTTTCTACTCCACATACCATATTTAAAAGAAAACAGTGTCTTCATTGCATTCTTGGAGGCACTTAATGCTGTTATGCTTCAGGAACTGCAAACTGATCAGGTGATAAGACAAAGAAATACATATTAAGTCAGGGATGAGCTAGTGCCAAGCAGTTTTGATTGGCCAAGTCTGAAACTCTGCTGAGTGTATTCAAGGCCAAAATTTCTTACTAATGCAGAAGCTGAAGGTGAAAAATTGAAGGGAATGTTTCTCAGTTTCAGGGATTTTCAAGAGAGACACAGCAGTAAGTAAAGATTGTGATCATATTTCTTATTAAAGTGCCTAAATTTCAAGTGGATTTGAGTCACATAAGCGTGACACAAAAAGCACTAAAATCTTAATCCTAGTTCCTACTCTTCATTAGATAGTCTTAACCACCACGGGTTTTGATATAGAGGAGTGTTGGCTTATTAGTTAGATGACCAATATTCTTGTAATGAAAATGATCCATAGGAAAATAAGGCATTTTTTAAATTAAAAAATTGACTACAAATGGCTTTTTTTACAAGGCTTCCTCTTTTTTATCATGCCATAATGTGCCGTGGATTTCTGGCCTCTCATGTTTTCCTTTTTATATGACACTGCTGTTGCCGAGTTGATCTGCCAGTCATTTCATTGCTTACACCACAAATGAAAAAATTGAAATTAGAAACTGCCCTCAAACTGTGTTCTATTAGCAGATATGCAGATGAAAGGCAGCTGAGGCATCCAGGTGCTGTGAGGACACTGCACAAGATAGCCAGATGCTAATGAGTGTGTATCTGTGTGCTTCTGCTTGCTTCTGTGTCTACAACCAAGTACATGTATTCACTGTTGTATAGGGCAATAAGCTGAATTTCAACAAAATTATTTTTATTTATTAGCAAGTTTTAATTAAGCATATTAATGTTTGGTGAATTCTTTATTATAAAACATGTATATTCCAGTAGTTTGACAGAAATGGTAACTAGATTATGCCTTTGTAGAAACAATACGTATAATGTTGTACATGCTTAGTAGGTGTGAATTAACAAGGAATTTTCTAGAAAACTACTGAAGCCTAAAATAAATTTAATTATAAAAACTTCATGCCCATAAGAATGTCAGTGGGTGAATACAGTATAATAAGGGAATTAGAGAACTAATACTAAATAAAACTTTATCATGGAAATAGGCCATTAATAATTGTGGAACCACTCTGCTGAGTCCATTGGCCTATAAATAAAGGTCTGTGGATCTGAGCTGCATTACTGCTATGTAGTGTAGAAACTATAAAGATATTTTTTCCATTTTAGGTTCTTAAGTACTGTGGGGATGGTTTATATGGAAAATTTTGTTGTACATGTATGTATAATAATTAGTTAAAATAATCATAATACTGGGTAATAATTAATTTATGCTAAGTGTAACTTATAGGCTAATAATAACACCAAGAGATACCAATGACAAAATATTTTGCAATGCTTTGAAAAAAATGGGATCTCCTAATGCTGTTGCAGACACATTAATAATGTATATTTTACGTAAAGCAATATTCAGCGCAAAAAAGCAGAGGTGCTGTGTCCTGAACTTCATTTCCTACCGTTCTTACTTCTCACAGGAGTAGAACCAAGCTGGATCAG
Organism: Corvus hawaiiensis; assembly: GCF_020740725.1. Classification (NCBI taxonomy): domain Eukaryota; kingdom Metazoa; phylum Chordata; class Aves; order Passeriformes; family Corvidae; genus Corvus; species Corvus hawaiiensis. Next base: position 22,137,973 of record NC_063219.1, on the reverse strand, counting down.
TCAAGCGGGCAGCTCTGGTGCCTTTTAGCGAGGCAGAGCATCGTGTCACCAGTTTTACACAGGTTACCTAAGCAAGTTATACATCTCTCTCTATATATATTTAATCACCTTTTAGCAGATATTGACTGGCCTGCATGCTCTTCAGCTATGATCCTGTCCCATTCATTGCAATAAGTACCAACATGCACAGCTGCTCCCTGCTGAGCCACGGGACTCGCATCACAGCATGGTCAGGCAAGAGTGGCAGCCCCAAGATTTCTGTGGTTCCGATACTTTCCGTGATATTTCAGTAGTATTTTGCAGTGCATGCTATGTACCTTTCCCAATCTTGATATAGTTGTCAAGATTCTGTTCTTGAGGGGTTTTCTTTTGTTTTGAGGGAAGACAGAATATGTAACACATACGCCATGTTTCTCATCAGAAGCTTATATATATATATATATATGTCCATCTGTAAATTGTGTTGATAATGAAAAGCTGATAGCTGTTTTAGAAAACTTTCATACTATTGTATTTTAACTTCTAATGGAGGTAACCTGTAAACTCATCATAGTCATGATTTTATTTTTCACATTCTTTTTTCTTAGAAGTGCTTTTCTTTAGTACTTGTATAAGCATTTTGTTATTTTGGTGGTTAATATGCAGTACTTGAAGCACCATTAAGCATGAAATTAATTTAATTTCTGCAGTCAAAGCATGTGACCATAATTTGGTTAAAAGAATTAATACAAAACTCTTATTTGGCTGGTCAAACATTCAGAGATCAGTTCTGCTCTTACTTACGCTCACACTTAGGTGTACAGGTGCAAAGAGAAAACTAATAGCAAGATGTGGCCCAATTCAATCTTACTATAACTCTTTAATTTATGCTCAAAAATAATTACCTCCCCAAGCATCTAAAATTGTCTGCCTTGAGAAACTTATTCTCATCTCATCAGAAATAAATACAATTCAACATTCTAGTAAATGAGCTACTGAGTTTGGATCAAAAGGTCCGGAAGTTCACCAGCTTCAGTATGATCTACATCTCACCTATTAAACATTGCCATAATATTTACAACACCAGAGTTGCTGCTTTCAGTTTGGTAAATCAGTGGAGTTAAAATATACTTGCTTCAGAGCTTTTCCTCTTATATTTGGTAAGAATAAGTTATCTGATAAAATGTATTTTGATTTTAAAATATTCATTATTTAAAATCCTTTGATACTCTGAAGAATTTAGCCTTTTTCTTGTGAATTGGTCACATTGTATTGGCATAATGTGATTCACTGTGGATGATAATAAGTTGTTAATGTTAGGGTTAACTGAAGTTCACTTAATTAATATTTTCAAACGGCAGTCACTTACTCAGTTGCAGAAATATCCTTTCAGTATTGCGTGTATAAATTAAAGAGCCTTTTTAAGTAGCTGCTGGTGGGAGAGCTTTTTTCCCACTGTAGCATATCTCCACTGCTACTTAAAATCCTTTTGCTTTCATACAACTTTTTTGCAAATATTTTCATTTATTAAGTTCTCATGAATAAGTAGATCAAAGGAATTATGAATACCAATACAGTACAGAGTGGACTATAACTTAGAGATAGTGGTTTTTGCAGTATTTGAAACCAATAATCATCACAAAATTATTTTGTTTTGATTTACGGTGTTCCGGTTTTTTGTACTGATAGAGTTATTCTGCTTAACTGTATAGGCATTAGAAAGAGAGACATTCAGATTCCACTTAATTACACCAGTGGAATCACAGTGATATCTACCACTTCAAAGATTTTATAGGTGATATAGCTGTACTGAAAAAGACTGGATACTTTGGATATAATATTGCCATTTATATCACAGAACATTTCATACTGACATACACACTACTGAGAAAATAAAACCAGTATAATTTCCATTATTTAGCATTTTCACAGGTATTTGAGAGGAAAGGAAATTGAAAGCAAAATCAAAATGGTGGTTTCTCTTGGCGCTATCTTCCCGCTTATGTCTGTCCTGCTCTTTGCTCCTTCTGTCCCTTAAATTATTTCAACAGCTATAAGTGGCATCCTGGCCAATCATGAAATTTCAGGCTTTGTTAAAAATGTTAAGCTAAGAGCTGTCCAGCTACTCTCAGATCATCTTTGGAACAAACCAAGAAAGAAATGTTAGAAGGTAAAAGGTTTGGCTGTAAGTGAAGCAGAATTGTATGAATCTATGAGATGTTGTCAAGGTTCAGAAAGTAATTATGTCAAAAACTTCCTGACCAAAACTTGGCTGCTGCTTTTTGCAATGCTTCTCTGATAGGCAAGCTGCTTTCCTATCTTGAAAGCTAAACTAAAATCTGTATTTCATACTGTACTGTATTGCTGACTAAAGTATGACTGGCAAGGCTGTTGGTACACGTGATGTAAAGTTATTTCAATCTCTATGATAATCAGTATACTGCTGCTCTAGAAACATGTAACTACTTTTGTCCCCTTACTGTTTACTTTGAAAAGGAGGTGGAGTATGTACATTCTAAGGTTTTGAAAAACAGATTTCTCTGAGAATAATTTTCTTAGCATACTATTCACAAAATTTCTATCTTCATAACTCTCAAAGAGTGTCTAGTGCTTGATCTGGATAAATCTCTTATAATCTGCATGACTGAATACTTTTGAAATCTAGAATCATGGTATAACAAAAAGCTTAAAAGGGACTTACTATTAGATCAAAACTAATGCTTGGGTTTGGTGATTATCTTGTTTCTATAGATTCATTTTTTTAAAAAGCTATATACAAGTCAAGTAAATAGCCGTTGCCTAAATCCAGTTTTTGTAATGCTGGTAAGCAGAGAGCGATTTACCAAGTACAAAGGTAACTTTCAGATATGTTCAGGTAAAGAACTGGGATATATGCTATATACCTAACACATCAGGGTCTGCAGTTAGGGGTAGTCTAGCTATCCAGTTGGATTCCATATGCATGAACACTGGCAAGTCACAGTAAGTGCTAGAAAAAGTCTTCCTATGTATTAAGGCATAGACAAAACATAACAGCAATAACATGGCCCATTCCCAGGTGATGTTGTGTTGCATACCCAGAAATCAGTACAAAGTCCCTGGGTCAAGTGCTTTATACCAGTGCGTAAGTTTGCTGTGGACATATGTGAATGTTACTGAAAAGTTTTCCTAGCATACTGAAATTGAGTTGATAAAATCTTGAGATGTTGTATCATAAAACCTTCCTAGATGTTTCTAATGCATACTAAATTTTATAAATTTTGTACATAATGACATACAATAAATTCAATGTTAAAAATTACAAAGAAAAATGACAAAATAAATTATACTGTTGAAAATTTCTATTTTTTTTTCCTTTCCCAAATGATGCTGAATTATTACAGACTGAATTTATTGAATAATTTTTATAATGTTTTTCTTTACCTACTGATCAGGTTGGGGCTAAATTCGGGTATAATAGAGCAGCATGCTAAGGAAATACTCTTAAGTCAACAGAAGAGTAACTGAGTTCTCAGTGAGACAAGGCATTTATTGTTGCATTTCAAGTATCAGCTACTGTTCATTCAATTTAGGATTTTTCTGTTTGGTTTAACTCCTGTGATTATTGTTACAGCTCTGTAAATGAAGCATACCAGAGTTTTAGTGAGAAGAGACTTGAAAGATACATCTCACCATACACAGTGCCCCACATAAATAAAGTTGTCTTTTTGATGTTCCTGATAATTGACAGTTCTATTGATAATTTTCTACCTTCCTATCTGATATTTTTGATCTCTCCTTATAGTGGTTATCTCTAATCTTCCATGTTGAGTTAACTGTTAGTCTTAAGCAATTTCAGTAATAGGAATTCATTACCCACTGTGCTTATTAAACTAACTGCATAATATCCGAGTCACTGAACTCTTCATTTTCCTGTTAGAGAATGGACAGTAGGTCTTTCAAACTTATGGTTCAGCCAGTTCATAATTTTTGTTTGCTCTGCTACTACTACAGCATTCTGCTAGAAATGCTCTCCAGATTGGAATGATGCAAGCAACATTTTAAGAAAACACTATGTAATAAAAACAGTCACTTCTCATTTTAAAAATTATTTACTGTATTGTATTGATAAATGGTAATTTTTAACATCGTATATAATTTTTTTGGAATGTACCTTGCATTTATGGTATTTCTGGCCTTTCCTCAAACTGATGATTGACTTCAACTGATGTTTAAATGCTGTGGTCCTTACTTGAGGACTACAGTATTTATCCCATACTTTCCAGTGTCTCCATTTTAGAGGCAGTATTCCACAATGACCAAACTGCCATGCATTATCTATAATTCAAACATATTGCAATGGGAAATTGGTCGATAATAATCTGCAGAAAAGCATGCATCCATCTCTTTGTACATTGGACCTGACCTCAATAGATGTTAAAACTCATGCAGAAATATGAGACATAAATGTCTAAGCTGGGATTTAAAAAAAAACATAGATGAAATGGTTGTGTAGGTGTCACTGAAACTAGGTGCATAATACACCTTCCAGTACATGTTTCCATTTGCTCGGCCTTCCTCTGAAATGTGCTCTATAGTGAACCATGGTACACAAAAATCAAAGTTACGCTTATGTCAAAATTACAACACAATATATTGTCAGTGTGGTTCAATTGAGTCAGAGTGGGGGAGAAAGGAATGAATCTTTTGAATATTTGTTGCTATGTAAAATTCCATTAAAGTTTCAAGTTACTTTCTGTATCCACAGATTAATACTGTTTACATTTCCTTTACAAAAAACTGTATAGAATTTGAAGCTACTCAGAAATATTTTAAAGGAATAATGCCTCTAACTTCAGATTTAAGTGTCAGCAAAAATATGTATCTTTGATGTTACCATAGACCATCTCTGTCTAATATTGATTCCCTATAGACTCTATTCTAAATCTGCTTACATCATTCCCTTTATAAGATTAGCTACTTATCAATGCAGCCATTTTACTGATGTTATACTCCATATAGTGATAACATTAGACAAGTCATAGAATGCTGTAATCAAACTACTTTTACTTATTATAGTACTCATATTTGTCTGTTGCCAACATCATATGTCAGTGTGAAAGAATAATTTTTAAGGTTTGGATTATATTACTGGTATGATTTATTGGTGCAGTATTATTTTATTTACAGTATTGCTTTAAAAGTATTTGTTTTCACTTCAGTATTTCAAAATATTTTTGGCCTTTTACAATAATTGGACATCTATGTGTACTGTACCAAAGTAATAAGTAGTTTCAAAATGCACAATAAATCCAGAAAATGCATTGGCAAGTGAGTATGCAAAATATCAGCTACTGCTCCTAAGGTAATGTGCTGCTCTTTCAGAAATAAAGATAATTAAATTATCCTATACAACTCATAACATGTGTTTTCATGTCGATAATAATGAAAAAATTATAGTCAAACTTTTTAGATTTAGATTTTTACAGACTTGCTAAAATAATATTTACTTGAGACATGAAAATACATCTGTGCAGCTTGCTGTTGGTTTGGTCATGATGTTGGAAATTTATTTGTATTAACACATGCTATCTGAAGTGTGATCTAAAATGCAGCCACATGATTGGAATAATTAAACAGTACAAAATGTGGAAAGCACTCATTCTTAGCTTACTTGAAATTTCACTTCAAAATTCTTATGTGTGGCTCAGAATAGTAGTCTAGTAATTTCAGCAATTCCTTGTATGAAAATATCAAAGTATTTTCAATATGGAAAACGCATATTATGTAGTTTCTAATCTTGTGACCTCACCTGTAGTAGAGCAATTTGGCACTATAGATTGTAAATAAGAAGTTCTTTCAATATCAGAGCACTCAATACATTCAAAATATTTTGATATACATTTCCAACATTAACTTCTATTCAAAATAATAAAACTGGAAAAAAAAAAATTATGTGGGGTTTTGTTCACAGAAATTGAATGCATCCAGTTCATCAGAAGGCAGCACAGTTGATATTGGACTACCTCCAGAAGGTGAACAGCCAGAAGCAGAACCTGAAGAAGTTCTGGAGCCAGAAGCTTGTTTTACAGAAGGTAGGCAAAAAAACCCATATGCAAGATAAATAGACCTAATTGTGTTGACTTGGGCAGGATTCTCATTTTATTCAAAATCAAAAGAAGTTTTGTGATTATAGTCGTAATATCTGTTTGTATTAGTAACTCCTTCAGAGTTACTGCCATAGATTTACTGTTCTTGTGTGTTCTCTCTCTCTTTGGAGGGTATTATGAAAGATACAAAGCTTTAACTTTGAATATTGAAACAAAAATGAGGAGTTACAAGGATCTATTGCAGTAGGACTGAAATAAGTCAAATGACTACCATTCATTGTGATTCCTAATAAACACTTACTTTATTCTGACATCTCAAAATTTGTTATCACTTTACATTTAGGGTGTGTACGGAGATTCAAATGCTGTCAAGTCAGTGTAGAAGAAGGAAAGGGGAAAGTCTGGTGGAATCTTAGGAAAACCTGCTATAAGATTGTTGAACACAACTGGTTTGAGACCTTCATAGTCTTCATGATTCTTCTCAGCAGCGGTGCTCTGGTAAATTAAGTGTGGAACTATTGTGACTATTGTGATTTTAAGCAGCAAGCATTTAAAATTACAGTTAATCACATAGCTACAGGTAAAAAATTAGAATTTGATACCCAATTTATAAATGTTCTAATAAAAACATACACCCGCAAGTATTTGGCATATATTGTAGGACATGTAAGAGTTTGCTTGTGGGCTGTGAAACAAATTGCTTGGCAAGTTCAAAATGTAGTGTTAATGGAAATAAGAAATTAGTTTTATCAGACTGGTGTTCACATGTCTTCATATTGATGATAATAGCTTTTTTTTTTTAAATACACATTTAAATAAAAACACAGCTGAGCTAGGAACTTACCAGCAGCAACTTGAATTGTCAAACTCAGATGTAAGTTGCCAACACAATTCCATCAGGTATTTTACAGATTGGTGTTAAATCAGGTGCATTGTGTAGATATTGAAGTAATGAGTTCCTCATAACAGGGGCAAAATATAATATTCTTGCTACACTTGGCTCAATGCACAGTGGTTCACTGTCAATGGATACATTTTCTTTTGACAAGACAGTTCTCTCTATTTAGGATTGCTTTGTAGGTTAGCGTGCATAGTTTGGTTTCAATTATTCCCCAAAAAAACTGTATCACAGAGTCATTTTTAAATCCCTCATATAATTTTAATATAAATTTGTAACTCCCACAAAGGAGGTCCTTATGTCAATAAGCCCTTGCTATATGTAGTGACCCAGTGTATGACCCTGCCTGGATGACAGGTACCCACCAAAGGTGGTCTGTAACTCTGCTCCACAGGTGGACAGGAGAGAGAAAATATAATGGAGGGTTCATGGGTTGAGATAAGGCCCGGGAGAGATCACCCACCAAATACTGTGGTGGGCAAAACAGACTCAGCCTAGGGGTATTAACTGAATTTATTGTTAACAAAATCAGAGCAGGATAATGAGAAGTAAAATAAATCTTAAAAACACCTTCACCCCATCCCTCCCTCTTTCCCAGCTCTACATCCTCCCCCAGCAGCACAGGGAGACAAGGAATGGGAGTTATGGTCAGTTCATCAGAGGTTGTTTCTGCCACTGCTCAGGGAGAGGAGTCCTTCCCCTGCTCCAGCCTGGGGTGTCTTCCATGGGAGACAGTTCTCTGTGAACTCCTCCAATGTGAGTCCATCCCACAGGGAACAGTTCTCCACAAACTGCTGTGATGTGGGTCACTCTTCCATGGGGTACAGTCCTTCAGGCACAGCCTGATCCAGCGTGGACCCCCCCCATGGGGGTCCTACTGGTCCTACAAGTCCTACTTGGACACCTGCTCCAGCATGGGCTCCTCTCTCCATGGTCTGCAGGTCCCTGCCAGGAGCCTGCTCCAGCATGGGTTTCCCAAGATTCACAGCCTGTTCTCGGGCATGCTCCTGCTCCAGCTTGGGCTCCTCCTTGGGCTGCAGGTGGATCTCTGTGTCCTTGTGGATCTCCATGGGCTGCAGGGGCACAGCTGCTTCACCATGGTCTTCACCATGGGCTGCAGGGCCATCTCAGCTCCAGTGCCTGGAGCACTTCCTCCCCCTCCTTCTCTACTGGCCTTAATGTCTGCAGGGCTGTTCCTCCCACATATTCTCACTCCACTCTGCCTGCAATTCCACCTGTGCAATATTTTTTTTTTTTCCTTCTTAAATATGTTGTCATAGAGGCATTACTATTATACCTGATTTGCTTGGCCTTGGGCAGTGTTGGGTCTGTCCTGGAGCCAGCTGGCATTGGCTTCTAGAAGCTTCCCACAGAAGCCATCCCTCTATCTCCCCCCACTACCAAAACCTAGCCACACAAACACTACCCATGGAAACAAATTAAAATGAAGTTTGAAGAGTGGTCTTACAGTAAGTTTTGTGTATCTCTGTTCAGCTCAGCTGATAGCTGAATATTGTTTTTACCCAACTTTATGAAAAGTGTTAACTGAAAGCCAAAGTTATACTTGAGGGAAAGATACATGCCTTATCATCAAGTATATATTTTCAATTCAAATTTTTTCCTGACCATTCTATACCACACTGCAAATTGTGAAGACATTTAATTATATCTTCAAAAATCTTTTTCACAGGCATTTGAAGATATCTACATAGAGCAACGTAAAACTATCAAGACCATGCTGGAATATGCTGACAAAGTTTTCACCTATATCTTCATTCTGGAAATGCTTTTAAAATGGGTGGCTTATGGCTTTCAAACCTATTTCACGAATGCGTGGTGCTGGCTGGACTTCCTGATTGTTGATGTATGTATTCTTTTTCATGTCCTGTATGACAAGCTCTAAAAATCAGAATATTATGTTTTCAGGATAAGATTTCTATTGTATTTAATGAAAACTCTATTTTAACTGTTGTGGTGGTATGGTTTATAATTTGGTTCAGAAAGGAAAAAATATTTGGATATACTTATTTCTCTAGAGGTATTTTGTTGAAATTCTCTAGTTTTATGAAGTTGTAATGCTTTCTGGAAATGATGCTTTTTGCTTTTTTTTTTTTTTTTTGGTGGTATAGAAGGGATGCTGTTCATCCCCTTCAGTTTTTGTTAGGTATGGAAGCAATTTCTTAAACTGTTTCTAATATTCTAATCAATTACTGTAGTTTCATTAGTTAGGCAATTAACTACTGAAATTTTCCTGTGGGTGTAATGAATTTTGCCTTATTTAAAGTAATTAATTCCAAGTTTAGTGTCTTTAAAGATACAGTAGCTCAAGTTGATGAAGAGATTAGTATGAGACATTTTAAGGTCTGATTCAAGTGTCCTGTCACTCAATAATATGAAAGGAATATGTGCAATATGAAAGGAAAATACTGCTAGGAATTGTCAGTTCCATGGTACTATTCAGTACTCTCACATTTTTCACTGTATCATGGGGGTAACCTCAAAGAGACACTTCAGAGAACCATAGATGAGTCCCCTTGGAATGGGTTGCCACATGATTTTCCAAAGGTTGCACTACCAAGGAGCAGATACACATTGTCTGAAGGAGACCTAGTGAGAAGTGCATTCTAATTTCAAGTCTACATGCTCAACAAAGTATGTACAGTACTGGGTAGCATAAATGGAAGACTACAGATCTTTAACCATATAGAAAATATTCATTTCCCTTCCATCCCCAATAGCCTGAGTTACCCCTGTCTGTGCTAAAAGGCATCTCTCAGTTCCACATGTGTAATTCCTATGGAATGCAAGCTAAGAATATGTCTTAAACCACCTATTTGCACATTACGGAAAGCAGCAGAATTCTGTAGAAATTGCTAAATAACTCCCTAAAACTACAGTGATAGGTCATGAGGTTTTTACTACACAGAGCTTGGAAAACACTACAACTGGTAAATCCAGACCAGCATTGCAAATCCTATGGTAAGACACGACTATATGCACATCTAGTATTTTATGATTGAGTCTGTACCTTTGTGAAACATGTATTGGCTCAATCATCAGATGTGTAAATTGCCATGAGCAGTAGAGCTTCCATTTATCAACAAATACTTAATTCTTATTTGATAATCTGTGTTTTAGTTACTTCTGTCAGTACTACTTACTGACCCTTGTAAGTAGCTTTGTTAGTTTTCTATGTCAACCTTACCCTGGTGAAATTAAAAAAAAAATCTGAAGCATTCTTTTTAATCTGTAGTCAGGGGATTGAGATAAAAAAGCAAAAAGAACAATTTGGAGATGTAGGAATTGAGAGAATAGGAAGGATGGAAGGGAAGGGCATTAAATGGACAGACATAGAAGGTGATTTGTTTTATTTTTAATTTATTAGGGCCACTCCTTCCCAATGGCTATTAGAAATACATTTCCAAGGATTATTGATGAAAGATAATTGTATTATTTATTTTACAGCTATTCTAGTTTATTTACTCATCTGCCTGCAGACCAGACCAGCGTTTTGCAAGACAGAATTGATGAAGTGGTTAAAGGAGTCACAGGGAATGTAATGAAGTGTGGATATGCCTAAAAATGAAGCTTCTACCATTGTCTAACAAACAGTTGGTTCTCAGTCTTGATTAGTCTGGTTAAATCTGAACAGCACTGGTATCTATGGCTGTTGAATAAGATTTTCTGGACATTAGAAAGTCACATTTGACCAAAAGCAAGGTCTGGATGTGGTTTTTGAGAGCGTTTACATTCTCATCAAGTTCTGAAGATATCATGGGAAGTCCTGACCTAAATTGTCCATTCCAATTCACCCAAGCTTTTGGGTGTTTTGTTTTTGCATGTGACTTCATTTTTCTTTAAATCCCACCAAATGTTGACTGGTTTATGTGAATTTAGAAGGCACTTTTATACCATTCTACCAACATGATTTCATCAACAGGTATTTAGAATATACTTTTATTCTATTCTGTCTGACATAAAGATCTTTCTGCATTATAGAGGGTTTCCTGGAGAAAGAGGTCCAGCCTTGAATCTTCTTGAGAAGTTCAGGGCCCACATCATTCCCACCATATGTATCGGAAGGATATAAAGATGAATGAGCAATATTGCCTTTCTGTTTTTGTGTAGGTCTCTTTGGTTAGCTTAACAGCTAATGCCTTGGGCTACTCAGAACTTGGTGCGATTAAGTCCCTTAGGACACTAAGAGCTTTGAGACCTCTAAGAGCCTTGTCGCGATTTGAAGGGATGAGGGTAAGACAACATGAAAGAATCTGAAATAATGCATGCATCCACAGAAACAATGCATGCAGAATAATCAGTGGCCAATCCATGCAGAAATGCTACCCTACCATCCTATATATTTCACATTTATCACTAACATATAAGCAAAAGGCTTCATCTGCTTATATGAATTCATGTGTTATTGCACATACTGTTACACTTAATGAGGCTCCTTGGCCTTTCACCATTTTTCATATTTTCATGAAGGGCCCAAGGATTTATCAACTGCATGGATCTATGCAGTGTTACTGAATTTATCCTATATAATTACATACTGCTATAGTCAGAACAGTTTAAAAAATCTCCAATACTTCCTCTTAAAAGTGTGTGCACATACACCCATGTATGCATGCACATGTGTATTTTGTACCAGTTTAGACTATCATACATAGTCTATATCTTTTAATATAGTGTTCTGTGTATATAAATTGGGAACGTCTTTTAGAACTAAAAGTTCTGTAATTACTTTGTACGTTAATAAGTAAATTGGCACTATTAAAACACCTCTCTTTCATATTAGAACTACTGCATTCTATTTAAGAAAACTTTTCTAGCATATCAAAGATCAAGCTGGTTTTGTGATTTCTGGTTGCTTACTGCTTTCCATATTGATTGTAAAATGTTGATTATAATCTATAGAGCACTAAGCAGCCTGAAAACATGTTAGATTTTTGCTGGTATATTTGAGAAGTTACTGTCCCCAGCTGCTCATTATCACCGTATCAGCTACCACAGCTGAGACCCTCAGGGCACATTCCGTCTGTCTCAGTGCAAAGTCGAAGTGATGAGCATAGATCACTTCTTTGGTGCACTGAAATGGACAAAGACCTGATGTACTCTGCTATGACTCGAAAGCTCTAGAAATGTTTCTCTTAGGGGTAGTAGTGAACAACCAGATACGGTAGATATTTCTAGCCACAGGAAGATGTCTGGCTTACACTTTCAGGGTCTATCTGTCTCTCTTGGACATACTGCCATAGTGGGCATCAGCAGATGCACCAGAACTGGAACCCTACTGCCATAATTAAAAGGGATCCCTGTGTGAGCTCCCTCCTGTGATCACTATTCTTTGGCACCCCAGGTGATAAGCTGATTAGCTAATTTGTAAGTTAACTACAAATTGGTGAGCTTCTGAAGAAAATGTCACGCTCTCTGTGTGTGGAGAGTAAGAGAAGAGACTTCAACCAAAAAGGAAATGGACTTTGATAAAATGTTATAAATTCAAACAGGAAATAGCATTTCCTTGTCTCCAACAAATTTCTGGACCTTTACTAAAGCAAATTTGAAAATTGGGATGTTTATATCAGAGGTAAGGCCTGTCCAAAGCATCAGTATTATCTCACTAAAACCACGTTAACTGTTGGGTTGGGGTTCTTTTGTGACAAAGATTAGCAAAACAGAAACAACAAAATAAAAATATTTCAAATTTTATATGCACAGTAAATTGCTTAAGTGGCAATTTTTTATTGCAAGGGAAAAACCAATAACCTTGTCATGAAGGTTTATGGGTAATTGTCAATCCCATGACTTCCATGTTGGTGTAAACTTTACCTATGGCTTTGATCCTGCTCTGCCAACTGTATCTCTTTGTACAATACCCAGATGAGGAGGAGATTTATGAGTTTAGCAAAAAACCAATAAAAAGTAGTGGATGAAGTTATATTTCTTAAGACTAGAAATGTGACCTGTAGTTTCATTAGTTAGGCAATTAACCACTGAAATTTTCCTATGGGTGTAATGAATTTTGCCTTATTTAAAGTAATTAATTCCAAATTTAGTGTCTTTAAAGATACAGTAGCTCAAGTTGATGAAGAGATTAGTATGAGAACATTTTAAGGTCTGATTCATGGAAATTCACATGCCTGTTCATAACATAATCATTCCATTGGTGTTTATCATGTATGAACTGAAAATATGACAATACAGTACCATGCATATATTTGCATAGACACTTAAATTTGCTTCCATTGAGCATTATACTTCCCATATACAAGCAGGAAATCCTTTTCAATACATATAAAAATTTAAACTCACTGTACTATTCTCTAGGATTAGGACTTGTGCCTGCCCAAACTAGTAATTAATAAAAAAAAATTGCCCCTATGAAAAACGTGATTTTTTTTTTCCTGCATCTTCCTACCAATGTTATTGCTAGGAAAGGTATACTTTAATTTGCACTTGGTACTTCATTAAAATAGCTGGTGGGAATATAATTAATCTGTCCCTGCTCTGTCCCAAGCAGTATCACTCACTGCTATATGGTGCTAGGCACATAATACCTTTTTCTTTCAACCAGAAAACAAAGGGTTTGATGACTTTCTTATGCTTCCCCTACTTTCATCTGCTGTCAGGCCTAGCCCCTTTTCTCACACCCTTACAACCAGTGGAAGCTGGAAGGTGTCTGGATCAGTGTTTTCAGTGATGCTCAACCATATGTTTAGAGTTTCTTCTGATGATTCATATCACAAACTGGTTCTCTATAGCTTCAGGACTCAGACTAAAACCAGAGAAAGTAGGTCAGCTGTAGAAATCCAGCAATTAAAGAAAGAACATGACTGGACCTGCAGCTGCAGCAGAAAGAGGAACAGAACTCTTGGGTGTACTGAGACTGAAAGCTCAAGGACAAATATTTTCACTTCATTAACTATCCCTTTATATCTCAAGAATCATTCCTGATGGATGATATTATTACATTTAAGAATATTTAAGAATATTTTTTAAGTAGAAGAATTGAGATAACTTTCAATTAAAAAAAGCCTAATATATTTGGAAAATATTCCCAAATTGGGAAAAAAATTATTTTTTCATTTATTATTCCGGTCAAGCTTGCTTTAAGAATAAGTGTGTTCATGATTTTCCAATTTGAACTAATTCAGCATTGTTATTAGACTGTTCATTTGCATAGGTCAGACAATGCCTTATGGCCTTCCATGGTCATGTGGTTTACAATGCTATGTACAAGCTTGTCAACATAAGACAGCACTGTTGAAATAGTCAGAAGAGATTTATCCATCAGTCAGGGAATCCTCTCTACCCAGATGCTGACTTATATAATTCTGTATTACTTTTGCTTTTTAAATCTCTAAGGAGATTTTTAGTATGATTAAGAAACAGTTCTGATTTGTTTTAAATTTCCCTACTAGAAATAACCCCTTATTAAAACATTTGATTTAAAATATGTGGAAAAAATGTACAAACAAACAAAGAAGCATGGAAGGTTTGGACTTTATGCACCATTCTGCACTTTTCTAGAGTCATGGAGTAGTTTACATTGAAAGGAACCTCATTTGATTCAGCTCCTAAATTTAATAGAACAACAATTTCACTGAAGTCCTATAGTCTCTCAAATGTTGTCCAAAGAATGTATCACCCACAAGAGCTAGTGTTTTGGCAGGAACGGGGCCCTGAAAGTAAACCAGGAATTTCTCCTTTCCTTCAGCCCAATTCTACTTTATAGTACATGTGATGGTGGTTCATCACCTATCTAACATTCAAAGGGTTTATTTTCTGTTCTGTAAAAGGGCAAGGAATGAAAGCCGATCTACCTGGATGACTAATTTTAAAATTCATTGATTCTATGGATGCTGTTAGTTGCAGATATAACTGTAATGCCAAAATAGTTCATAGACCTTCACTACATATTTGTATTTTAAACAGAAAGAAGTAGTTTATTATGCTAGAGGATCTGCCCTAGTACCTACATCATATAAACTAAATGAATTATAAACAAGCCCATCAAAGTAATAGGTAGTGTTCTGCATTAAAAAAAAAAAAACAACAAAACAAACAACAAAAAAGCAAACTTCACTAAATTTTAAGGATCTGGTTCAGTTGTTTTGGCAAAGCTGGCAGCAGTGCTCTATATTTAAAAATTTTTATATTCTTAGAGTTATTTACAGAGAGATTTAAAATAGGAATTAACTTATTTAGCATCATTGATTCCATCATTAAATTAATAATTCTCATTCATAATGGACCTACTTTCTCCCAATTTTTATTTTCCATAGTGTTTTATTTTCATTCTGGCATGTTTTTAATCATTGCTTATCATCACACATGAATTCATTTTCACATTTTTCTTTCCTGAAGCCTGATTTTTCCCAGAATTCCGTTGGGAATTAAATCAAGTCTCTTTTTCAAGTTTTATCTGCCACTTGCCTGAACACTAACATCTCTGGTGTGTTCAGATACTCAGTAGCTTTCCTGGTTTGAACATTTCTACTTTTCTGATTCTATATGTAAACATCCAAATGAACATCACTGGGTTTTATTTTTAAAAAGACTCAAAGTTACTTTCAATTAGAAATTTGCTCAGTAATAGATTTGAACTTACTTCGATTTGTTTATCCAGTAAACATGTAATATAAAAAATTTGGTTTGTTTGAGTCAATCAGTGATTATAATTATTATGGTTTTGCAGACATACATTAAGTAAATATTCTAAAAAGCACTGATAAATACTACTTCTTCCTTTTTTTTTTTCAGTTTAACTGGTTGGTTTTTATTATTCCCATTCTTTAAAGCTACCATTTGCTACTATTTGTATTTTTTCCTTCAAATTATGTTGACATTTTATCTTTTCTCTATACTGCTTTTCTGACTTGTTACTCTCAACAATTAAAGAAGTGTAACACAGATATTAGAATTACAATAGCATGTTACATTTGAGAAAGGCTGATGAAGTATTTGTAAGATACTGGTGCCTGTGTTCTTACAGTGTCTCTCTTTGGTTTCATTTGTACTCCAGGTGGTGGTGAATGCCCTGTTAGGAGCAATTCCATCTATTATGAATGTGCTTCTTGTTTGCCTTATATTCTGGCTGATCTTTAGTATCATGGGAGTAAATCTATTTGCTGGAAAGTTTTACTACTGTGTTAACACTACAACCGATGAGAGATTTGATATCAGCCAAATCAACAACTTTAGTCAATGTGAGGAGCTCATACAAAACAATGAAACTGCCCGGTGGAAGAATGTGAAGGTTAACTTTGACAATGTAGGCCTTGGTTACCTTTCTCTGCTCCAAGTGGTAAGTCACCAGTCCTTAATTTCTATTTCTCTTTCTACATCTCTGTTGTTTACTTGTAACAGTTAAAAGTTTTTTACTTTTTTTTTTTTATTATTTAGAAATTTTGTCTCTCACTTCCTGGTTTGAATTACGAAGTGTGGGATAAATCCGTGACTCTACAGAAATAACACAAAGCCTAGAGGCTATACTGACTGTGAGAAAAAAAAATGTAATTCAAACCTAATACACCTTAACTGCATTGAATCTGTATCAAGTAAACCTGTAATGCTGATGCACAAAGAAAATACCTTTTACATCAGATATTATTCACAATAGACAAAAGTTCTTAATGGATGCTGTGTCCTCTGTAGTCAGATATTAGACTTGGCTTGCAATTCTTGTACATGAATAAAACATACAATAGAAGGCAAGAGTCAGCTATTAGCATTGCACTCTGCTGGTTTCTATGATGAGGACTAAAGACACTTAGTCTTCAGCTCCTAAAAAATTCTTCTGACAAGCCATTTTCCAGGAAAAGTGTGACCTAAACACCTGTGTTCTTTTTATAGGCTACGTTTAAAGGATGGATGGATATCATGTACGCAGCTGTGGATTCTCGTAATGTAAGTATAGTCCCTTGACTCCATTTGTTTTGATTGTATGAGCTCCAAGATTTGAGAATGCAATTTTCACAGCTTTCAGAAATAACAGTAAAAATGAAAGAACAAAGAGTTACTATAACTTTGTAGTTAAAGAAAATGGAAACTATGGGAAAAATACAAGAAATGAGGAAAGCAGAGGAGCAGTCCTAAAGGATTCCATGGTCTCTATGGTACAGTTGAATCAAAATTCCTCAGTCCTACAACAGACTTACCTATTGCCATGAAATACCTTTTCATTGCCATGAAATACCTTTTCCTCCTCTCATTATGCATTGAGCCATTACATAGCTGTACCAAGAAAATATGCTTAGTCTAAACATGGCCTGGATGCCTCTCTTCCATAATCCTGTGCAGTTTCCTAAGTGTCCATAGCAGTGAAATCTCCACAAGCCCACAACTGGGGCTCCCACAAGATCTACAGAAAATTCTGCAAATGTAAAGCTTGGTGTTTCTGGTTGTCTGTACACTCAGACAGGTGGAACTTTGCTAGTTTAAATCAATTGTGTTTTCAGTATTTATTCTACATTCATACAGGCCAGTTACAATTTTAAAAATGAAATATCAAGTTTGATAATAAAGTCTTTTTTTCAAGAATGTAACTTCTTGTGGATTGAAGATCAGTGGAATGGATATGTCAGAACTTGACCGTAAGAAGCAAAGGTCACAATCATAGAGCCCTAAATTCAATCGAGCAGATATTTTGCGGTCACTGTTAAACTAATGCATAGTTTCTATGCCTTTTTTGCAGGTTTTGGATCAGCCTAAGTATGAAGATAACCTGTACATGTATCTTTACTTTGTCATCTTTATCATCTTTGGATCATTTTTTACCTTGAACCTTTTTATTGGTGTCATCATAGACAATTTCAACCAGCAGAAAAAGAAGATAAGTACCTCGTTATTCTGAAAAGAAAGTAAAAAAACCCCCTTATTTTTGGTCCACTGATGACAATTTTATTCATAAGTTTTTTTTTATGATAAATTAGTTAAGAGCTCTGAATAGTAAATACATTAAATTATTAAAGCTTACAGTTTGGCTTGATGAGGGTTTGATGGACAAGTGACAGCATATGACTCTCCATGGCTAGTGAAATACTCAATGTCATCTTTGTAAAGATCTGGATTTGAGACTGCAGCCTATAATTGAGTCATAAAAAGGCTAACCATTGAAATAGCAAAATGTAGCTTTAAAAATTCTTTGCTATACTACCTTCATGTCACAGCTCAGCAGTGTAGATTTCTGAACTTTGATAATAAACATTGTATTATCTTTATTTGTACGCTCTTTAGTCTTTGCGTTTTGTCAACACTGTTTCAAAAGGTATCAGTGTTCCAGCTGCCAAACTTAACACTTTGTGTAGCTTAATACTTAATATAAAGATTATAAAAGAGGATTTTTATGTCTGTCTTAAATTTTCCCACAGATGAGAATGTGAACAAGAGTGATTATTAGTATTATTTATAAGTAATCAATAAAGATACATGATTGTAACCAGTTTTTTTCTCTTTGGTTTACTTTGGAGGTCAAGACATTTTTATGACAGAAGAACAGAAGAAATACTACAATGCAATGAAAAAATTGGGTTCAAAGAAACCACAAAAGCCTATACCTCGACCAGCAGTAAGAATAAAAATATTTTCTGTTATTTTTACATCTATTTAAAAATTGGAGTTTTCCAATTATGCCTTAGGCTGAAATAAGTTGTAAGCTAAAAAAAATGTGATATTAGAAAAGACTTATTAATCTGAAATACCGTTTTTTTCTCTTTCTTCTGCCACAACAGAACAAATTCCAAGGCATGGTCTTTGATTTTGTAACAAAACAAGCATTTGATATCAGTATCATGATACTTATCTGCCTTAATATGGTCACAATGATGGTAGAAACAGATGATCAGAGTGAAGACATGGAAAACATTTTATATTGGATTAACCTGGTGTTTATCGTACTTTTCACTGGAGAATTTGTCCTGAAATTGATTTCACTTCGTCATTACTACTTTACTATAGGTTGGAATATTTTTGATTTTGTGGTTGTCATTCTCTCCATAGTAGGTAAGAGTAACGCATTTTTATGCAATGTCTAATTCTGTGTAAACTGCAATATTTTTGGCGTGTAAAATCTATTTATATTTTGGTTTAAATTCATCACTAGAAAGTCTTATCCATAGGATAACTGAAAAGTATGGTAAGAATGTTTTTAAGCAAGAGGTTTCACACATTCCTACTTTTTTATTGGTTGAAATTAGATCTTTATTCTGAACTCAGTAGAGATTCCTATGCATACATGAAAGGTAATTTTGATATAAACTCACAGTGACAGTTGCAGGTGAAAGAGTCCAGCCATCCAAAATCTGAGAGCAAAATCTGCCTGAGACTATTATTAGGGTATCATGCATGCACCCCAGACAGCAGGGTAAAACCCTTTGCTTACTTCGGTTTTGTTTTATCCTGAGAGGCTTTGTGCCTGAGCTGGAGTGAGCACTGCAGAAGCAGAGCTGAAGCAGATGTGGTAACAAATAATTACTCACTAATTGCTTTTTCTAGAGCAGAAAACTTGAAAGAACTTGAGTAAAAATTGTGTTATTTTAACTTTTAAGTACTCCTTAATATGCAAATCAGTTTTGCTATTTTTGTATCGAAAAAGCTATTTTTCTGCTTTGAGCCGCATAATATAGTGTTCAATTCTTCTGCTCTTCCGTGAGTTATGAAAACCTTTTTATCAGTTTGTTTCTGTTCAGAATTTCTCTGTCATTAATAATAAACTTGTGTTCATGTTATTTTATGTATGATTAAGAAGTTGCAGTTCTATTCAAATATACATATTTTCTTTGAATAGCCTAACTTGATTACATGACATTTTAATACTGCTGTGCATATGATCTTTCTTCAGATTAACTGAGATTATTTTTGTTACAATTAAACAAATGGGGATTCCTCTGATCTCAGCATTCACTAATATACATACCCTAGTTATTAGTTTTTCCTAAAAAAGTATACCAAACAAAAGGTTTTGTAAAAACAACTGAATGGCTAATTACTAAAAATCTGTTTAAATATCCTACTCTTCTTAAAGTTCTACAATGCTTGTAGAATATATCTTTAGCAGTGGTTTTAAAATGTAATAATATTCTTTACTGATTTAACTTGTTTTTCTAGGTATGTTCTTAGCTGAGATGATTGAGAAGTACTTCGTATCCCCCACACTATTCAGAGTCATCCGACTTGCCAGAATCGGTCGAATCCTGCGCCTCATTAAAGGCGCTAAGGGAATCCGCACTCTGCTTTTTGCTCTGATGATGTCTCTTCCAGCTTTGTTCAACATTGGGCTGCTGCTCTTCCTGGTCATGTTCATCTATGCCATATTTGGCATGTCCAACTTTGCCTATGTCAAGAGGGAAGTTGGGATTGATGACATGTTCAACTTTGAAACGTTTGGCAACAGCATGATCTGCCTGTTTCAGATCACCACATCCGCGGGCTGGGATGGTTTGCTCGCCCCGATCCTTAACAGTGGGGAGCCGGATTGTGACCCCCATAAAGATCATCCAGGGAGTTCTGTGAAAGGTGACTGTGGCAACCCTTCTGTTGGGATTTTCTTCTTTGTCAGCTACATTATCATATCCTTTCTGGTAGTGGTGAACATGTACATCGCTGTGATTTTGGAGAACTTCAGTGTTGCTACTGAAGAAAGCGCTGAACCCTTGAGCGAGGACGACTTTGAGATGTTCTATGAAGTCTGGGAGAAGTTTGATCCTGATGCAACACAATTCATAGAGTTCAGTAAATTATCAGATTTTGCAGCTTCATTAGATCCACCTCTTCTCATAGCAAAACCAAACAAAGTCCAGCTTATTGCAATGGATCTGCCCATGGTGAGCGGTGACAGAATTCACTGCCTTGACATCTTGTTTGCTTTCACAAAGCGTGTATTGGGGGAAAGTGGGGAGATGGACGCCCTCAGAATACAGATGGAAGATCGGTTTATGGCAGCCAATCCTTCTAAAGTCTCCTATGAACCAATTACAACCACATTGAAACGAAAACAGGAGGAGGTGTCTGCTGTCATCATTCAGCGTGCTTACAGACGTCACCTTTTAAGGCAAAAAGTCAAAAAAGTATCATGTATATTTAGTCAGGATAAAGGTAAAGAGGAAGATGATCTGCCCATGAAAGAAGATATGATTATGGATAAACTCAATGAGAACTCTACTCCAGAAAAAACAGATATGACCCCATCCACAACCTCCCCACCTTCTTATGACAGCGTAACAAAGCCAGACAAGGATAAATATGAAAAAGACAAGTCAGAAAAAGAAGATAAAGGTAAAGACAGCAGGGAAAGTAAAAAGTAACATAGAATGCTGTTTGTGATAAACTGTTTACAGCCTGAAAAAGTATGTATTTGTGTCAACAGGACTCCTGTAGGAGGTACATGCCAAACTGTCAGTTTTTACATATATAGATATATATATAATTATATATATATATATATATAAGGTCAGTGCCTATAGCAAGACAGTGACCCCTCGTCATCAAACTGCAACTCTGTAAAACAGGGTAACATCTTGACAGGAGGTTGTTGTTTTTAGTACCAGCTGACACTGCTGAAGAGATGATAAAATGGCCAACCAGACTGTAGGGACCAGTTAAAAAAAAAAGGTGCAAACCTATGAATCTCTGTGTTTAACATGAAACACACAGTACAAAAATTGTATCCACTGTTAGCATTTCAACAGTCACATTTGCCATATTTTTACAAAAATCAGTGTTGGTGAACTTATCATTTTTTAATTCACAGGTTGTTTACTATTATATGTGACTATTTTTGTAAATGGGTTTTATGTTGGGGAAGGGGGTATGAGGACCAGGTGTTCTACTCTCGGATTCTCTATAATGTACAGACAGAAGTGATTTGCATGAAGGCATGCTGCACTTGTAGTTCATGCATGGGAAAACATGACGTCACACAAAGCAGCAGTCTGACTACTTCCATGTTTCAGGGTGGCTCTGTATGTTGAGGTGCTTAATAACAGTATCCATCTAGTATCTCATCCAGACAAATCTTAATGTGCCTGTAAAGTCCCATAGAGTCTACAATAATAGAACAGATGTTTTATTTTTTCATAAGTCATTTAACAATAGTTGAACAAACTCTGTGTAAAAATTCTACTGAGGGACATAGAGTCCACTTTCAAGTATTCTTCTGCGGAAAACAGTTTACTTGACATTGGGAAATTGAGTTTACCAAAAACCTCCAAAACATAAGGATTATGAAGTTGTTCTGCTTCACCCTGCAGTATCATTTAGCCATCTTCTGCTCTCAGCAAGGTTGACATTGTATTGTGTTGATTAAAAAAGAACCCTCTATGTAAATAGTTATTTTATCCCGTGGTGCATGTTTGAGCAAACAAATAATGACATGTGCACAATATTTATTGCATCAAATATGTACCACATTAAGTGTAATTTGCAAGCTCTCAACAGCTAATAAGAAGTATTCTGTACCATTATAGATAGTTTGGAAGCTATCACTGATGCATGTTTATCTTGCCTTTGCTGCTGTAATTTTACTCCTTCCACTGTTAAGAGTCTAATATGGGAAGCCATATCTCAGTGGTTAAGTGAAATAAATTGTTCAATTGGTCATCATTCTTTCATGACATCAAGCAATAGTTTGCAGCTATTTAAGAGCTTCTTGCTTTGCATTCTAAAATTTTAAGTGACTACTGTACGGTGCATAGTCAGACTGTACAGGATATGTTGCAAACTGCTTAATCTGTTGAAAACTACATGGATAGAATTTTCTAAGAAAATATAAATACTGTAAAAAATACCATTTTATTTTATTTTTCAGCGTTTTGTACATAAAATAAGAAATGAGAATTATCTTCAGGTTGATGTTACTGTCACTTTTGTTACTTTCTATCCATAGCACTTTTTAATTCAAGAACTTCACAAAATAAGAAACAAAGGAAAGAATGGGGTAGCTTTAGGTTTCTGCTTTTTTATTAGTACTGTATTTTTGCACACATTTTAATGTGAAATAAGTTTCAAACTGAGTCCAAAATGCACTTGCTTCCAAATAGATATAACTTGTAATTGAAATGTGGTGGGGAGGATTTGTTTAAAATTCTAGCACTGCCTGCATCAGAAGTTTCAAGGTAGTCTTTTTATTCATGAAATCTTTACCAGTGTTTGTTTACATAGACTATTCTTATTCTTGTTGATTCATGCTGCACTAGAACTGTTCTAAATATAATATGGGATCCACAATGTTCTTTTTCCACAGGAATTAAATAGCAAACTTGTATAATTGATCACATCAGGACATTTTGTGTTTCTTACACAAGCAAAAATTCGATGTTGACTCCTCCTTTTACAAAAATATTGACTTGTGTGTCGGTGAACTGCATGCAGGAAAATGCTATTACCATAAAGAACAGTAAACCACATTACAGTTGAGCCAAAAGAATAAAGACTTCATTTTTTATTGTATTTAATGGTTTTGTCTGGTTTTTTTTCCCCACTAAAAACTACTGGATATCAAGAGGTGCTACGAAAATAAAATACGAATAAATAAAAGGTTAGAAATAGATTTGTGAAAAGTAAAAAAAAAAAAAAATGAAGCTGTATGCTTTCTGAAAGATCTTAAACATGATTTGCACTTACACTCTTCAGGTTATTAATCTTATTCAGGATCCTAGTAGGATAATGTCTAAGAGCTCATGATGCTTCAATCCTTTCTTCATACCTTTTTCATATTCTGAGACAACTAGAAAAACGGATGTTAAAGAAAGTCTCTAGCTACCACGGCTCCAATGTAGGTATCATTTCAACTATATTTTACATTTGAAGTGAAGAATTATCTTTGTGTTATAAAGACAAAAATATTCATTGCATTATTTTCAAAGTATAACTTATTATTTTGTGCTAAGACATGAGAGCCAAATTTTAGGTAGCAATCATATTTGACTGCTATTTCTTAAAAGAACTTCTCCCTGTTGTAAATTTGAAGTAATGCCATGAAAGTTACACTGAACAAATTGAAAGCACAATCTCTAATAATCATCATAGATGTGCAGATGTGCACTCTACATCAGATCCTCTGAAGAGTATTGAGAAAACCAGATGTACCCAGTGATCTGTGTGATGTATAACTCCGAGCTTTGGGTGTGCACCCCAGCAGAAACACTTGCAATGGAACAGTAGCATGGTGCATGCCCTACGTCCCTTCTCTCCACAATTTTCAACCACTGATGGTCTGTTGAGATTGTTCACTCTAGAAATGAGTATCACTACACTCGTGTAGTGAGCTCTTAGGCTGCAGTGTTTTAGTTAGATTCTTCACCTCAGCTATGAAAAAACAATTGTCAGGGCAGGGTGTAAGATAGGGAGAGATGGAGAATTCAAAATCGTGTAATTAAAGGACAAGTTTCGTGTTGGTTTGGTTGGTTTTATGGAGGGAAAGGTCTTGAAAAAAATGCAGGTACATAAATATTTGTCTGACTTAGACTGAAAACAATCAGTATGTCTGAGAGGGGTTTGTGCTTAACACAAGACTAGCACAAAGAAAAAAATTAATTAAATGCCTCAGACAACAAGCCGCTGTGGTTTTGCTTGGGTACCCCTCCCTTTGTTGTTTGTTTTGTAAACAAATCTCTAGCTGACACATGGGACACTCGCGAAGGCCGGGCGTGTCCCCAGAGCATCCCCCCGCGGTCTGTGCCTGCGGCTCCGGCCGCTCGGTGCTGCCGCGGCCCCGCGCCCGCTCCCTGCCGGCGGCCGCCGCCCCGAGAGCGCCCGCAGCGCAGGTGAAGGAGCGGGGCAGCCCGGCCAGGCAGGGCCGCTCCCCGGGCACCGCGAGCCCCGGGCGGGAGGCGGGGGCCGAGCAGCTCCCCGGGCTGGCCCGGGGAGGGCGGAGCGGCCCGCGGGAGAGGCTCGGGGTCACCCCGCCCCGGAGCGGGGAAAGCGCCGCACGCCGCGCTCTGTGCCGGCCATGGAGGGCGGGGGCTCGGCGTCCCTGTTGGCCGCGGCTGCCGGCGTGGGGCCGGCTGGCGAACCTGGGAGGCGACAGGAAGCGCTGGAGTACCGGTGGCTCAGGTGAGGACCCGCAAGCGCAGTGGGCGTTTGCAAGCGCAGAGGCGGCGGAGCCCGGCGCAGCCGCTGGCAGCGCAGGAACTGGGAGAGCCGGGCGAGGAGAACAAACCCCACTGGCATCTGCGTTTGTGAGTCACCCGGAGGGAGCGGCTGTCCCCAGATCGGATCCTCGCCTGTAAGACCGCCTGTCTTTCCTGGCGTTTGCGACACCTGAGGCGTAAAGGGATGCGAGGTGAGGTGGCCTGCGGCACCCCTTTAGGGCTCCCGGGGTTTTCGCTGTCCCTCGGTGCTGCCGCTGGCCCAGCACTTTCAGCCGCGGCTGCGCCCGTCGGCTCGGAGCCCCTCGGTGTGTGGGGGTGTCTGCCCGGCTGGCGGCACACAGCGCCCGGGCCTGGCCGCCTCGCTGCACGGAGGGCGCGGACAGAGCTGGGGTAGCCCCAGCTGGCCCCGGCATAGCGCAGTAAATGGGAAGCGTCTCAAGGGGCTTCTGTTTAGTCTGTGGTTCTGGATAGGTCCTGTGGTGCTGCAAGACCGTGCTAGTCCTGTGTGAGAAACTGTGTTCTATCTCCACTCAGGACAGCAAACTCTGGAGCGACAAGATACCTCCAGTTTATTCTTCATCTAAAACATCTTCTGATCTAAGTAGACAGGAAGACACGCAGTTGTGAGAGGCAGTTGCTGACGCGGGCTAGTAGAGCTAAATAATGAACAGATTGCTTCAGGCTGAAAAACATGCTCAGTTTCCCATGTTCTTTCACACTTAATGTTTAATTATACTCACCATATATTGCAGCGTTTTGAATGAGGATATGTTCTACTGGGGAAAGATTGCTAACAAAAGTCTGCCACAAAAGATTTCACATCCACATTTGTCACCCTTACTTTATCAGTGTGCAAATTGGAGAATGAATTTTTGTATAGTGTGTGTGGAAAAAATAAAGCTCTAAGAGATTTGTAAATTTTAGTGTATTTACCCTGAAAAGTGGCAACATAAATAAAGACCCAAGGGCAAAGATGCTGGAGTGGCATACCCTAAGGTGACTCCAGAATAACTTCTATGCTGTTTAGTCTTGTCAGAGGAAAGCAGGTTAAAGTAATCTCTAAAATACAGCTTTTAAAAATTGACTGTAAGGAAAATTGTATGCCTGTTCTTACCTGTGGCTATTGTTTCAGTATATTATTTATGTGTTTACTGTTTGAACAATAGTTCAGGTTAGCTCAGTAACATCCCTCACTAGTCACTAAAAATCTCATCATAATTTGTTTTAGAGAATGCAGTAAAATGAGGAAAAGTGGAGAGAGATTTTGTGACTAAGCATGCTTTATTTTAAAGCGTTCTGAAGTATCGTAAAGCTTTTTAGATCTATTTAGCTTTTACTGTGAAATAAACAGAACTCTCTGCAATATGTGGTAGAAGTTTGGTTGAACCTTGGGAAATCTATTTGTATTTCGGGTTAGGTAGTATATATGGAATATAAAGTGCTTGAATGTAGACTGGCTTCTGCACTCTTTGGGGACCCTTACTTGTGTAATAGTCTGAGAAGTGTTTGCAGCATGCAGTGGTACCTTGCTGTGAATTTATCTTTTTGATAGGTCTTGTGTCTGACTATCTAGATTTTTGATTCTGTCAGGTTGTTCTAATGACAATTCAAAATTATTTCCTGCCTCTGGGATTGCATAGCAACGGCTGTGGAGGGAATAAGCAATAAGCAACTGCAGGAGGCTGTAATGCGTGTTACAACACACATTCGCTATTGTAAATTGTTGTATTTTGGAAACAAATGGCCTTGTAGAGATGCTACAGAACAGCAGACAGCCTAGTTTGGCACTTGTCACACTGATAGCTCAGCTTGCTTTAACCACAGACAGATGTTACTGCATGGATGTACTACATCAGTCTATTTGTTCAAAGTGAAGGGGGGGGTGAATGGGGCTGAACTGTGGTTTGGATTACTTTCTGTAGGGGAATCTTCTACAGGTAGTTGATGGTGACTGATGGTTTTGGTCTAACCCCAGCTGGCAACTAAATGCTGCACAGCTGCTCACTCACTCCAGCAGCAGGATGAGGGAGTCAATCAGAAGGGTAAAAGTGAGAAAACTTGTGAGTTGAGGAAAAGGCAGTTCAGTAGGTAAAGGAAAAGCCACTCACACAAGCAAAGCCAAACAAGGCACTCATCCACCAGTTCCCATGGGCAGGCAGCTGTTCAGCCATCTGCAGGACAGCCAGGGCTCCACCACACGTAACGGCGACTTGGGAAGACAAACACTGTCACTCCAAACATCCCCCCTTCCTCCTTCTTCCCCCAGGTTTGTATGCTGAGTATGACACCATATGGTGTGGGGATATCCCTGTTTTCAGCTGGGGGCAGCTGTCTTGGCTGTGTCCCCTTCTAACTCCTTGTGCACCTCCATTCTCCTCACTGGTGGGACGTGTGAGGAGCAGAAAATGCCTTTGCTCTGTGGGAGCACTGCTCAGCAATGGCAAAAACATCCTGGAATTACCAACACTGTTTCCAGCACAAATCCAAAACACAGCGCCACACTAGCTGCTGTGAGGAAAATTAACTCTCTCCTGGCCAATCCCAGCACACTAATTTAGAGAAACAGTGAGCCAGGGGATAAGAAGGTTTGGATGCTGTAAGGGCCCCAAGCAACTCACTCGATGAGACATTTAAAAGGGCTCATGGTTGTTCGTGTACTCTAAGTTACAGGCACAGGAGAAATACTGACAAGGTATTCTCAAGAGGTAAAAACAAAAAAACTTTACTGGCAACTTTAGAAAATCAAAGAAACTTTGACAAAGGGTTTAATGCAGCATTCAATCAATATAAAACACTTCTCAAAGTATTAACTTGGCCCATTCAACTTGGCAAACTCTAAGCCAGTTCAATTTTAAGTTACTCAAAAATTGCAAGAAGAGGGAATTAGAAGAAGAAACAGAGACAGAAAAGATGCAGAAAAGGATACATATAGGTACGAACTCCTGGATTCCAGTGGCATTCAGATAAAAATTCCAAGAGGAAGTATGGTCAAGACATCTGATTGCCTTGTGTTTGGCCTTAAATACCCCTTGGCTTTCCTGAGCCCTTCCCCCACATGGGACTTCTGGTCATTTGGCCACTTAGGAGCTGGGTTAGGGGCTCCAGGGGTGGGGTGTGGAGCATTGCCTCCCCTGTGCCAGGGATTGGCAGCCACTGCAGGGCTGGGATACAGGCTCTGGGTTGGAGGGGTGTGGAGAAGGGCACTGCCTCACCAGGGCAAGGACTGACCTGCCCCCTCATACATGCACCCCAGAATGTCTCTAGACCTCGGTTTTTTCAGTCTCTCACAGATGTCTCTGGCAGTGAAGATATCTTCCTAATGTATGTATGAATCTGAGAAAAACAGAGCATTTGTGTTACTGGGAAAAGAATTCATCTAATAGATGCAGTGTTAAGTGAAGGACTGATACATGCATGTAAAATGATCTAGAAGATTTAATATTTTCCTTTGTTTTTTGCTGTTTCTAGTATGCATCATTGTACTATATTAGTTACTCTCTTACCCCACAACCCATTTAAGGAAGCTTATATTTTTATTAATTCTAAAAACTTGTCAAATGAATAATGCCGCACTATTCTGAAAGTAAAATTTTACCTTCAAAAGTTTTTCACACCGAACTGGTTCCCTGGTTACTGGTGTTGTAAATTGCTTGACTTCCTGAGGCCAGTTTAAGTACTTTTTCAAACCTTAATAAAGATGCAGGTGTTGCTGCTCCCCCTCCCCCTCATCCTGTTTGCTGTATGGCTTTGACAGGTAAAAAAGAAAAGCCTGTTGCATTTCCCATTTCCCAGGCAAATACCCTCTCCGTTGGGAATGCCTTCCATTACTCTCAATATCCTCAGTTACTTGATGATTTGTCCAAGCATTTTGCAAGACTTCTGTGCAGTTCTGTGCCAGAGTGTGCAGGCTAGGTCAAAAAGGAGAATGGGCATGGCCAAACTGGAGATAGCTGCTCTTATCTGCACTCCAGGGAGGGGGATGAAATGGAGGTAATCCAAACTAATTGGTTTCGGTGATAATACATTCTGTATAATGTGCTGTCTGATAAGCAAGTGTTGTTAGAACAGATAAAAAAGTATGTATTTCCTAATTGATAGTTCCGCAAAGCAATCTGGAACCGTGAGCCAGTCTGCAGATAAGACTTGTACCTAGTTTTGAAGGATCCTTTTTAAATTAGTTTGTCATAATCTGATGCTTAAGTAGTTATAATGTTAAAAGGTATTCTATACACATATGAGACTGCTTTGACATATAGAAGCAGTCTTTGCAGGTAACTGTTTTGCAAAACTGTTTTCTTCAGGATTCTCCCGAACTTCATTGTTGTGTCACAAATCAGCATATGTGACCTAGAGGTCACATCATTTCAGTGCAGTGCTTATCATGTGGTGTTCTCAAGACGTTTTGTATTGTACACATATTTGACAGGGAAATAAATCTAATGTCTTGATAAGATTACAATGGGGTGCTGAAAGGGTTATGTTTGAAAGTATGCATTCCATGTTATTACATGGATCCCTCGATCATCATCCTGTTGGGTTTTTTTATTCACACTTCTGTGAACTGTTTGTGTTCAAGTGGAAATTGCATGACTGGGTTTGACACTGCTTTTTCACTTTGCTTTGAAGTGCCAACAGCCTTCTCAAAAGGCATGATGTTCTATTTTAGTAATCAAGCACTGTTGTTTGCTACCTGGTGAGAACACAAAGGGCAAATTGCATGTATAACCTTGAAATCCTCTTTTAAACAATTGCATTAGAAGTCTTGCTTTATATAGTTTGTCTTATGCAGTATTTTTTTGCATGTGTGTGCTTTAGTCTTTTGTGTCTTCTGGTTTTTTGAGATCTTTTTGCTCAGTCCCTCTACACACAGTACAGTAATGTAAATCACTAATGTACACTTTGTACCAAATATATCTGGAAAAGGCACATATGGAAGTAGGTATTTTTGCACTGGATGTAGTAGATATGAAACACAAATTTGCCTCATTTTGTGTAAACAATATCTATCTATATGATCAAGTTTTAGTGAAAATTTGCAAAATATTTGTGGAAGGAGGATTTGGAAGTAAGATTTGAGGCAGCATTTTGTTTTCAGGTTAAAACTATTCAAGCATTTTTTATACAAAACCCTAGACTGTTGGTCATTTCACAGCAGACTTGTTTCTGTTATAGCCTTCCTATGTCACAACTGGCTTCTTTTGCAGTTCCCATGGCAACAAGGATTTTTGAACGGCAAAGCAGGATACTGGTTTGAGGGGGTATAAATACTCTTTATTACAGAAGAAATTTTGATCCTTGAAAGCTGATCAGGCACCCTGCTGTTCCCCGTCATGTCCCTCCCCTTAATAATCTGTGTTTTGCCCATATGTTTACACCTAAATGTGAATTCCTATTTGACAAGAATACAGTTACCTGTTCTAATTTTTAACATCGTATAAGAGATGATGGAAAAATTGTCAAGCCTTACTGTAGTGATAGGATAGAAAAACATGTTGTCTTCCAGATACAGTCTCAACAAAGAGGAGAGCCCTGTATATACCTAGAAATTTGTATGTTTATGTATTTGTGAACATTGTAGATGCTTATAAACAGTAATGAGAGTTTAAGTTGCTCAAGATTTGCGTTGGCTTCTGCTAATGTTTACTTTGGCTTCAACTTGTTTCCAAGAGGCATTCATAAAATATTTACTTCTTTAACAGCGTTACACTAGGTTTTTAAAGTGAAGGGTCTCAAAATACTGCACTTGTTTCACAGACTAGAATTTATTAACAGTGGCAATAATTTGGTGTCTTTTTCAGTGTCTGTCCCTCACCATCTCAGATGAGCACAAGTGATATGGGATGTTCGGGATGTATCCTGAACCAAATAGTTGTAGTATCAGCCTTGATAGAGTAACTCTGCTTGGGTCATTTGCCTAAGTTAGATAGGTTTTGTGTGTTGCTGTTTTTCCTTCTGAGCATTCGTTCCAAAATAAGAAGCCAGTTATTCAGATGTGTCAAGTTCTCTCCATAACCCCACAGTTTAGCTTGGGTTGTTTTGCTTTGTAACCGGTAAAAAAGAAAACGGGAATTATGCAGTTGCTGAAAAACAGCATGGGTAAACTAGGTAAACTTACATTATAAAAGCCTCTGAATAGTACATCTAAGAAATTTATCCTCATGACATGTGAAAGGTAATTTAGAGATGTATGAAAAACAAATTTGGAAAGTAACGTCAGCTGCCAGTTTCCTGCTGGTCTTCATGGTTTGGGTAGGGAGATTTCTGCTTCTCCCTGCCACTGTCACCACACACAGATGTGGGATTATTATGGAATCATGAAAAGGAAAAAACACCACTTTGATCTCTACCACTGAAGCTACTCATCCAAAGACAAGCAGTTCTGCTGGAGAAGGATCGTACAGGAGTAGGGCAACCTAGTATTTAGTTAATAACTTTGTCCAAATACTCATTGGTAAAAGACTTTTCACTACTGCTATCACTTATGTACATTATAGCTATAACAAAATAACTTGTATATACATGAGAGAGAAATTCAGCTTAGCATCCAGAGCCAAGCATGAATACCCTGGATGTACGTAATTTTTTTTCAAGTGAAGCTAGAAGTTCTGGAATGATTAATTTTATCTTTTTCTTCCAACTGACTTCCACCAAAGTCAATTCAGTGCCAGTATCGGAAAAATGCTTACAGGCTGCAGTAGTATTTAATTTATAATGGTGTATGTGATTCTGGAACATTCTGTTTGGAAATGCAAGAAAATCAAGCTATGAAAACTGGAATTTTGAACATGGGTCTGAAAAGATTTACAGTGATGGACAGCAGTGTATTGCATTGCCCCTCCTCCCCAGCCCTCCAACACAACCTCAACCCACTTGTAAGAGCTTGAAGGCTTATTTTGGCATTTATTTTTCTGGCTTTGCTTGTAATATTAGCAGTGCAGTTTTTCACTGAATAATTTGTCCAGTGCTCCCTGAGAATTCAAGAGAACAGATAGTTGCTACCTTGGGTTTTAGGCTGAAGAAATGCGAAAAGTTTAGGAAAAGGGATTTCTGAAATGCAATTAAAGAATAAGAGTTGAGTAACAATGTCAGGCACTTTTTGTTGTTTCTGGTGAGGACGTGAGGCTGGTGATTCTGCATGAAGCTCGATGAATGGGTCGAACAGCTAGCTTCTGCATCTCTGTTGAGACGCATTAGGAGTGACAATGTGATGACATAATCACTGACCCCAGATTGTTCTCGGCTATAAATCCTCTGGTTGCAGTCTCCACTGTTTCTCTGCATGTGCCGTTCACATTTAAGGGCTTTTCAGATCGTCTCCAGCACCATCTGCTGCATAATGGAAAGAAAACAATTGTGCTGTGTGTGGAGCCAGCTGACTCCCTGAGTGGAACTGGGGGTTTGCAAAATCCATCTCGTCTCGAAGAACTTGTCTGTCTGCTTGTCCTCACTGCCATACTGAGCACTAGTCACTAGGCTGCCATTATGCATGAGAAATAAAGAAGTAGTGACTCATTTACAGGGACATACACGTTTTTGAGCAGGTCAGATACTGTATGTGTCTTCTCACGCTCGTGTACAAGAAAGACTGCACATCCTGATGTCTCCCTAACTGGAAGGAGGGAAACCTTGTGTTTGAAGCATCTTGTCAGTATGAGTGTGTTGGTAACACTTGTCGTGCACGGGCAATGAGGAGATAAGCAACAGGATTTCCTAACTGCAAGCATTCACTAGGTGTCAGTGCATGATTGCACCGAACCGATGCTCTTGCTGAGTTCTTTGGTTGTGATACCTCCCTTATGAAGAGGGATTTTAAAGAAAACTCCCACTTTTGTTTCTAGAATGCGGTGTGGATTAAATTTAAGAATAACTACTGAATAAAAGTAATTACTTCAGTCTTCTTTTTAGTAGCAGTCTGATAAAAATGCCGATATTAAAAAAAATTACTAACATGTTTTGTGCTTAACGAAGGTAATTTAAAGACTTAGAATAGCTCCTGAATTGATCACTTTCAGGCTTTCTTGTCAGTATCTGTTGTACTACTGATGAAACACTCTACTCATACTGCTGTTGATCCTGGGTGTGACTAAAATTCCTATTAAGATGTGGAAAAATTGTAGCTTTTATAGTGATACATTATCTGTGAAATGAATGCATTATTAATTAAACTGCAACTTAATTATTTGCAAAACTGTTGTTTTCCTTAAGGGATGTTAAAGATCAAGTCTGTAAATGTCAGTCAGAGAGGAGGAAAGCCCCATGAATATAGCTAAAATTGCCTGTTTTTCTGTTCTCTTACCATATTGTGTCCCTAGAATGAAATATAATGTTTATTAGAATATCTTGAATTGCATGCATCTCACCATTAGATTTTAAAAAATATATTTAAAACAGATTTAAATTCATATTTAGTCTAATTTTAGTAATAAATAATTAGGGAATTAATCTTTTCAATCTGTATAGAGTGATCAGCATTCCTCTAGAATTTTAAGTTGTTCCAAAATGGATATTTTTCATGTTGCTTGTGAAAGTGTTTGGTCAGAACTGTTCATTAGTAGGTTAAAATAGCAAAAAAGAGTCATTCATGTGATAAATGAAAATATTTGAGATGGCTTTCCTGTGTCTTCCAGTTTATATTGAACTTTTCCTATTATATTTCAATCCATAACATTTAGTGAATAATACCCTTTACCCTTTTATACTTAATCTATTTACAGGTGAGGCCTGTTTTAGAACTGTTCCCTTGTTACTCTCAGGGAAGTGCTAATGGTCGTGCTAATAGAGAAGTCAGCTTGGTTACAAAGACAGGTGTTTGACTTGTGCTGTACACTGTATTTCTACATATCCAATATACAGCAGAGATACTGAAGGGATTGTCTGATGGCCAAGCTTCAGTATTTTCCCTATTTGATGTAGCTGTATAAGGGTACCATCTTTGGTGCCATCTTTGTTTCATCATACCACCTACCTGTCAGATAGGAACCATCTGATCATCAAAGGCAAATTTCTTCCACGCAAGTCCCTCTAGTTACATTCGAGCTGTATCTCTCATCATTGGACACAGCTACCTGACTGGACAGGTTTTTCAGACAATTTTTGATTGAGTTTGTATAAGAAGATCTGTAAGGGATACAGTAGGAAGACTGTGGAGACCATTGTCTGCACCTCTCCCTTACAGACATACTGAATATAAACAATTGTTCTAAATAAAGGAGAGCTTGAATGACTTCTCATTGCATATGACTTTCCGATTTTGTATGTCTGAACACCAAAGGAAAGCCCGTTCTCAGCTTCTATTGCTCATTAACTTCACCAAAAATTATTATCTACTCACAATTATGCAAAATAAAGCAGATTCTGTCACTGCTTTGAAAATAGTTCCTAGCCTAAGGCTTAACAGTTTATGTAAGAAGTGAGGATTTTTGGTTTTAATGACAACTTTGGGATTCTTCCAGAACCTCTCTTGAGAAGCTGATCTGTCTTAAAAGAGCTCTCTCTGCCCAGTGACAATTTTTTTGTCTTTCCTTGTTTGACTTGTCTTGAGAAAGCTGTTTAAATTAATTCCTGGTTGTTGACTGTCCTGTTTTTCAATGCCAACCCTGACGTTCTGTTGGTATGGCTCCTTCAAAGTTCGTGATTCTGCTAAGCGTTTTCTTGCAGGCCTGCTGCTGCACTGATGGTGATTAAAAAGACATTTGCAAGTCAGAAAATCCATTTGATGTCTCTACAACTTTTAAAGTAATGCTTCCTGTGTTTTTAACATAGCCAGTAGAGCTTGTGTCTGCAAAACATGCAAAGAGAAATTCAGTCATCCTTCATTTCACTGGGGCTCCCACCTTGCTGAAATGGACATACTAGCATTGTAGGTTGTCTGAATTTATGAGCTTTTGAGTACAGTCAGCTCTGTTCACTGGAAATCCAAATCACTGATCCCTTTTCTATGGGTGAACCCTTAGCATAGTAGGATTTTCTCTTGTACCAATGATAGACATGTACTTGTTTATTGTAGTTGAGAGCAGTTCCGAAGAAAATTAGAGACTTGGTTACTGTTTTTCTTGGCCTGAAAGTATTGAAATTGACACCTGCCTCTTTCAGAGATACAATGTAATGGACAAGCTATAAAATAATGTTAGGAAGAGAGTGCTGGGCAAGGGCCTGCCATTTCTCTTGGTTGCTACTGGATGAAATGGGGCATAGCACTCTCATATTGGGGCACTCGCTTGTGTGTAGGGATAGATGGGCTTTCTTGTTCACAAGATTGATTTGGAAATAGGGACTAGACTCCTGTTCACTGCCAAGTGAGTGTTCTCTTCTAGAATGCATTTGCAGATCTGTATGTGAAGGCACAGGTCCATTTTTGCAGAACACTGCTTTCTTTGGTGCAGCTGAATTTCCTGTCACTTGGGGAATGAGGACATTTTAATTTATCAGCAAAATTATGTACATTTTGAAGTTCTCCTTAGCTATGATGGAGCAAAAAGGTAAATAATGACCTTTCATTTTACAAGGAGAAAAATTAGGCACACTGAGTTTCTGAAAAAGCAACTGATCTTTCATATAATTTTTTCCTCCTTTTTTTAACAGCTCTGTCACTTACAAGCTTTATATATGCTTCCTATTCATTCAATATCTTAGCTTAATGCCGTACTCTTCATCTTTTGTGATTAAAGATGTTTAATCTTTATGTGATGCATAACTTCTTATGTTTGTTTCATGTACAATGGTGATTTTTCTTTAAAGAGTCAATTATGTTATTAAAACGAAAACAAGCACACTAGGACAAAACCATACATGGAACAGGTATGAGAATGGCCCCAAGGAAGTGGTTGTATTGAAAGGCTGGTAGTACTGGTTAATCACATGTCGTTATGAATTGGACATGATTTCCTCGGATGCTCTTCCCGTGTCGGTTTTGGTGAGCTGTGCATCAGCAGCACTGGGGAAGAACAGTGAGTACTATCAATAGCAACAGTGCATGGCCTTTCTTAAAAGTATGCATGGGGTAAAGGAGGAGCTCCTTCAGTGACTTCTGGAGTTAAATTTTGCACAAGTGTACTTAAAAATGTAGTACTTTCATTGGTAGAAATGTAAAACAATGTTAATTTTTTACACCAGAAATTTTTATGAAAAAAAAATGTTTTGTTGGTATAATGTACTCGAGGACCTGATTCACCATTTGAGACCTCATTTGATCACTGTTTGGCACATGGATACATGTGGCACATGGGGCAAAATCCAAAATCTAATACAGAAGAAGCGTGACTTTTAGGTATCAGTGTAGCCTTGTGACTTCTCTGGTAATCTGTGTGAACTGATTGTGGGCAGCCCCACAATCCCTGATAAAAGTCTAGAGGCTACTTTTAGTGACCAATATGAATGAATGTGAATATGACCAATAGGTGAGGCTGAAGATAGGGTAGCTGTAGACCCATGAATGAAGCTGGGCTGGGTAGAGGGAGCAGAAGCTTGTCAGGAAGAACCAAATTAGTAGGATTAGGACACTGTGCATATGGTTGAAACCAGGATTATAACACTCAGGGTGAAATTTATCTAAATCTAGTTGATTTTTAATTTTACTCTTGGAAAAATGAGAAATGCCCACAGTTGGAGTAAGCATCAAACGTTTGGAGGAAATGTATTTAGATATTATCCCTGTTCTTAATGTTTTTCCACCTTTACTGTTTGTAACTAATTGTGGTATAGCTGCCTAAGCTCATAATATTTGGCTTCACACATTTATGTTTCTGCACATTTTATTAAGCTTAAAGATTTCATCAAGTCAGTGCATTAGTAGAGGAAGAGGAATATAAATAAAAGAAGAAACTCTTGCCTGCAAAATAAGCAGAAAAAGAGCTCTTACTAATCTTTCAGGTAGTCAGCTGTGGTGACTAAGTAAAATCTCATAAGGTGCCTGTGTCATAGCAGTGAAAAGTGGTGTTCCTCCCTGACCTAGCTGTCAGTCTGTGTCTGTGTTCCTTTCAAAAGGGGTAGTACCTCCTCTTTTCCCTTACTGTGCTGTGCCACCATCACTGGAGCAGATAGGGCTGAAAACCAAGAATTTTTATTTATGCTAATCAAAAATGGGTTAGTAAACTTTTTCAGGTTTGTTTAAATTTGCCTTTCAGTCATGAAGCATAGGTTATGGTTCAAGAGAAGCTTGTTTTTGAAGTCTAATGTTTTAGGTTTTGTACTGTTATTTAGTTATGAGAAGTCAATTCTGGATTTTGGCAAGAGCTTACCTGACTTAGTTGGTATGCAAATAAGCAAAATTGGAAATAATTTCCATGGTAGAAAGCTGCTTTATGAGATAGTCACAGATGAGTTAATGGAAATCCATGTATACTCTTGTGCAAAAGTTCCTTGCTTACCTTTTTATCTCTTTTTGTGTCGTTTATTATACGACTCTTGCTTTGACTGAAGGCAGATGACTATACTTTTGAGCTGATTGAAGGAATATAAATTGGATGTTGGTAAGTGGGTGAGAGTCTGAGAAACTTGAAGGTTGTGTAACTTGCATTTCTAAGAGCTTGAAATTAGTCTGCCTTGAATATGTTTTTCAATTTTGTTCTCACCTGGCACTATTTTTGTGGAGGTTTCTGTGGTGTGGGTTTTTTTGCTTTTTTTTTTTTTTTTTTTTTGTTTGGTTTTGGTTTTAATCTTTATTTCACATGAACTCTCTACATATATTTTAAGAGGAAAGCAACATTTGGTTTGGTTTTCCGTGGTTTTGTTTATCAAGGAGTAAAGAAAAACTTATTTATAATGGCTGCTGCAGTACTGTTTGTCTTAAAACTAAGGCAGCTGTTTTTGGCCTTCAGCAGTGCAATAAGCAGTGTAGTCATTCCCCACTTGCCCCACTGATGAAACTTCCCAGTCTGCCCATTCCCGAGGCTCTGCCAGTCACACTCCCAAGGCCGCGCTTCCACAGCTGGGACCGGAGCCCCTTCCCAGCAGGCGGCTCCAGGGACCCGGCAGGTCCCACCAGACCCCCAGCACAGCCCTATCACACGGCCAGGCCGGGTTTCTTCACCAGTCCCACCCCAGGTTGTCCACAGCAGAGCCTCACATGTCTGTAAAGCCATTTATTCCGGCTGCAGTAACACAGAAACAGTTCGAGCTGGTGCCTCTGAGGAGGGACCCCCAGCAAAGGAACCCCTGGGCTTTGCACCTTCACAGTCCCTGTGTGGGAAAGTCTTGCTTCTCCTCCTGAGTCTTCAGCTCCTGCCGCCCTCTCCGTGTCCATCCACCTCGCTGGTGTCACCTGACTTCCTATACTTTGTTATTAATAAGTTCCTGCTGTGTCTCTCAGTGTCCATTCACCTGGCCAGCATCACCAGTCTTTGTGCCCTTTGTCATCCCAAAGTTAGCAGTTCATGGCCTCTTGTTTCTCTGGCCTCCCACCCAGAGCTCAGTCTGCAAGCTGAGCATCTCAGTGTGGTTCTTACAGCTCCTTGATAGTTAAATCCTCCTAATGTAACAGGAGGAATGTATTCAAGTGCCAGATCCCTTGACTAGTATGATGTGCCTTAGAAAAAAGGACTTGGTTTGTTGCTGTTCTGAACTGGAGAAAACATTGTTCAGCTCCTTCAGACACAGTAGAATCTTCAAGGTTCTATTAAAGAGTAAAAATTGATGAATGATGTCGTTAATTAATCCTGTTCTTTCCTGAAGCAGTTTTGATTTTCAAAATATAGGGTGATGTGTTTTCATTGTGCATTGCCCATAATTATCCACCACCTCCTCCAACCTGAAGTGTCATCCCTTCAGGCTTCATTGAATGCAGTCAGTAGGGCATTGCAGCCAAAATAGCTTGTTGTATGGCTTCTGCAGTTTTACTTTGCTGTTTGACTGTGGAGTTGTTTTTTTTTTTTTTCCAAAGACTCATGGAAACTGTATCACACACATCCTGTTTGATAGCTTCAGACTACTTAAACCTCAGAATACTGGAATTCTGCAGGCATTTCTTAAGACTAGATGATGGCATTTGTCTACCATTTGTGAGAAAGAAAGATCCATTTTCCATTTGTTTTCAGTCATAAATCATATGTTATTTCCTGGCAATGCCAGCTACTTCAAATTAAGGAAACCTTGGCCTGGGTTTCATAATCAAACATCAGTGGGTTCCAGTTTTTTTGACCATGCAGGATTTTTCCAGGTAGCTGTGTACACCCCAGTAAGTCATACATAGTTCATTCATCTATTTTTTTTTTTTCCCCTCTATTAGTGTTTAATCTGCTTGGGGACCGTGGTGGCACATTTTGTAACAACACCAGATATCCTGATATCCACATGGAACTGGCATTGGCTGTGAAATTCACATAGTCTTGTTGCTGCCTTACAAGCCAGGTTCCTCTCCTTTCAAGTACCTTTGTACAGACATGTAGGATGCTGAGAAACAAGGTGTTAAAATTTCTGTCTCCATTCAGGAGATCTAGTAGATCT
Source organism: Corvus hawaiiensis (assembly GCF_020740725.1). Taxonomy (NCBI): domain Eukaryota; kingdom Metazoa; phylum Chordata; class Aves; order Passeriformes; family Corvidae; genus Corvus; species Corvus hawaiiensis. The sequence goes on along the minus strand of NC_063219.1, from coordinate 22,098,476 downwards.
AATGTGTTGGAACATGACATACCTTCCTGGATCCTGCTAGCAGAACTGTGAATAAGGGTCTTATTTCTAGACCTGTGTGAGAAATTTGTTTCAGCATCCAAGGAGCAATCTTTCAGATTTTGCTGTGGGAGACCTGACCTCTTACAACATTAACAGGTCAGGTGATAGCTCTTCTGCCTCTGAGCCAGCCAGTAGCCACTGCTTGTCTTAGGCAAATGTCTGAGCCTGCAGTCAGTGGTCTGGTGAACAGACTGGTACATCAAGCTCCACCCATGCCTTCATGAGGAGTGTTAGTGCTGCTCTCACACTTGACAGGAGAGATGTACGGTAATTGGTTTTTAGTGAACGGCTGTATGATAAGATATCATAAACTTACATAACCTGAGGATAGCTGCTGGGATCCAGGGGCTGTGTGAGTGCCTGTGTGTGGTGTATCAAGTGGAGATCAAGAGATGTTAGTTACCAGTAATCAGAGTTCTTTGAGATATGTGTAGCTACAAGACCATTTTTCCCTCAGCCATTGTTTATGTTCTCTTGAACTTGGAAAGATTTGCATTTCAGGAGAAACTTAGATGGTGTAGAAGGTGCTATCCAGTCCCATAACCTGAAGGTTTATCCAGGAAGAAGGCAATCCTGTCGAACTATTCCATACAGGGATTCCCAAAAGAAACTTCTTTCTTTGTAGAGTCAGAGAAAACAGAAGTAAATATTTTGGTAGCAACAGACATAATCAGGGAAAGGAAGAGAGAAGGAAGTTGCGTCAGGAATCTGCTTCCTGGTGAAGTTTTCCTTTTTTCCAGTGTAATAGCTCTGGAGAAAAAAGATAAATGTGTGTTGGATGGAGTATCAACTAGAGGTAAGTTAAAAAATAGGAGGAATAACCAAACAAATGCAAGTACAAAGAGTAATTCCTTGAGTCACAGCAGGAACTGGGAACAAACCTGGATTCAGTTTCCCTTTCTCCATCTCTGTGGATATGTGGTTAATTAGTCCAATAATGACACTTTGGAGCTGGAAAGCATTGCTAAGATTTAGCAGGTGCTGGCTCTGGAAAGGGACAGTCAGGTCCAGGTGCTCTGCCAGGGAGCAGCCAGCGCAGCAGGTGGCTTGGAAAGAGCAGGTGAGACAGAAGCCGAGGGCAGCTCAGCAGTATGGAGCAGCTCAGGCCTGGGGATGGCTGCCAGGCTGGATTGGGAGCCTGGTGGAGAGGCAGGTCCGGCATCCCTTGGCGGCCGGGTGGGTGCTCAGCCCTCCGGGTCAGGACAGTGCCTGGCTGGGTCCCATCAGGGCTGCAGCAGTGGGAGCACAGCTCCAGCAGGGGCCAAGGGCAAGAGGCTGAACTTGAAGAAAGGGTCCTGGCAAAGGGTGAGCAGGGGCTGCTGCTGCCTTCCTCTCTCAGGGCCACCAGCTGTGTGGTGTGTAGGTTGGCCTCATGCCCGGGCAGCCGAATGCCCCAGCCTGCACAAGAGAATGTCCTCAGCACCCTGCGGTACTGGCAGAAGTGAATTTCATGTATTTAAAATGCATTTATCATGTAAACAACTTTACTCAATTCTTGATGTGCAAATTGGGGCAAGTTTCACAAGGACTGTCTGATGTTACACAGAAATCAGAGGAAACTGGCAAGGTTATGTTCTGGAGATTGCACAGACCCCACTGGGGAGGTTTGTGTGTGCAGCCCATGTGGAATGTGGGGGAAGCACCAGCCTACTTAATGATAATCAGTTTTTGTAGCAATGTTATTTGTGTTTTACTTTAGAAACACTGTCTGTATTAGAGTTGCTTCATTCTGTGACTGTTGTAGAGCTATTGGGGGGTTTGTTGGTAATAATCTCCTATTTTCATAGCAGATTTTGCAAGGCTTTCTAATTTACTTGTTTGTACTTCCCATTTCTCTGACTAGCTGTTCCAGTGGTGTTTTGGGGATGGAACAGTGCTGCACCTTGCCATCTGTATTTAAAAAATGTTTATTAAGTCTAGGTGTGACACTACAGTTCTGTATGTCTGTTCATTTTGCTCAGCACTCAGGCTGGTTGAAAGGTGAAGTGTTGGTGCTCAACTCCGAATTTCTTTCTGCGGATCAAAAAAAAAAAAAAAAAATTTTGAAGTCTTCCAGTCAATTGCTTATCAGGAAAAAAAGTCTGTTTAGGTTTTTCTCAGGATTCCCTACAGTTCTTTCCCACTAAAAAAATTGTATTGATTTTTTGGATTTGAAACCTAATAGTTTTTTAATGCTTGCAGGAAAGGATTTCCATTTTTCTAGGCATCTAAGAAGAGGTTTTATGTTAAACTGAGGTAATTTGGTTAAAAAGACACCTACTTTACTTGTAAAGACAGAATCTGAATGTTATGCACAGGATCTGCTGGCAGTTCGTTGTGATAAGACTGACAGCTAATTTTTTCAGAAGCTAAATCAGCTATTACTTTGTAGTGAAGGTATGCTAATTGCTATAGTCTTGCTGTGGTTAAAGATCAATAATTCATTGAAGAGAACAGATGCTCTTATTTAAAGGAATTCACAGTTAATTTTATTGAAAAGCTATAGCTGAAGATTAAAATTTTTAAACACAAAGGTATTTGTCAGCTTCTGCTGCTTAATGTTTTTCTATAAAGGGGAAATCCTGTAGTACAAATGCTTTGATATGGCAGTAAATGATACCTTAGCTTAGAAGACTCATGTTTGATTTTGATTTTAAATGTAATTTAACTGTCATAAACTAAATGTGATGCTGTTGTCTTCAACTGAGCTGATACCTGATTTATATAGATAGGTAGAAAATAAAAACACTCTGGTCTTGGAAATATTTTTTTTCAAACTAGATTTGAGAGGCTACAAAGAGACTAGGAGTATATTTCAGGCATGTGAATTGAAAATTGGTTCACCTAGTCATTCTCTGCATTTGAATTCTTATTTAGGTGGAAAGTTTTGTGTAAAGTTCATGCAGCGCACTGAACGTTGGCTACTATACTAGAAATACAGTAAAATAAATGCGCATGCACCAGGTTTACAGGTAGAGTTTTAAATAGCTAGCATTCAAGAAAAAGTATCTACTAATTATTCTTTTTAAAGTATTTTATAAATACTGCCTCAAACAGAATGAAAACGTACTTTGTATGAAATTCCTGGCATCTATCTCTGAATTATTCTAATTTGTATTGAGATGTCAGATCCTCGTTTGTATAAAAGCACCACTGTTATTTTGATAATCACAAGCTTTCCTAAATACACAGCAGCACTCTTCACTGAAGATCTGGATAGCTGAGTCAGTCTAAAAGAATGTATACAGGCAGTAACTGTGTTCCTACAGCTGTTTGCTTGTTTTTTCCATACAAAAAGGAGCTGAAAGGGAGAATTCCTATTCAGTAGTGGAGCTGAAGGTTTATTAATAGACTTTTTTTTCTTGTCTTTAAATTTTGTCATTACCTTTTTGTACAGAGTGTCCTCACTGACTACTAAGTAGCTTATTAAAGCTGGTTTTTAGATGTGCTTTTTTGTTCTGTTTTCTTCTTTCTGTTTTCCCATTTTGCTAGCATGCAGATGGGGGTGGGGAGTGGGAAATAAGAGAGAGAGCATGTTCCAGAGGATGCCAGGATGACTTCAGTTATTGGATGGCTGCTGTCTGATGGATGGAAAAAGGGGGAGTAAACCTTTCATTCTGCACTGACAGAGCTGAAACACAGAAACCCGATTTACAGGTAAGGGTGAAAAAATTCCTGTTATGAATAGCTATTCTTGATCCTTGCCACAACATTTCTTGGATATAAAAATGTATGTGCAAACATCTTGCTTGTTCCTCTCAAATGACTCTGAAGCAGCTTTTCACATTATTATTTCTCCTGCCTTGGAGGTTTCAACGGATGTGAGATCCATAAACAGTGAAATCATAGGCATGCCTGATGCTGGCAGCTTTCTCATGTGACAGGATACGCATTGCATCTCATTGATGCCGAAGTTGCTCAGTAAGATGTAGGAAGAGAGGTCATTTTGTGTGATGTAATACTCACTGTTGAAAATACAGTGTATGCTACCAGCAGGAAGAGAGTGCTGGAAGATCTAAAAATGCTTTCTTTGAGTTTGGATAGGAAAATGAACTGCTTCTGGAACTGTCTTATTTAGTGGTGAACAAACAGTAAGAACGGCTCCTCAGAACTACTGAAAGGGATTTTGTAGATTTTTTGCATTATTTTTAGGTTTGGAATGAATGTGGTTGATAATTCAGTTACAAAATTATCTTTGTCATAAAGGAAAGAAAAGATGCATATAGTTATGTGTATGTGATAAATCTTGTAGTACCTACAGCATTTATATATGAGTTTTAAATAGTTGAAATAGCTTGCTTCTGCAGAGTTTGTGTTAGCAGCAGCTGTTAGTTCACACAGTCTGGAGATGGCAAGCAGGAAATAAATTGCTTGGTACAGAAAGCAGATTTGTTTATCAAGTCACATTATATGAGAATATAGGACTACAGGCAGAAATCCTGGCCCACTGAAACAATAGGATATTTTGATATTGGCCTCACTGGGGCAAGGTTTTCAATAAGCTCTCTACTGATTTACCTCTACATTTTACATGTAGGAAATAATTGTTTTACAGGACTCTGTTTTGCTGGTTTGAAGCAAAAATATTAATTGATATAAATAAATTGTGATTATCATTGATTTGAGTGTATATATATTAATAAAATATATTTGTAAAGCTAAAATAGTGGAATTTAGTTTTAATAGATTTCAGAGATTAAAATCAGTAAATGCATGAATCCATTTTTCTTGTATTCACTGAGTGAATTCCCTTAGAGCAGACCTAAAATTATTAAAAATTTGTGTCATAAAGAAAAACTGGAACAAGTCAGTAGAACTCTTACAAGTGCTAAAAAGACTGGAAGAAGCTTTTTCCGCTGTCCACTTATTTACCAATATTACCATCTGGAGTGGTGTCCTTTCTTCCTCACTGTTCTTCAGAAAATGGAGCCTGGTATGTTTGCTAAAGAAACATCAAATTAAAAAAAAAAAAAAATCAGTAATTTACACTAAATGTCAGTGATTCACAAAATTATTCTGAAAGACTGATGAGCTGTATCTTTTTTTTTGGTTGTTTTTTTTGTTACACTGGAATGTAAACACTGGTAAATAGCACTGACTGAAGTTGAGTTGCATCCTAACATTTGTTATTTGTAGGTAATGGATATGTATCTGAAAGCATAAGCTCAACTGTTAAATTACAGTCTCAAATCTATGTATTCAAATCACTTTCCCCCATCAAACGAGAAATCTGACTCAGAAGTACTCCAGTAACAGAGAGGAGTTGATGAAAACAGAGATGTAGTTCCACATGTGTTTAAATTATTCTGTCTCCTTGGAAACACTGCTGCTGCAGATGGATTTGGCTTTTGGTGGCTAAAAATATCTACCGCTTAATAATGACAGCATGAAAGATATTATTCAAAACTACTGTGCTGTCACTAGTTTTAAAGTTCACTAATGATTCAGGTATTCTACATGAACTACAGATTTGCATTTTCTGTCCAGCATTCACTGTCAGCTGCTGCCAGCATTCACCAGCTTCGTGGAAATGAGATAAGCTCATTAGCCTTGGTTGAAGACCCTGCTAAGAAGGGAGCATGTGAGTGGGAGGTAGACCTGATGAAGAGTTGGAAAGCAGGTAGAAAGTTGTTTAAAAAAATTCATGGTGGTGATACAGGTATGTGTTGTATAATATTTGAAGATACAGGCTTATTCCCAGGGAAGTCTAGGATAGAAAAGGTGTGGTTAAGCACTGCCTTTGTAAGTTAACAATCTGTAAATTAAAGAATTTTTTTTTTTTTATTTATTGCATTAGTGAATTCTTCCTTGTCAGTTGTATGTGCAGGTGACTGAAATATCATACAAACCATCTTAACTAAAATATTAAATTACCTTAAACAAAAGTCAAAACCTATATTATTAAAAATCTTTTTATAAGCAAGAAATAGCATTCACTTACTTAGCATTGCTAAGAAATTTCATCTTTTAAAGAATTAATTATTTTCAGTTAAGAATGCATTACCACTATTTGCAGCAGCTGGACTTAGTGATCCTTGTGGGTCCCTTCCAACCTGGGATATTCTATCATACTACTTTTTTTAAATCCAGTTCTTTATTATTTATGCCTTCCACATACCATATGTTGTTTTGTTGTTAGCTGGTATTCAATATTAATGAAAAATACCACTGCAGTTTTTTCTGTTTCTCCTTCTTTCCTATTGGATGACTTCCTGCTTGTGCCTAGAAAACAGAACAAATGACAAACACTTTCTTAGTGGGCTAAATAGACCCCTCTTATTCTTTTATTTTGTTGATATATGTATGATTTGTGGTAGTGATGCCATGAAGATTTTTTGCCTTTTCTTTTATTCCCGTTATATCTTTCTTTACAACTTCTGTATTCTTAGTGCTGTTTGCCTACATTCTTGGACTTGCTTGTTCAGCTAGGAGACTAAATGTTTTAGTAGCTTCGTAGTTAGATATGACAGCTGGTGAGGGGTCAGTAGCTCTGACCGAGGAAGAGGTGACCGGTCCGGAGAGATGGTCCCAAAAGGAATCGCCTTCCCGAGGCCCGGTGTCTTCCCTCAGCTGCTGGCCTGGAGGGCCCGTGCAGAAGCTGTCAGCTCTTCAGTGATTGTCAGCTCGTGATTCCAGCTCAGCTCTGCAGGGCAGCCTCCAGGCCAAGCCAGACCAGAGAGAGACGAGAGGCCGTGTAGCTGTTCCACATTAAGGTAGCTTTATTGGTCTGTACTCCGGCGAAGGGGAGGCCAGGGATGGGCAGCTCTCTGCTCGCAGGGGTAGGGGGCTGGCTTTATAGGGATACAGGGGATGGGTGCCAGAGGGTAAAGGCCAGTGGGGTTACAAGGGATCTGCATAGGGTCTCCCAGAGGATTCTGGGTCTGTCTTTTCTCGCCATGAGTAAAAGGTTAGCTGCCTTCCCAGGGAGTCCTGCTGGGGGTTGTGCAATCTCTTATCTCAGCAGACATCCTTCCAGGGCAGGGGCTGGGCATACCCTACAGTTAGGGATCCGTGTGCCCAAGACCCCAAGGTCCTCTCCAGAACACATTCTGTAAACCAAGATAGAACCATCCAGGGGAAGGCTCCTTGGGGAGGGGGGCTCACTCAAGCCTCTCATTGGGGAATTTTTGATAGATATGCTAATTAGTAAGATCTATAATGTTATACCAGATCTTTTGGAGGTGTGCATTGTGGTGCGCATTTCGGTGCACTCGACCTGGACGTGTGCACCTAAGGATCCTTAAAATAAATACCGAGGTAAAATCCCTTTTTCCCTTCTAACCATGTTTGACTCTTGATTTTAAGACCAGGAAAAGGCATCAGTAGCATATGTTAGTCAGCATGCTGATTCATTTTTCATCATTGAACAGGGAATTTTTTCTGTTATGAAGTGTCTTAAAGATAGCATTAAAATATTAAAAGGTATTGTTACACATACAAATAATTAATCCTCTGCAAATTAGTACTAAAATCCATTTTTAACTGGCAACACAAATACCAAAGGTCTATTAAAGTGAAAGCTGAATACTTGCTTTTGATTACTTGAAATCACAGAATCGATTAGGTTGGAAAAGACCTCTGAGATCATTGAGTCCAACCTATGACCAAACATCACCATTTTAACCAGACCATGGCACTAAGTGTCAAGTCCAGTCTTTCCTTAAACACCCTCTGCGCAGTTCTTTCCAATATCTGATCACCTTTTCTGTGAAGAAATTCTTCTTTATTCCAGCTTAAACCTCCCATGGCACAGGTTAAGACTGTGACCTGTTCTGTTGCTGGTTGCCTGGGAGAAGAGACCGACCCTCACGTGGCTACACCCTCCTTCCAGGGAATTTCAGACAGTGATAAGATCCCCCTGAACCTTCTCTTCTCCAAGCTAAACACCCCCAGGTCACTCAGCTGCTGTCAACCAGCACCCCCCCCCCCCCCCGCGTCCTTCTATGCTGGGCCACTTTCCAGCTGCTCTGCCCCCAGTCTGTGGCACTGCATGGGGTTGTTGTATCCTGAGTGCAGGACCCAGCACTTGGTCATGTTGAACGTCATGCCACTGGTCTGGCCCATTGATCCAGCCTGCCCAGGTTCCTCTGCAGGGCCTTCCTACCCTCCAGCAGGTTGACACTCTGACCTAACTTCAGAAATTTGCTAATGGTAGACTCAATCCCCTCATCAAGACCATCTAAAGCTATTAAAGAGGACTGGGCCCAACACTGATCCCTGAGAGACATCATTCGTGACTGGACATCAACTGGGTGCAGCACCATTCACCATCTCTCTCTGGGCCCATCCATCCAGACAGTTCTTAACCCGGCAAAATGAGTGAGAGGAAAAGATATGGTAGCTTTTATTCTGTATGAGAATAAAATATTAACATATTTAGAAAGCAGATAATTAAATGGATTATAGAAACTTTTCTGTGAGTCTTCTTGAGAGTAATTTGTTTTCAATGGAGGTGAAAAAACCTGAGTTGCTTTAATTTTAAACCTCTTTTTCCAGTGTATATGATTTAAGATTGTATGGAGATAATAGGTAATGTAAACATTATTTGAGGAAGTAAAGGTGTGATACGTTGCTAGAAGTACATCTTTACATTTTATAGTGTTAGCCAAGTTGTGCCAATTTTACATGAATCCTTTGGGTTTTGGATATAGGACCAGAAGTTCTCATCTGGTAAAAATAGAATGAGAAAGTTTGTTGCATATTGCCTGTGGTGTCTAGGTTGTGAACGACAGTGATGATAACATGGAGGAAGTACTGCAGCTTTGTTTGTTTGTTTGATTTGATTTGGCTTTTTTTTATAGCAAGTTGCAAACAGATGAGCTGAGGTTTCTGCCAGGCTAGATTTTTCCAGCAATTTTCAGCATTGCTTGTTCATGTGTGAAGAGAATTCTGTGCTGTACAGTAAATATTAGATCACATAGGTGAAAGCAATCTTACCATGTTTGCCATACTCCAAAAAACCTCCAAAATACCCACTTGTCTTGTTTCTAAACTGTAATCTCCTAAAGTTAGTCCTTTTTTAAATCTTGTGACATAGAACTAGTACTATTATTGTCAAAAGTTACGGCCAGAACAAGGTATGAAACCACTTGGATGTGTGCACACATCCTTCAGTACTTAAACAGTTAAACTGGAAGAGTTTGTTCCTGTCTTTTCAGAAGAAAAAAAAGAGGAAAACCTAGTTCAGAGTGAGTTTTGCAAATATGCTCCTATGGTTTTGTGTTACAAGTTCATAGTGCTGCTCTTGTGTTGGAACCCTGAGTTCAGAGAATTTCAACCTTTCAGTGTTGACAGGCAATGATCTTCAGAAGCACACTGCATTTGACCTGAGGCCTTGGGAAAGGCTTCCCAAATTGTGTGATAACACTGAGGTTGTTGCTGTGTAATTAAAAGTTATGTCACTGGGTGGAATATGTAGAGATGTAGAAAAATTAGGTTTATGGGATATAGTAACAATATGGAGGATCTTGGGTGTGGGTTTGTTCTTCTTTTCTCCTTCTTTACAAATCTGGGTAGTTTGTTATTGGTTCAAAAAACCCACAGTGCAGAACATGAATGTTTATTTTTTGGATTGTAAGTAAAAATAAATTAGTTGGCATTCCATAATTGAGTAATTTGGACCTTAAAAGGCCTTGGAAGTTAGAACTCGGGGCCATTTTCACCTTGTTAAGTTAGAGGCACACTCTGTGCAGCTGTATTATAGATAAGACATCATAAACATCTAAGTCCAAAGACGAGCTCCGTGTCTCCTGCATTTTAACTCAAACTCTGAGTAAAAGCACTCATGAAACAGAGGCAAGGAAGAAAAGAAAAGAAACGGAGAAAATTAATACTCTTGGAGTTCAGATGTTCTGAATTTGGGCATGTTGAGTGTTTTTGTGAGTTTGTTTGTTTTGGTCGGTTGGTTTTTCAAAAATCTGTTAAACACTACATATTTCAGAGTAGAGAATGGCTGCCCCTGTGTCAAGATGCAGAGAACAAAGGGCAGAAAAGGAGAGCTGTTGAATTCACACTCTCTCTCTAGTGGCTTTGATGGCAATGGTGAAGTAGCAGCCAGGCTGTGTGTTAATGCAGCGTGTAACAGGGAGATGAGTGGCATGTATTGGGGCTGGAGAGGTGGGAAGGCCCCTTTGGCATGTACCAGTCATGGCCATGCTGTACTTTGGCAGGAGATACACAAGATTTCCTGCCATGTTGTGCAGTTCCTCTGCAGGCAGGGCACAAGATTGATGTTCTTGAAAGAACAGTGTGGAAAATCAGCACTGAAATAGTATGAATTATAATTGCAGTGAGCCAATTAGTATTACTACATGGGCTAATCTGGGCAAAATTTATATTAAAGGCCACTTATTTCCAGCACTCAGGAAGTTGATAGCATTCCAGCCTTCATTACGGAGCTGGACCCTGCTGCCGTTCTTGCAGCTGGATGCAACATAATGCAAAGCTGCTGTGCCAAATACACTGCTCCCTGTCTCAGAACCTAATTCCAGTTGCTGGGAAGGTGCTAAACAAGCCAAACGTTGTATGTCGTTTTGCAAAGAGGTACAATAAAGATGTGTTATTAGTATGC